>NC_142806.1:23031722-23369058 GCF_049724085.1 Artemia sp. Qi Xiang Cuo
CCCCCCCTGCCCAACTGTGCTATTATCTACATTTAAAAAATCATTTAAATACTCATCAATATTATCAGGTATTTCATCGGAATTAGCTATATCACTCCATGATGAAATGTTGTTGGAGAGCTCCTCACCATCTCCAACTGATGAGGGGGAAGACAAAGAATAAGGGACCAATGGTCGTCCAACCTATAAATGAAAAATAGCTTATTTTCAATGTGTTCAAATCACCCCTACTGTTTTTAAAAATTTGGATTATTATTGCTTAAAACACGCTTAATAGCATTTGGTTAATTCAACTGAAAGCAGTCAAGTTCCAACTTAAGATATTTACAATCTAAAACATCGCTTTACATAGAAGGCGGCAATTTATTCAAAAAATAGTTTATTTCAGTGTTCAAATCAGCTTTTTTTGCGGCGCTTTTCGGGCTCGCAGCGCATCCCGCGGCGCTTTTCGGGCCCGCGGCGCATCCTTGCGGTGCATCCTTGTGGCGCTTCCAGGGCCCACGGTGCTCCATGCAGCGCTTCCTTCGGTGCTTCCCGACCGGCTCCCAGCCCCCTTTACATAATGTCCGTCAAAAGTTGAAATATTTTTCTCTAATTCCACACAGATTCAGTAAACACATGAGTTTAATTATTGTGAGCCGTCGCGCGAGTGTTCTGATTTCCAAGATTGAACTTCAACAGGTAGGAAAATGCCTGGAACCGTTAACTCGCTTTCCCCTCGCTAATATCTTGGCACGATAGAAATATTCAGTGTAAATTACGAGATCCATATGTGCAATAGATAGATGGAATAAACTCTCTCTTAAAACTTTGTGAAAAATAGCATTCACAGAGTTTCAAAGGTATCTAAAACTATATGTGATAGTGAAGAGATAGCAACAGAGAAAATAGTAAAGATTAGAAAAAAGAGCGGTTTCGTTGCAAAAAAAATTACATTTAGATATCTCTGAGGGAGGGCGGAGAAAATAATGGTGGGGGGGGGGGGTTAATATCTCTGAGACAAGTTTATATTGGGATTGAAAAATAGTGAAAAGAAAAAATATTGAAAGAAATAGATATGTATTTCTATAAGATATGTAGGAAAAAAATGCTTACATTTGCATATCCAGGCTGCACTTGGGTGCCAGATGGTCCAGGCAACGCATGATGGAGGGCGGACGGGTCAACTTGATTAATTTCTCGCGCAGAGTGGGGTACGGCTTGTACAGGACCTGTGACTTGTGCAGTCGAGCCAATGGCTTTCACAGATGGCTGTACTTGGGCAGGCAGCGTGGAGCTGGGGGGTTTCGGCCAACGGCCATATTGAACAACTGCTGCTCTTACAGGGGCTGCCTCACCCTCTCTTGCTTTCTTACTAGGATGTGGGGCGCATTCTTCACTATTTGTATGAGCCATAGCTTCCTTTACAGCTGGAGGGGATGCTAATTCTTCATAATTTGCTCTAAAAAAGAGAAAAAATTAGTATCAAAATAATTTCCCCCCTTTTTAACAGAAAGAAAATTATTATCATCATACGTATGATTCTGTTTAGAAAAGCATTTATCTTATTTCAGTAAAGCGAAAAGTAAAAACCCATATTCTCTCTCCCCTAAATTTAGGAAAATTAACCCGCCCTAGGTCTACCCTCTCATTGAGTTAATCTTGTGTTTTATTCAAGCGCAATGTAGATCAATAAAGAATATATCTTACTACCTTTTATTCAAATGCTATACTTAAAATCACTAAAATATCAGAGAGAAATGGTTTGACACTGAAATAGAAAACAATTATCTTTTCTATTTTGTCACCATTAAAGCGTTAACCCCCTCCCCAACAAATATCCTTGATTCAAATTGACTCTCTCCCCCTAAATTTTGGAAAATTAAGCCGCCCTAGGTCTACCCTCTCATTGAGTTAATCTTGCGATTTATTCAAGCGAAAGGCATATCAATAAAGAATATATCTTACTACCTTTTATTCAAATGTTATAGCTAAAATCACTAAATGTCGAAGAAGCAATTAAGGTAAGAAACAATTATCCTTTCTATTTTGTCACTATTAAAAGTGCTAACCCCCTCCCCCCACAAAAATCGTGGATGCACACCCCCGCCCGGGCCTTTAAAAGAAACTTTATCGAAAACTTGAAATAATCCCGTTTCACTCTTACATGGACTTCCAATGCCTTTAAATATTTATCGGTAATTTTGCAGACAAAATTAGAAGTCTGATATTTTCAGACAAACATAAACTTACGTAAAAGCACTGAAAACCTAGTTTGCCAAAAACCAGCTAATGGATACAAACAGGAAAGGGGTGACAGCTAATTTTAACCTCGAACTGGAGAGTGTGTCAAAACCAGAGCGGTAAATAACAACATAGCGACGTATGTCTCATTTATAGAAAGGAATACAAGATAGAAATGTAAAAATTAAACTAAAATATATTTTTTTATTTTTGCGATATTTTGATTTTAAAAACACGGATGGGGGGGGTTAGGTTTTGAGGGTATATAGAACATATTTTACGTTTTCCATCGAGTATAAAGATTGTATAGTGATGTTTGTATTGTATGGGAGGGGGGGGGGGATTTATGTGAATATAATGGAGGGTGACCAAGGAAAAAAATTTTATTTGAAAATAAAAAATGTAATTACATTGCAAAATGAAGTTGGCATGGCTTCTAATTAATCAAATTTATCCATTGTTGTTTGAACTATGTCAAAATACTTTCTGATAATTTAATCACATTGCATGCCCGTTATATACGAAATCTTAAGGTCGAATTGATATGTAAACAAGCCTTCTGATTGGCCGAGACTGTCACACCTGCTCTAGCGGTTTCCTGGAAACACGTAACATTCGGCTCTGGCAACAACATGAAGGAAGTGTTAATGACCCTGTCTACATCCGCATCAATAATCCATAGTTGTGAGGAAGTTTCTTTTTTTTTATTTTCACTGACAAAAACCATAAAACATACATGAACTGCTGTTGACATCCATGAAAAACATCAAATAAATTGACCCACACGCATAACCATCCAAGAAAACAGACATAAATGTGAGAAAATTCCTGTTTTTTCATTCTCACTGACAAAAACCATAAAAACATCCATAAATTACTGTTGACATCCATGAAAAACATCAAATAAATTGACCGACACACATAACCGTCCATAAGAAAATCCATAAAAGTGACAAAATTTCTGTTTTTCAAGTGAGAAAGATACTGTTTTTCCATTCTCAGTGAGAAAACCATAAACCACGTGAAGTAAAACTAACGATAAAGTAAACTAATAAAGTAAAACTAACGAGGCTCTGGAAAAGACGTTGAAAAAATGTTGTCAATAATAGAGTTCAATGATTGCGTTGCGTGGGTAGGGATTGTTACCGCAGAGTATAAAACATAAGCACCCATAGATGGAAGTAAAATCAATGGCCTCTTTTCTTTGTGGAAGGCCAAAATAATTGTTAAAATCACTCACTTAAAAAGTATCTGAGTATCGTTCATTTGTTGCAATATCAATGACTTTCTCAAAATGGGATAGAAATTCCGAAAATGAACTAGAAGGTGGGCGGTAAACCTCTCGCACTAAAGTTTTCCTATTATGAGCTACAATAATTTCTTAAAACAGTAATTCAAAAACAACTCCAACGTTTAGACTTGAATCATCTTTTAGAGTAAATGCAAAGAATCTCTTGTGTAAATTGTGACACTCATCTTTTAACCGCTTAAAAACGGTCTATTAGTTTCCCCTTATCCCACTTGAAATGTTGGAGAAGCATGCGAGTGGTTGTCTGTGGCAACTACATGATTACATCAGGCTATTCCTAATTGCACCCTTATGGGTGATTCATCGTCTCGTAGGTGTTGGGACGATGCAGCTGTGATTCTCCTCTTTTGTTGTTTTTCATTAACCAAAAATTTTCCCCAAATGAGCACGCTTCCTTTGGTCATGTGCCCCGTTCCTTGAACGCTTAGGTGAAAACGGGAGATATTTTCATTTAGTTTTTTTTATTTATTAAACCTTTAGCTGAAAAGAACTATGAGTTATTTTGAATTTGCTCATATTCTGTGTCCTGTCAAAAGCAAGGTGCGTGGAATTATTCAGCACCTCTGACGTTCAAATCATTATAGAAATATAAAAGACCATAAGAAAATGCATCAAGTGATGTATTTACCTTCATGAACTAAGTATTCTGAAAGCTTTTTCTTAATCTCTTAAATTGTCTTCCACTTTTAAGTAAAGAACGATGTTGGCACAAATTATTTTTTTTTCTTGGTCTTAGACCAGGGAACTTCGTGTCAAAAGAGTTGTCGTAGAAACTTCGAAAAGGGCTCATTCCATTGGAAATTGGAATGGCTTGTACACTTTTTAATAGTCGAAAGTGATTGGGAGTCAACTAACACCCCTTCCACGCCCACCATTTCCCCAATCACATGCAATCAAAATTTTGAGATAGCCATTTTGTTCAGCGTAGTTGATTTCCAGATATAAATTATGTTTTTGAGTAGGACACTCCCCCACAGACCTCAAGGCAAAGGTTATAAGTTATGCCCTGGGGGCATATAAGGTTTATAAAAAGCGTTGTCGTAGAAACTTCAAAAAAGGCTCGTTCGTTTGGAAATTCAAAGGACTAGTGCCTTTTTAATAGTCGAAAGTGATTGGAGGGCAACGAACCCCCTCTCACACCCACCTTTTCCCCAAACACATCCAATCAAAATTTTGAGATAGCCATTTTCTTCAACGTAGTTGAAAGTTCTGGATATTAGGTGTATGAGGATGACCCCCCCCCCCATAACCCTCAGGGCAAGCCTTGTAAGTTATGCCCTGGGGGCATATAAGTTTTTTTTATATAGAAAGCTTTGTCGTAGAAACTTCAAAAAGGGCTCATTTGATTGGAAATTGAAATGGCTCGTGCCCTTTTTAATAGTCGAAACTGATTGAAAGGCTGCTACCATCCCTTCAACGCCCACAGTCTATCCAAATACATCCAATTGAAATTTTGAGATAGCCATTTTGTTCAAAGTAGTTGAAAGGTTCGGAAATTATATCTTTGAGGATAACACTCCCCCCACAGGGCAGAGTGTCACTTGATTTTTGAAAAAGGGGGAAAACACCCCCTACAAGCGAAAGAATTTTAATGAAAATCTCACCATCAGATTCAGCGTATCAGAAAACTCTAATACATAGGTTTCAAGCTCATAACTGCAAAAATGTGCAAATTTTTATTTTTTGCCTAAAGAAAGATCACGGATACGTAGTTATTTTTTTTTTTCAGGGGTAATCGTACCGACCCAGTGGTCCTAGAACATTAAGAGTGGGCTCATTCAAATGGAAATCAAAAGTTATATTGCCCTTTTTAAGTGACCAAAAATGCTAGAGGGCAACTAGGCCCCCTCCCACGCCCCTTTTTTCCAAATTTCGCCTGATCAAAACTTTGAGATAGCCATTCTGTTCAGCATAGTTGAAAAACCCAACAAATATACCTTTAAAGGTAACAAATTTCCCCAAGAACCCTTATGGAAAGGTCTTAAAGTTATTATGGGAAGGGAAGGAAAACCCTTATGGGAAGGGCTGCAAGTTATGAATTTTGCCTATTGTTTACATTGTTTATTGGTGTTCGTAGTGCTAGCTACTACTGGCACCATTTTTCGTTGTGTTTTGCCACCAGTGTTATACTGGTAGGCCACAACGCCACTGGCGTGGTAATATACGGGTGTCACCACTTATTGGAGGGGATAGCCCCGGCCGCAAATTATTATGCTATGCCCGTGTCTACCACACCACAATGCTATGCCCGGTTCTGCAAATATCGGGTTTGGTACTACCCTATTTGCAGTATACCCTGTCCCAGGGTACGATAACGCGGTTGAGCTGTCAAATGGCCACTTTCTAAAGCCAAATGTACCCGCCTTGGGTTACGACTAGATAATCTCTTAGCTCTCTTCTTGGAGGTAACAAACCTCCCTGTCAATAAAATAATTACGATACCTCGTAGATCTATTCCTACCCTGCCTGGGTTACGGAAAATAGTACACAGTTTGTAGAAAATACCTTACTTGTATTCTTCCAAAAGGGTCACATACAACCATAGAAATATCCTTCCCCAACCGGGGTCAAAACGCAGACTCTTTCCCCAAACGGGGTCAAAACATAGACTAAAAAATAATAATAATCTTTACACAACTGTTCATATGGGTGGACCTTCGCTTAGCCCAGCCAATCAGCTACATCCCCATTCAAATCCAATTCTAACTCTTAGATTTATCTTTCAATGACTCCCAACCAGGAAGTATAAAAATAACCTTGGTTCAAAGCTTACCAATTGCAAAACCACTATCGCTTAGTAACGGAATTTAACCTGTCTTTTGAAATTATACTATAAGCATATGTAATTAAGAAAACGAAAACAGGTCATTTATCTGAAAGGAAAAAAAACAGGGGTGGAACCCCAACACCTCCGCCCGCAAGATAAATGACCGCCCACGCGCTACCTTGGTCCACCCTTACAAACATAAACACTTAACTTCAACTTTAAAAAATCCATTTGCCTTCTCTCTTCCACCAGTGTCTGTGCTGCTACTTCCACCGCATGGCACTGGAACGGTCGTCCTCGACACTTTTCTACTGTAGGACCACCATAGTCTAAATCGTATAGCATCCGCATTAATGTTTAAAAGTTGAAATCTTCAAGATTCGTAGACAATCATTTTGCGTAGTACAATCAAAAACAGAAAAATTTCTCGCTCTCCCGAATTTACATTTGAGAGGAGCAGAGAATCAGTTTCTGGCACATATGATGATGCCATCCATCGTGAAAAATTGGCTGCACTAGCCTCTTAATTTCCATCTGTGGAAACAGCCCCACATCTCAATCAAAAAGTAAATTGCCCCTTGGCATAATTTCAAATAATCTAAGGCCGAAAATGCAAAGGCTTCTGAAAACGATAAGGGTACTGGGAATGAAGTAGAATTTTGAGCGAACCATGAGTCGCCTTTTTTCTGGGTTCCCTCCCCTGGGATAATCAAATGCAGAATATGCGTTGATGCTAAATGAAAATGAAATTTGGGTATATCTCCCACTGAATACAATTTGCCGGAAATAATTGTCGATTCCCATGAAGAATAACAGCTATGAATAAGATTACTGGACAAGGGTTTGGGTAAAATATGAAGTGACTGGGAGAGAGTGTACTCCAAGAACTCCAGATCAGAAAGGCAAAATATCGGTAAAACGATCACAACATGTCCATCAGTTACGCATCGAGGAAAATGATTATCTTTCATGACTTTCCGCAGGGGAGCTTCCCCAAGGGATTCCTCCCCATCATAAAGGAACAAACCCTCTTTTGAGTTGATCAGACCAATATCAGATTCCTTCCCAAATCTTTCCAATGCGATCTGAAGTTCCATATCTCCCAACTCTCCCCCAACCCGTTGTAGGTCATTCATCTATCTGTTGTAATCATCTTCTTTTATTCCACAAGGGTCTTTCAACTCTTTTCCCCCCTGATTATTTATATTTTCAAGGCACAGCCCATCCAACATTTTTTTATTTTTCGCCTCTGCAGGCTGAATCTCCAAATTTTGTCTCTTCTTTACATTCCTCTTTTCGTCTCTACTTTTCTCAATTCTGTCATTCGCGCAAAATAATAAATCATCGTTATATCTGATTTGGACTCCAGTGTCCACTATCTTTGACTGCATTGCTTCATTGTAACTCCGTTTAATATCCCTTTTCTCTCTTTTAGTCTTCTTTATTCTTACCGCCGAAACAAATATTTCGTTATCAAATGGGAACTGAATTCCGACATTTGGTTTTTCATATTGTACTAAAATTTCTTGTCTTTTACGAGGAAAATCGCGAATAATAAATTTCGTCTCCTTATCCTCTGGTACAATCAGCGCTTCATTTTGGTTTGTACTTGTTAGCGTCTCATATTCATTAAAAGTGTTCTCAAGTTTCCCATTTTCTGTAAATTTTCTCGAAAAATCAATCTCGCGCGTCTTTTTTCAATATTATGTGGTCTTTTTACTTCCGCATCCCATTTTTGTGGATTATCAACATTTTGAACAAGCGTATCAAGTATTTTATTTTTCCGACAGGGTGGCACAGCCTTCCGATTTGTTTTATGGGCCGGTTCACCTTCCAGCCTTGTCAACGAAGTTGAACATTTTTCCTTCGTAGTGTCATTTTGTAATTTGTCCACTGTTAAAGAAGTCACTTTTAACGACAGGAGATTTCCGATAACCCCAAAGTCTCCTCCTATTAAAACATCTACTGCTAGCGTAGGTAGGTCTACTAAGCCCACTTTGATCGTTTTTCTCTGGACCGTACCGTCCTTCTTTGCAATTTCTATTCTTACCCAAGCAGACGGGCATGGGTGCTTGTCTCCATAATAACATAAAGTTGTAATCTTATTTTTATGGTCTATCTCCGTTCTATTAATTAGGCCAGTTCGCACATAGGTTTGGTCACTGCAGGAATCAATTGCCATTTCGACTAATTCCCCGTTTAACTTTCTGTATATTTTATGCGACTCTGCAAATGCGTAATTTTTTCCTTATTATGGGTCATGGCCCAGGCTGTCGTTTTATGTGGTTTTTGGTGTTATTTACTGGGGCAGTTTCTTGCAAAATGCCCCGTGGTACCACAGTTATAGCAAGTTAGTTCTCCTTGTGCTGTGTTATAGTGCCTATTTTTGTTATACTCTCTATATTGAAATATATCTGTCTCCTCAACTTCCTCTCTTATTTCGGTCCACCTATTTGCCATTTGCGCCATTTCTTCGCTGGTTTTGGGGTTCTTTTCTTTCAAATATATTTTCAACTCTCTGTGGGTATTTTCTAAAAATTGTTCCATTGCTGTTTTATCTACTATTTTGGTTATCTTTTCTTTTATTTCTTCCAGGTTTTCTAAAATTCCATAGTTTTCTAAATCCAGCCATTTTAAACACATATCTTTCAATTTGTACCCGAATTCTTTATAAGTTTCGTTGTCTCGTTTTCTTTTACTTCTAAATCTCCTTTGAAAGTGCTCGGGGGAGAGTTGAAATTTTTCAAAAATGGCTTGTTTTAGTTTTTCAAAATCTTTTGAGTAGTCTATTGGTAATGCTTTGTATGCAATTTGTGTTTTGTAGTTAAGGAGGGGCTGTATTCTTGTCACCCAATTTTCTCTCGGCCACCTGCTTAATTCCGCCGTTTTTTCAAAACTGTATATGTATAAATGTAGATCTTCATTTTCTGTCATTGGTTCAAGGTTTGTTGCCTGCATTACCTCTATTGTAGACGATTTCTGAGGCTCTTGGGAATTTCTCCCTGCAATCATTTCCATTATGTATTTTCTTTCCTCTCTTTCTGCCTCCTCCTTTTTTTCTCTGGCTCTCCTATCAGCCTCTTCCTTTCGTTCTCTTTCTTGTCTATCTTTCTCTCTTTCTTTTTCCATGAAATTTAGTAATTGTTGTGTCGTATGTATTTGAGTATTCCTTTGCGAGCCCCTGCTTGAAATTGAACTTCTACTACTGGTGCTACTTGGCCCACTATGATTCTCACTGTCTTTATATTTTCTTAATTCATTTCCTGAACCTGTTCGTTCTCTATCCTTATTGTCTCTTTCTTTATAGGCTACTCTAGCCCTTCCCTTCGCTTGTCTATTATTTCCATGTTAATCTTTTTCAGCCTGCATTTCTCCCACATATTATTGGTGCCCTCTCTCAAAGGCCTCCATATTAGCCTTTCTTTCTATTTCCATAATTTTTCTATTGGCTTCAATCGCCCTTTTCGGTCTAGAGTTAATCTCATCTCTGTCCGACATAATTTCAAAATTCAAATTACCTCTTCAGTCTAAATGAAAATTCTTTTATCCATTTAACTTCCGGTTCTCTCGTGGAAACTTGTTTTGACACGCAACAATTTTAACCTTATATTTCTGAATACTAATTAGTTGCGTGATATATTGATTCGTGAATTTTCCAATTATGATCTCAAAAGGTATAGCCCATAATAGATTTTCATAATTGTATTCACTGATTCCGTATTTCTTTCTTTTCTCTTTATATGTAACCACAATAGACTACTATCACTATGTAGGCTAACTCGACTATTCTCTTCGAAAACGCAAAATTCTTTTATTATCAACTCTGTTAATAATTCCTATTCTTGCTGCCACCAATGTTCGTAGTGCTAGCTACTACTGGTACTAATCTTCGTTGTGTTTTGCCACCAGCGTTAAACTGGTAGGTTGAAAAGTCACGGACGGGATAACACACAGGTGCCACCACTCATTGAAGGAGAAAGCTCTGGCCTTACATTATAATTCTATGCCCATGTCTACCACACCGGATCTGCAAATATCGGGTTTGGTACTACCCTATTTACAGTATACCCTGTCCCAGGGTACGATAACGCGGTCGAGCAGTCAAATGGCCACTTTCTAAAGCCAAATGTACCCGTCTTAGGTTACGGCTAGAAAATCTCTTAACTCTCTCCTTGGAGGTAACAAACCTCCCTGTCAATATAATAATGACGGTACCTCGTAGATCTTTTCCTACCCTGTCTGGGTTACGGAAAATAGTACACAGTTTTTAGAAAATACCTTACTTGTATTCTTCCAAAAGGGTCACATATAACAATAGAAATATCCTTCCCAAAACGGTGTCAAAATGCAGACTCTTTCCCCAAATGGGGTCAAAACTTAGACTAAAAAAAATAATAATCCTTACACAACTGTTCATATGGGTGGACCTGCGCTTGGCCCAGCCAATTAGCTACATCCCCATTCAAACCCAATTCTAACTCTTAGATTTATCTTTCAATGACTCCCAACCAGGAGGTATAAAAATAACCTTGGTTCAAAGCTTACCTATTGCAAAACCACTATCCCTTAGTAGCGGAATTTAACCTGTCTTTTGAAATTATACTATAAAGAAATGTAATTAAGAAAATGAAAACAGGTCATTTATCTAGTAAAGTTGTGGGTGAAAAGGATGGGTACTTCAAGTTGGAAAATGGGCTTAGAAGGGACATAAAGAAAAGAACTTGCTCTGAAATGTCTTTTGAAAGGTATTTCTTGGTGTTCAAGTATCCGAAAAAGCTGTAAAGTAAAGTTGTGGGTGAAAAGTATGGGATAAAGGAAAAGGATACTTCAAGGTGGAAAATGGGTTTAGAAGGAGCATTAAGAAAAGAAGTTGCTCTGAAATGTCTTTTGAAAACTATTGCTTGGTGTTGGGGTATCCAAAAAGCTATAAATTAAAGTAGTGGGGAAAGGATTGGTACTTCAACTTGTAAAAAAGGGTTTAGGAATGACATTATGAAAGGAACTTGTTCTAAAAAGATATAATAAAGTGCACAAAAAAGTATTAACAAAATGGGGAGGGCACTCTTTGGGGGCCCGGGGAGGACCTTTGGGGGTCTGGGGGCCCTTGAGGGCCGGGTGGTCCTTTGGGAGCCCGGTGGACCTTTGGGTACTGGGGGAGGGCCTTTGGGGGCCCGGGGAGGGTCTTTGGGGGTCTGGGGGGCCCTTGAGGGCCGGGTGGTCCTTTGGGAGCCCGGTGGACTTTTGGGGACCGGGTGAGGGCCTTTTGGGGCCCGGGGAGGGCCTTTGGGGGTCTGGGGGATCTTTGAGGACCGGGGGCTTCCTTCGGGGTTGGGGGGGGGTATGAGCACGCTTTGGGGTGGGGGTAGAGGACCTCACAACACTGTTCAAATGTAACTTGTGTAGTATAACGACCACAGAGTTTCACCCTCAAATCCTCTTCTAAAATCATCTTTTAAAATCATCTTTTAAAATGTCTCTAACTGTTCTCGCCGAAATAATTCCCTAAAATGTCTAAAACGGTTTCGTCCAAATAACCCTTAATCATAATTTCAGCTTGTTCCTTTTGTTTTTGGCATCTCTGCGCTGTCACATTTGAAATTACTAAGAAACCTGATTCCCGTGTTAATCTATTCATCGCTAAGATGTTTCTTGGAGAATTGTTTCCATGGCAATGTTTATTAATATCTTTTGGAGGTCGACCAGTAGAATTGTTTCCGAGGCAAATACATTAATGACTTGGATCTATTCCTGGAGATTTGTTTCTAGGCGAAAATTTTTAATGTCTGACAGATGATGTCATTGGTTGATTGATCTGTCAAGAAAGGGGAATTAATTTGTTGTTTCTAAGGGGAATTATTGATTCACGAAAGGGGAATTGAGGTCGACAGCACAGGTGTTCCTGAAAACATCCATCAAAGTGAGAAAGTTCCTGTTTTTCAAATTCTCACTGACAAAAACTATAAAACAGACATAAATTACTGTTGACATCCAAGAAAAGCAACAAATAAATTACCCGACACTCATAACCGTCCAAGAAACATCCATAAAAGTGAGAAAAATTCTGTTTTTTCATTCTCACTGACAACGAACAGACATAAAAACATGCATAAATTGTGTAAAAAAGTTGTAGGTGGCAGCAGGGGTGACTCGTGGGAGTCGGACCCCCCTCTCTACTCAAGACCCCTAAAATTGTCCCCTTCCTTAACTGTAAAAACCAAAAGCCGTCATTGGCGCTTCTGCGTCATTGGCGCTTCACTGAAAACGAATTTTATTATAAATATTTTCTTTTCCACTTCTTACAGTATTGAAAATGAAGATAAAATTACAGTGAAATAGAATCTTGAACTGATGGATCTTTAAACAATTAATATCATTATATATCGAATATTCAATTTGATTTTCTTTATACTTTCCAAGACCGTTCAATATACATATAGTTTTCAGTAAAGAACCAATGACGTATTTTGTTTTAGAGTTTTACAGTAAGAGAAGGCGGCGATACCCTAGTGTAGCCAGGTTGGGCTATTCCCCGCCAATTTGGCTATAAAATTCTCAGCTTCGAGGGAGAAGTTACTAAAAACCCGCGAGGCGGGTTTTTGGGCTATAATGTTTTAAATCTCGCTACTTTTGGGCTAGAAATTGAATTCGCTTGAAACCCCCCAAAAATCATGTTTGAAAATTTTACCTATTTGGTCATTTAACTTCCTTGTAGATTTGACCCACAATATAAATATAATGTGTCTTGACTGTTGTTATCCCCTTCTAATTTTGGGTACCCCACCCCATATTTTGATCACCATTCCTTGGAAATATAAGTATGTCGAACATCTACTCTACCGTCCCAGTAAACATGATATATACGCATAATACCCTGACACCTTTTTTCTGAGCTTCTCCTTCCGGCTTGTGGATGCTAGACGCAAGAAATCAGAGTGAAAAGTTGTTGAAAAATGTAATGAAACTTCGCATTCTGAATGTCTTCGGAATCACAACCAAATTAGCCAAGCAGACAGGATTTATTTTATTAGTTTGAAAAATTCAATCACGGAGAAGGATTTTGGAGTCAGACACAAACTAGGAACAGGTAATTTAGCTTAATTATAACTGTACACAGAGCTGTTCATAGGGTTGGTGGTGTCTGGGGAATATAAAAATATTTAAAGTAATGATAAACGATAATGAATAACAAGTATATACAGTTAGAATACTTCCGTCAGCAACAGTTGCGATGAATCAAAAACTAAAGTTAAGAACAAAAAAAACATACGGGTCGAAGATAAGCTACAGGAAGAATTAAAACTACTCAAAGACAAAAGGGAAGATCAAAGAGATATTCGGCTGAAAGATATGCCACAGCGAGAACAAAGGAGTATTCGGTTCAAGAATTAGCGGCAATGAAAATTACCTGCAAATGCACGACAGTGAGCATCAGAACGTGTAAACAATAGTGTAAACATTAGTAATTTCATATACGGAATAATTTCTGTTCGTTTTAAGTTTTAATGTCGCTCCTTACTTTCAGTTAAAAAAACTTATTTTTTTATTTAGTTTCTGAACGTTTTTGAATTAATACAGCTTTGATTTTAGGTCACCGTACATGAATAATTAAAACAAAATGTGCATATTGATTTTACTTTTTTGGCTAAATGGCTTTCTCGAAATTTTGTTCTGATGTCACTAATGAATTAACTTGCGTAACGAACTTCTATATTAGTATGTTTTTATTACGTATATTAGGTAGTATGCCCCTCGTCAATACCTCGCTCTTTACTCTAAAGTTCGAATTTTGTTCGAATCACTAACTCTGAATCACAAAGGCCAGTTAATTAGAATAGGTAGCTCTTTTCAAATTACTAACAAAACTTTGGCGTAAAGAGTGGGGTATTGACTAGGGGGCGAACCCCCTCATGTATGTAGTAATTTATATCCTTTTTCAGTTTTTATGTTGCCTCTGAATTTTAGCTGAGAAAACTGGTTTTTTTATTTAATTTCTGGTCGTTTTTAAAACATTGTTGAAGGATATCGCGCCTACTACGTAGGGATGTCACTGCCCCCCAGGACACATCCTTCATGGATAGATTCTCCCCCGTAATACCCTTCTATGACTCCCCCAACCAGAAAAAATCCCTCCTGAAAACGTCTGTATACTTCCCAATAACCAATACTATATGTAAACAATGGCCAAAGTTCATAAATTACAGCCCTTCCCCAAAAAACTGTGGGGGATGAACTCATCCTTAAAGACATATTTTGTAGATTTTCGAACATGTCGAACAAAAAAGCAGTAGTAATAGTTTTAAAGGACCGAGCAGTGCTTGCGTAATTTGTCTTATCTCTAGGATGTACAAGAATATGCAGTACAGTTTCACATGCACATTGCAAAAAGCGACCAATCCTTTTATACCTATAAAGTGGTCAAACATGTTTTGAAACTATTGTCGAGGTTGTATATCACAATCAGACTGTTTTTTGCTATTGATATCAATTTCACAAGAATATGCAGTACAGTTTCACGTGGACATTTTAAAAAGCTGGCAAACCTATAAAATGGTCAAACACGTTTTGAGAGTATAATTGTTTTTTTTAAATCGAAAACTAGAAATTGTCAAATTGCGTATTTAGGAATGATTTTGTAGGAAAAAGTGTCTATCACCCATGCATTATCCACTGTTCCATTTCTTTAAAGTATGTGCTATCAAGAATGGTTTCTGATTTTTTTGGACAATTGCCTTTAGTCAAGATTAGTTTGTTAGGAATGTGTCGGCAGATAGTATTTGTGAATTGGATCGTATGAAGGTGGAGAAAAAAGGGGTTTAGCATTTGCGAATTGGACTATACGAACGATATTAATGGAATAATAGGGAAAAAACAGAGCTAGATAGCATTTGCGAATTGGATCGTATGACGGTGGAGAAAAAACGGTATAGCATTTGCGAATTGGATCGTATGAAGGTGGAGAAAAAAAGGTATAGCATTTGCGAATTGTTGATTATCAGTTAAGGTAACCCCTCGGGGTTGTTAACTCATACCGTATTTATTATGAATTTTGAACAACATCATTTAATGGAAATGATTAAAGATAATTAAATTGTCTTATGAGTTGACCTAGCTTTACTTCTTCGATTTATACTTTATAATACACAAGTGGCGTTTAAACAGTGTTGTCAATTTAAAATAGACTTTAACATTATATTATACTAAAAAACTGATACTAAGAGAGATGTAGATGGCAAGAAAAGAATTTTAATAATGGATAGCTTTACTTCTTCGATGTAGATAATTTCGGAGACCCCACTGCCTTTCCATGACGATAAATAAAAGTTCAAATAGGGATAAAATCCTTTTAATAGACAGTGTTTTTTATAACAGTGATAGAAATTCACAAAAATACCGGATATTTCGGTCACATATACAGTGACCGTCATCAGTGGTAAAACTGGTTTTACCATCAGTGGTAAAACAGATGACCGTCATCAGTGGTTTTACCACTGATGACGGTCACTGTATATGTGACCGAAATATCTGGTATTTTTGTGAATTTCTATCACTGTTATAAAAAACACTGTCTATTAAAAGGATTTTATCCCTATTTGAACTTTTATTTTTCTTCGATGTGTTCTGTATAATACACAAGAGGCGTTTGAACAGTGTTGTCAGTTTAAAATAGAGCTTAAAGTTATAGTAAAAGTTGATGCTAAGAGAGATGTAGATGGCAATAAAAGAATTTTAATAATGGATAGCTTTACTTCTTAGATGTGTTCTGTATAATACACAAGTGGCGTTCAAACAGTGTTGTCAGTTTAAAATAGAGTTTAACGTTATAGTATACTAAAAAGTTGATACTAAGAGAGATGTAGATGGCAAAAAAAGAATTTTAATAATGGATAGCTTTACTTCATCGATGTGTTCTGTGGAGATGGGGGGATGAACATTTTAGTTGTCCATCATAGAAGGGCAGTGTAGTCTGGGAAAAGGATACCTAGTTTAAGATATCAGGTCGAAAAGGGTAAAACTTAACTTTAAAGTTTTTTGAACATTTTAGTTTTTCATCATGGAAAGACAGTGTAGTCTGGGAAAAGGATACCTAGTTTAAGCTATCAGGTCAAAAATGGTAAAACATAACTTTAAAGTTTTTTGAACATTTTAGTTATTCATCATAGAAAGGCAGTGTAGTCTGGGAAAAGGATACCAAGTTTAAGGTATCAGGTCGAAAATGGTAAAATTTAACCTTAAAGTTTTTTGAACATTTTAGTTGTTCATCATAGAAAGGCTGTGTAGTCTGGGAAAAGGATACCTCGTTTAAGGTACCAGGTCAAAAATGGTAAAACTTAACTTTAAAGTTTTTGAGCATCTTAATTGTTCATCATAGAAAGGCAGTGTAGTCTGGGAAAAGGATACCTAGTTTAAGGTATTAGGTCGAAAATGGTAAAACTTAACTTTAAAGTTTTTTGAACATTTTAGTTGTTCATCATAGAAAGGCAGTGTAGTCTGGGAAAAGGATACCTAGTTTAAGATATCAGGTCGAAAATGGTAAAACTTAACTTTAAAGTTTTTTTAACATTTTAGTTGTTCATCATAGAAACACAGTGTAGTCTGGGAAAAGGATACTTAGTTTAATGTATAAGGTTGAAAATGCTAAAACTTAATTTTAAAGTTTTTTGAACATTTTAGTTGTTTATAATAGAAGGGCAGTGTAGTCGGGGAAAAGGATACCTAGTTTAAGGTATCAGGTCGAAAATGGTAAAACTTAGTGTAGGCTGGGAAAATTTTTAACTAGAAATGTCTGAAAAGTGTTTTATTGGGAGATGGGGCGATGGAAGCTGGCTGTCATAGAGTGATTATAGTGTGATAGTTTGGGGGTGTATTGCTTACAAAAAACCTTAGTGGATGACTTGAAAAGAAAATTTTTAACGAGATATGGCTGAAAAGTGTTTTGGGGGAGAGATAGGTTGATGGCAGAAGGATGTCTTAGCGTAGTTATAGTCTGATATTGGGGGGGGGGCGAATTGCTTGCGAAAAAACCCGAATGAATGAGTTGAAATAAAATTTCTAACTAGAAATGGCTGAAAAGTGTTTTGGGGGAGATGGGATGAAGACAGAGGGATGTCTTAACGTAGTTACAGTGTGATAGTGGGGGCGAATTGCTAGCCCAACTCTTGCATTTCAAGGAAAGAAATCCAAAAGGAACTTTGAAAAATCAAGAGAATGTAAGTGTGACAAGGTAAACCACGATAAAACACTACTGAAATATTCCAAATCTTGCATTTCAACGAAAGAAATCCAAAATGAACTTTGAAAAATCAAGAGAATCTAACAGTGACTAGGTAAATCACAACGACACACTACTGAAATATTCCAACTCTTGCATTTCTACGAAAGAAATACAAAAATGAACTTTGAAAAATCAAGAGAATGTAACTGTGGCAAGGTAAAGCACAACAAAACACTACTGAAATAATCCAATTCTTGCATTTCTACGAAAGAAATCCAAAACTGAACTTTGAAAAATTAAGAGAATGTAACTGTGACTAGGTAAAGCACAACATAACACTACTGAAATAGTCCAACTCTTGCATTTCATCGAAAGAAATCCAAAATGAACTTTGAAAATTAAGAGAATGTAACTGTGACAAGGTAAACCACGACAAAACACTACTGAAATATTCCAACTCTTGCATTTCAACGAAAGAAATCAAAAATGAACTTTGGAAAATCAAGAGAATGTAACTGTGACAAGGTAAACCATAACAAAACACTATTGAAATATTCCAACTCTTGCATTTCAACGAAAGAAATTAAAAAATTAATTTTGAAAAATCAAGAGAATGTAACTGTGACATGGTAAACCATAACAAAACACTACTGAAATATTCCAACTCTTGCATTTCAACAAAAGAAATCCAAAATGAACATTGAAAAATCAAGAGAATGTAACTGTGACAAGGTAAACAACGACAAAAAACTATTGAAATATTCCAACTCTTGCATTTCAACGAAAGAAATACAAAATGAACTTTTAAAAATCAAGAGAATGTAAGTGTGACAAGGTAAACCACTACAAAACACTACTGCAATATTACAACTCTTTCATTTCATCAAAAGAAAATCAATATAACGTATGTGTGACAGTGTAAAACAGGAAATAACACGACTTAAATATCCCAACTCTATTATTTCAACGAAGAAATCAATAATTAACTTTGAAAAATAAAGAGAATGTAAGTGTGAAAAGGTAAACCACGAGAAAACACAATGGAATATTATATTAATTTAGTGTCATCGAAAGAAATTAAAGTTTATGGAGAATTTGTATTTCAAATGAAGACAAAACACTACTGAAATATTTCAAATCTTGAATTTTAACGACTGAAATCAACAATAAAGCTTTGATAGGCAGGAGAATGCAACTGTGACAAGGTAAACCACGACAAGACACTACTGAAATAATCCAACTCTTGCATTTCAACGAAAGAAATCCAAAATGATCTTTGAAAAATCAAGAGAATGTAACTGTTACAAGGTAAAGCACAACAAAACACTACTGAAATATTCCAACTCTTGCATTGCAACGAAAAAAAGCCAAACTGAACTTTGAAAAATCAAGAGAATGTAACTGTGACAAGGTAAAGCACAACAAAACACTACTGAAATATTCCAACTCTTGCATTTCAACGAAAGAAATCCAAAATGAACTTTGGAAAATCAAGAGAATGTAACTGTGACAAGGTAAACCATAACAAAACATTAGTGAAATATTCCAACTCTTGCATTTAAACGAAAGAAATCCAAAAATGAACTTTGAAAAATCGAGAGAATGTAACTGTGACAAGGTAAAGCACAACAAAACACTACTGAAATATTCCAACTCTTGCATTTCAACAAAAGAAATCCAAAATGAACTTTGAAAAATCAAGAGAATGTACCAGTGACAAGGTAAACCACGACAAAACACTACTGAAATATTCCAACTCTTGCATTTCAACGAAAGAAATTCAAAATGACTTTGAAAAATCAAGAGAATGTAACTGTGACAAGGTAAACCACAACAAAACACTACTGAAATATTCCAACTCTTGCATTTCACGAAAGAAATTCAAAATGAACTTTGAAAAATCAAGAGAATGTAACTTTGACAGGGTAAAGCACAACAAAACACTACTATAATATTTCAACTCTTGCATTTCAACGAAAGAAATTCAAAATGAACTTTGAAAAATCAAGAGAATGTAACTATGACAAGGTAAACCACAACAAAACACTACTGAAATATTCCAACTCTTGCATTTCAACGCAAGAAATTCAAAATGAACTTTGAAATATCAAGAGAATATAATTGTGACACGGTAAACCACGACAAAACACTACTGAAATATTCCAACTCTTGCATGTCAACGAAAAAAAATTCAAAATGAACTTTGAAAAATCAAGAGAATGTAACTGTAACAAGGTAAACCACGACAAAACACTACTGAAATATTCCAACTCTTGCAATTCAACGACAGAAATTCAAAATGAACTTTGAAAAATCAAGAGAATGTAACTGTGACAAGGTAAACCACAACAAAACACTACTGAAATATTCCAACTCTTGCATTTCAACCAAAGAAATTTAAAATGAACTTTTAAAAATCAAGAGAATGTAACTATGACAGGGTAAACCACGAAATTACACTACTGAAGTATTCCAACTCTTGCATTTCAACGAAAGAAATCCAAAATGAACTTTGAAAAATCAAGAGAATGTAACTGTGGCACGCTAAACCACGACAAAACACTACTGAAATATTCCAACTCTTGCATTTCAACGAAAGAAATTCAAATGAACCTTGAAAAATCGAGGCAATGTAACTTTGACAAGGTAAACCACGACAAAACACTACTGAAATATTTCAAATCTTGCATTTCAATGAAAGAAATTCAAAATAAACTTTGAAAAATCAAAAGAATGTAACTATGACAAGGTAAACCATACCAAAACACTACTGGTGGGAGGGGGAGCCAAAAAGTTGGGGGGATGGGGCCCTTCTGTGTCTCCAATGCGCAAATAAAAAAGTATTAAAAATGGGGGGCAAAAAAGTTGGGGGACCCTGGAGGCCCGGGGGGCTCTTTGGGGGCTCCGGGGACCCTTTGGGGCCCGGGGGGCATTTGAGGGTCAGGGGGCGCTTGAGGTTCCGGGGGCATTTGGGGACCCAGGGGGCCCTTTGGGGTTGGGGGCCCTTTGGGGTTGGGGTATGGGGACCTCATAACATTGTTCAAATGGAGCTTGTGCATTATAACGACCACAGAGTTTCACCCCAAATCATCTTCTAAAATGCCTCTAACTGTTTCGCACAAATAATCTCCTAAAATGTCTAAAACGGTTTCGCCCAAATAAACCCCTAAAAGTAATTTCTGCGTGTTCCTTTGTTTCGGCATCCCTGCACTGTCACATTTGAAATTCCTAGGAGACCCTTTCCCGGGTTAATCTCTTCATCTCATAGGTGTTCCTAGCTACACTATTATGGCTTCGATAGAATATCAATTTATCTCTGTCACTAAAGATCAGAGAAGCCATATTTAAAAATAGAATATCAATTTATTTCTGTCACTAAAGACCATTTATTCCTTTTTAAAAATAGAATTTCTATCTCTTGAGAGTCCCGCATAATTCATAGGAAATCAGTGATTTCGTTTATATGTCTGTTATTCGATGAAAAAATCACCGTAGAAACATCAAATTAATTCACCTTTAGTGGATCAATAATTAAACTTAGAAACAAGAAATAAATTCCCCTTTCGTGAATCAATAATTCCCACCGATTATGTAAATCAATTTTTCAGAAATCCACTTCTCCCTCTTGTCCTAGATCAATACATCTCTACCCCGTTAATGTGCATGTGCAAACTTCACCCCAGAGTCATTACACCTAGACAAACAACAATAAATCAATTGACTTTGCCCCATTAGACTCGATCGATAAACTGACTGTGACGTCACTCCCCCCTGGAGATATTAGATCATTCCTACTTCTGTATCCCAATAATCAATGCTATATGTTAACATTGGGTGAAGTTCATAAATTTCAGCCCTCCCCCCGGGGACTTTGGGGGATTAAAGTCACCCTAAAAGACATAGTTATCATGTTTTTTACCATGTTGAACAAAATGGCTATCTCAAAATTCTGATCGGGTGACTGTGGGAAAAAACGAGTGTAGGAGGGGGCCTATTTGCCATACATTTTTTTGTCACTTAGAAAGGGCACTAGAACTTTTAATTTCCGTTCCAATGAGCCCTCTTACGATATTCTAGTACCGCTGGGTCGATACGATCACCCCTGAGAAAAAAAAGACAAGAAAAAAAAACAAATAAACACGCATCCGTGATCTTTCTTTTTGCAAAAAATACAAAATTTCACATTTTTGCAGATATAATCTTGAAACCTCTACAGTTTGGTCCTCTGATATAATGAATCTGAAGGTGTGATTTTCATTAAGGTACTCTAACGTTTAGGGGGTCTTTCCCCCTTTTTTCGAAAATCAGGCAAATTTTCTCAGGCCCTTAACTTTTGATTGGTAGGACTAAACTTGATGAAACTTATATATTTGAAATCAGCATATAAATCTGATTCTTTTGATGTATTTAGTAGTATCAAAATCCTGTTTTTTAGCGTTTTGGTTACTATTGAGCCGGGTCGTTCCTTAATTACAGTTCGTTACTACGAACTGTTTGATTTAAATTGCAGTTTGTCTTGAGCTCTTATCCGTGCTTCTTTACTATACGGAATATTTGGAGATGATTTTAAAGTTGAACATATCTGTGTAGAAATATGTCAAACACTGACCTTGTTGTGTCGTTTAGTCTTGGTATACTTAGTGTTGAGATATTTTCTAATTTTCAAGTTTCAGACCACTTTCCAATTACTTCTAGTTTTAAACAAAAGCTACTCAAGTGTTACAGGCTCATATTGTTTCCCGGCATAAGTGGTATACTTGTCGTGATTGGAAAAAAATCGACACATCTCAGTACACTGAAACTTCTGACAGTATCCTTAACAAGATGCGGTTTCCATTTTATCTTCTGGTGAAGTTTTAAAGTTAAGACATTAATAAAGTTAGATTAACTCTTGATATCTATTCTGCAGAAATCTGCCTTTGCTTTTATGCGCTGAAAAAATGGCAGTTCATCATAAAAAATTGTATTGGCAGCCAAGTCCCACGGTGGTCATAAGACCTAGAGCTGGGTGAAGCTTGCGAGCGGACTAAGTTCTGGTACAAATTATGGAGAAAATGCTTACGCCCCCATGAAGGCTTAGTCAATGAATAGAGAAAAGCATCAAACGAATGTTTTGCTAGGAAACTTGCCCTTCATTGATATAAAATGCAAATGCTTTATTCCGAGAAGGTCAAGAATTCACCTGATTTACTATGGAAGCTTTTACCTCTACTATCTCCTCCAATTTGCCAGATCCGAATGACATTCCTCTGTCCGAATGTGTATCCCGTTTTTCGAATGAATTCTCTGAGCCTGATATTCTTTTAGAGTCTCAATTTTGTGACGAGCCTTATAACTTCAATGATGAATCTCCTGATCTTGATTCTGTTGTTATTTGTGACGCTGTCTTAAAAGCCATATGTCGACTCAAAAAGAAAGCGTCTTGTGGGATAGACAAGGTGAGTGCAAAGCACATCATTAACCGAAGTTGTGTTCTGGTGCGTCATCTCTCCCGTCTCAAGCAAATGATATTTGATACAAGCATTGTTCCTTCCTTGTTCTGCATCGGTGATCTGACTCTGATTCCAAAAAAAGAATAATCCCAGGCTCAAAGTTCCTCCTTCCGTCCCAGCACCGTCTCTACTGCGCTCTGTTAACTTTTTGAGCTCCTTTTTATTGATGAGCTGAGGCTGAAATGTTAAGCTCCTCCATGTCAGTTCGGTTTTCAGGCTAATCTCGGCTGTTCCCATGCTCTTGCATCAGTTTGTACTGCCCTAGCTGACATGAAATCTTCGGGAGAAAGTCTGATGCTCACTAGACATGACGTTAAACGTGTGTTCAATGCCTTTATTCGTTCGTCCATGCTTCTTCATATGACAACGCGAGGCGTTAAATCATAAGTTGTCCATGTTCTTAGGACAACCAGCTCTATATGGGTACCTGAAGACCAGCTCTAAATGGGTACCTGGAGAAATCTGGGGAAGGTAAACAGGAAGGGTTTGCGAAAGCATAGGTTGGCTGGCCCCCAGCCCCCCATTGCACTTCCTGGCTGAAGGGCCACGAAACGGAGATCAGCACCACCGGTTTGGACCTTAAGGGTCTAGTGCCGCATCCTTTACCTTTACCTTTTACATGTTCTTAGGGATCTATATAGGATTCATAGGGTGCGTTTAAAACTCCCATCCCATTTACCCCTGCGGTTGACTCTTCATCAATCCCAATACAATTGCATTAATTCTCGTGCAAGACCAAACTCATCGAATCCCTTGAATATGCTTGTGATTCCTCAGTGCCCCATCCCCGTTAAGAAAGGGACTAGACAGGGAGCTACCACTTCCCCAACCCTGTTCAATAATGGTATCCTGGATGCTCAGGCAAAATACCTTCCTTCTTGCATTCTTGGGGGAATCGATGTGTCTCTTATTTGTTATACAGATGACATCTTAAATCTTACTCGTACGATCCAGCGCATTGAGCAGAATTTCAAAATCCTCAAAGATGAATATGCAAAAATCGGAATTGTTCTTTTCAATTGGCAAATTCCCTCTACTTCTTTTCTAAATCTGGCCAGTTCTCTTATCAAACCCGCAGACCACATTACATACCTGGGCCTTTCAGTTGGCTCATTCATTATTTAAAATCAAGTAGCTTCAGACATTAAGCCATGGCTTAATCATAGGCAGCGCGCTAACACTGCCTAAGTAAAGAACGATGTGGGCACAATGTGTTTTTTTTTCTCCATCCGGGCACTTCGTATCGAAGGAGTTAGAAACTTCGAAAAGGGCTCATTCGATTGGAAATGGGAGTGACTAGTGCCCTTTTTAACAGTCGAAAGTGATTGGAGGGCAACTAGCCCCCCCCCCTCTCCACACCCATCATTCCCCCAAACACACCCAATCAAAATTTTAGATAGCCATTTTGTTCAGCGTAGTTGATTTCCAGATAGAAAATATGTTTTTGAGGAGGACACTCCCCCACAACCCTCGAGAGAAGGGTTTTAAGTTATATCCTGAGGGCATATAAGAACGATGTTAGCACAATGTACTATTTATTATTTTTTTCCTTTAGAGCAGGGCACTTCGTATGGAAGGGGTCGTTGTAGAAACTTCAAAAGGGCTCATTCGATTGAAAATTGAGAGTTCTAGTGCCCTTTTTAATAGTCGAAAGTGATTGGAAGGCAACAAGCCCCGCCCCCCACGCCCATCATTCTCCCAAACAAATCAAATCAAAATTTTGAGATAGTAATTTTGTTCAGCGTAGTTGATTTCCAGATAGAAATTATGTTCTTGAGGACAGTCCCTCACAGTCCTTAGGGCAAGGGTTGTAAGTTATGCCGTGGGGGCATATAAGGTTTTCATAGAAGGCGTTTTCGCAGAAACTTTAAAAAAGGCTCATTCGATTGGAATTTCAAAGGACTAGTGCCCTTTTTAATAGTCGAAACTGACTAGAGGGCAACTAACCCGCCTCTCAAGCCAACCTTTTCCCCAAATACATCTAATCAAAACTTTGAGATAGCAAATTTATTCAATGTAGTTTTAAGTTCTGGAAATTAGGTCTTTGAGGATGATAACCCCTCCCCCCCTCCCTCAGCCCTCAGGGCAAGGGTTGTAAATTACGCCCTGGGGCGTATAAGGTTTTTATTGAAAGCGTAGAAACTTCAAAAGGGCTCATTCGATTGGAATTTCAAAGGGCTAGTGCCCTTTTTAATAGTCGAAAGTGACTAGAGAGCGACTAACGCCGCTCTCACGCCCACCATTTTCCCAAACACATCCAATAAAGATTTTGAGATAGCCATGTTGTTCCACGCAGTTCGAAGTTCAGGAAATTATACCTTTGAGCAGGACACTCCCCCCCCCCCACAGTCTTCAGGGCAAGGGCTATAAGTTATGCCCTGGGGGCATTTTTAAAAGGGTGTATGTTGTTAAAAATTACTGAAAATTTGTCTCCAGCATACAAATAGCAGGTCAAACTATAAAGTCTTAAAAAACGAAAAGATTTAAAGTATTATTTTCTTTTTCCTTGTAAGGACTGTGTCAATATAAAACGAACAGAAACTAATTAAAAAAAACTTTTTCCATAAAATAAGTTTTTCAAAGAAAAGTAAAGAGCTCCATTAAACAAAAAATGAGCAAAAATAAAATCAAATAATTTACCAAGCATGAAACAACCACAAATCAGCATCGAAGAAATAAATGAAACCCAAAACGAACAGAAATTACAATAAATAACCGAGTCAAACTCAAAACGAGCAGAAATTAACAAGAGTTGGGCGCAAAACCCCTATGCCTTCCCAAGGCCAGAAAATAATGTTTACATTAATGAAAAGATACAAATGAATGTGCATTGTCAGTTTAATGTACATATACTGATATTTAGTAATCAAAATGTTAATATTATTTGATTTATTAAAGTTATAAAAGTAAAAACATTTATATTTCTTCAGTTTTTTAATGGAATTCTTTACTTTTCTTTGAAAAACTTATTTCCTGGAAAATGTATAAGCTTGAAGACCCAAATATCAGTATTAACAAATCTTTGTCTTGTTTTCAAAGAAATTTCCTTCCCCCATGGTCGTCAATTTGTTCGCAATAGTTTCTTCGTATTAATGTAATGTATGTAATGAAGAGTTTTTTGTCATAATTTGAATTTTTCAATGTATGTTTGTGTCTTTTATTCTTTTTGTTATCTTTAGTAATTACTCCGTCTATTTTTTTAGGGACAATAAATGAATGATAATAATAGAGTGCCTTTCCGTTAGTTCAACGTCCCTCTCAACACAACCTGAAAGTTTCAAGTTAATACTCTAAGCTATTCTTAAGAAATTGTTCAAACATCCTTTTGGCAACCTGAGTGCACTCTTTTTGTTTTGATTTACATCAATAAATGTTCCCTGAAAGTTTTACCTTAATACCCTTAACATATGTAGAAGTAGTAGTCTTAGCAGTGGTAATTGTAGCAATAGTGGTAATATGCATTTAGAGCCTTTTGGCTAGTTAAACATCTCTTTCAATATACCCTAGGTACATTAATCGACCCGTCATAATTCCCTTGAAGCTCCAACTTAATACTCTCAGTCATTCCTTAGTTTCCCTCTCTCGACAACCTGTATGCACATACCATGTTTTGATTTAGTTCAAGATTCTCCTCAACATTCTCTGAAAGCTTCACTTGAATATACTTGGTATTTTGGACACAATAGGCTAAACATGCCCTCTTTCTCAATAACAAATACTATATATAAACAATGGGTAAATTGCATAACTTACAGCATTTGTTCTAAGGGCAGTGGCTGCTCAAATCCCCAAATGAGAGATCTTAAGCCGAACTGGCCAGCCTTGACAAAAAACCAACAATGACAAAATTATCAATTAAAAAAAAAAAAACAACAAACGAGACTGCGGCCAGTGGAGAGAAAAGAAAATATAAATGCAAAACAACACGGATATTTCGCCTGTATCACAAACAAGGCGTCTTCAGCACGAAAGACAGAATAAGAACAAGATAAAAAAAAAAAAAATAGGGACACAAGTAGTTTAAATATTGACCCAATTTATGATAATCTTCTAAAGAGTGAATCAACAGTCAATAAGGGAGATAAGATTATAAATAATCACCAGGGGACTGTTTTACCTGCTAGACCAAAACGAATTGCTTCAATAATAGCCAATAAAAGGATTATTTCGCAACAGAATAGTTAAAGTAATTTTCCATTTTATTTTTCAGTTGCTCTGGTGTTCTCACTAAAGTAACTCCCTAATAGTTGTTTTTCTCTGTTTGGTCATTCTACAATTTAGATTTGTAAAGAGTGAGTAAAAATCCAATAATGATAATATTAATGCCTGCTTATTAGATTTTGCAAGTTGTCAGTTTTGTTTTTTTTTCCTCTTTTCCCCCTCCTTTCACGTTATTTTTTTTTTTTTTGCTGTCGTTTATTTTAAATTATTATTTGTTACAATTTAATTTGGTAATTTTTTTTTTATATATTGTCTTGTGTAGCATTTTTTGTGTTTTTCCCCGTGATACTCCACGTATTGTACCTCTGTAGAGTGTGGGTTAAAAATAAATAATAATAATAATAATAATAGCATCTTTTCCCTACTTGGATCTGTTTGCGCCCATTGTATAATTTTTTTGTGGTGTTTTTTTAGTTTTAACTTGTCTTTTTTTCTTGTTCTCCTTCTGTCTTTCGTGCTGAAGACGCCTTGTTTGTGATACAGGCGAATTATCCGCCAGTAGAGATGACCCTAAAGCTCGTGAGGGGACTCCTTATTTGGGCATAGAACCACGTGGTTCATGGTTTTTGTCAGTGAGAATGAAAAAACAGTATTTTTCTCACTTGAAAAAACAGGAATTTTGTCACATTGATGGTTGTTTCTTGGTCGGTTATGTGTGTTGGTCAATTTATTTGTTGTTTTTCATGGATGTCAACAGCAGTTAATGTCTGTTTTATGGCTTTTGTCAGTGAGAATGAAAAAACAGGAACTTTCTCACTTTGATGGATGTCAACAGCAATTTATGTCTGTTTTATGGTTTTTGTCAGTGAGAATGAAAAAACAGGAACTTTCACACTTTTATGGATGTCAACAGCAATTTATGTCTGTTTTATTGTTTTTGTCAGTGAGAATGTACATGATCGACGCGAATGTTATGAGATTGTTTGGATAACCTAACCTGAGAAATTGATTTACATAATCGGTGGGGGAATTATTGATTCACGAAGGGGGAATTAAGAAACATTATGGTTTCTTTGATCTTTAGGCTAACCTAACCTGAGAATTTGATTTACATAATCGGCGGGGAAATTATTGATTCACGAATGGTGAATTCAGAAACATTATGGTTTCTTTGATCTTTAGGCTAACCTAACCTGAGAACTTGATTTACATAATCGGTGGGGGACTTATTGATTCACGATGGGGTAATTAAGAATCGAACATGGCTTCATTGTTGTTTGGCTAACCTAACCTGAGAAATTGATTTACATAATCGGTGGGGGAATGTATTGATTTACGAATGGGGAATTAAGAAACAAACATAGCTTCTTTGATCTATAGGCGAACCTAACCTGAGAAATTGATTTACATAATCGGTGGGGGAGAATGTAATGATTCATGAAGGGGGAATTAAGAAACATTATGGTTTCTTTGATCTTTAGGCTAACCTAACCTGAGAACTTGATTTACATAATCGGCGGGGAAATTATTGATTCACGAAGGGGGAATTAAGAAACATTATGGTTTCTTTGATCTTTAGGCTAACTTAACCTGAGAACTTGATTTACATAATCGGTGGGGGAATTATTGATTCACGAAAGGAGAATTAAGAAACAAACATGGCTTCTTTGTTGTTTGGTTAGCCTAACCTGAGAAATTGATTTACATAATCGCTAGGGGAATGTATTGATTCACGAAGGGGAATTAAGAAACAAACATGTCTTCATTTTTGTTTGGCTAACCTAACCTTAGAAATTTATTTACATAATCGGCGGGGAAATAATTGATTCACGAAGGGGAATTAAGAAACAAACATGAATTCTTTGATCTTTAGGCTAACCTAACCTGAGAACTTTATTTACATAATCGGTGGGGGAATGTATTGATTTACGAAAGGGGAATTAAGAAACAAACATGGCTTCTTTGTTGTTTGGCTAAACTAACCTGAGAAATTAGTCGCGTAACCCATTGGGACTTTTATTGATCCGATAACAGGAAACAGGATCCCGTGTTTCCTTCTCAGCCACTCAGGGGGCTTACTTCTATATTAACGGCGGAGGAACTATGAGGAATAGATTTTTGCTATAGTTTTATAAGTCTGTGAATAGAATTCACTAAGTTTTTAGTTAGCAGTGTAATAACATGAGTGAACAAGTAGAGTTAGAAGTATCCTTTTATTGCAACTGTTCTATTTGTAAAGGACATTTTCATGATTTTGAATATTCTCATGAACCTACTGCATGTTTAGACAGCATAGAGGCAGAGACAGATGAGAAGCATCTGGAGGAAACGAGAAGAAAATTATATGTGACATGGAGAGAAATTTATACCAGTTGCAAGTATGTTCACATAAGAGAAGGGTTGATATGATAGAAAAGGAAGATCAAAAGAAGAGACTGGTAAAAGAGGGCTTTCTCTATAGTGTAAAAGACAGCAGTGAAAACCCAATAAAAATGTATATAAAGCAAGATATAACTCGGATTATTATGATGATTATGTTCTAAGAGAAGAGAAAAAGTGCCCCTTTAAGAGACAACATAAGAGGTCATTCTACGAAAAGGATTTTAAGCAACGGAAACCATGGTGGAAGAGTTCTCATATATGATTTAATGTTAAATCTAATTATTTATATGTATAATGAGTTTTATATTATAATCATACAATAAATTTGTTTGTATTATTTTAATTTTCATATACTAGATATATATAGAGTGAGGATACCATCAGAGACTTCTGTACATAAATAGTTCAGTTTTATTAGATCACTCCATAGAGTATTATCAGTCCATAACCAAGTTTTCTATCAATGATAACTAAAAATAGTTTATTCTTTCTAATCTTTATTCTCTTGAAATATCAATATTCACAATGCTTTTTAAATAAACTATATATGGTTCAATTATCTGAGTATCTATGTCACCATCCTTCACTACCACCATATCTACCAGAGGGGGTGATATACATTCAATTTCAACCTCCGGTTCATCATTTATTGATATATCAATCAAAGGGATGGGCCTGTATTCAAATAAATCGCCGCGTACTCCTATTGTAGGCAAAGTAGGAGCCAACCGCTCGTCATCCTCTATGCAAAGACGGCCTGAAGGCCCCCGCCATACCACATCTTCCGACGTATACGACAGACCATCTTCCGTATAATGTACTCCTAGCACATCATCAGTACCTTCGAAGGTTTTAATAGTACAAAGAAGGACCTCCTCATCAAGTGAGAGATCCCAACCAAGCCATACATCCTAAAAGATTGATAACACTATGATCAAAAACTAGAGTTTCCTGCGGAAAACCTATATTAGTTCAGATTTTACGGGAATAGTTTATTTTCGAACCAAAGAAATGTATTTACCATAATTTTCTTTACAAAAACTAGAGTTCCGGTACAGTGGTGAGTTGTAGTAGTAGTAGTAGTAGTACTAGATGAACCAAAATAACGACACTATTAAGATTTGAATGAATTTATCTCTCTTTGGGCAACTAAATACAGTAATAGGATATGATGGCGTGAACAAAGTGAAAATCCGCATAAGAACTCCAAACAGTTTTGTGTAAATGATTTTAAACAATTTTTTATTTGGATCTCTTTCCACATAGCAAATATTTTTCAGGGTTAAGGGGGGAGGGGTACTGTTAGATATGGCACACTGAGATTCATAGCTATAATGTCCTCATGAAATAAGGCCCCACTTGACGGATATATATCTAATTTGGAATGGAGAGAGCCTGATCATTTGAATATATATTTGTGACGTATATCTATATTCACACAAAAACTCTTTATATTATCTCATATATACGTGTAAAAGTCCATGTAGTGAAGGTGGGAAAGACAAATTCCTCTATACATATTAAGATTCATTAAATTGTAACGAAAATGCAAGACTTTTTTCTTCCTCAAATAAAGAATAAACAAATATTTCCATTAACTTTATTAATGTTTATTCTTTCAATGACTGATATTCGTGATTTTTAATTTTCATGCTTTTGATTTTATATCGATGAAGAATTTAAACACAACTTAACCTAGTTATTTTTTTTGTTCGGCATAGATGAAAGGTCCAATACCTGAGTTAAACTAAGAGGTTTCAATTTCAGGAAAAAATTACGTTTTGACATCATTTGACAATTTACTAATTTTAAAGTTTTCTTTAGTTTCAAAAAATATTTTTTGTCAGTCATAATCTTTTTATCATTCACAAACAATACTAAAGAAAACCACTCCCGACGGTTTATCGATGTTAAATTATAATGAAAGCTATTATTTCTTTGAAATATACATTTTAAATTTTTAATTTTCATGCTTTTGATAAGTATCTTGTCCTTTTGGTGTAAATTGCAGCTGATGGCTTATCGCAAAATCACTGTTTCAAATTTTTTCATATACTAAAATTGAAGGAAGCTAGAAAATGCAAAAATTCTTTTTACCCGAATATTCTTCAGAGCCCAACCTAACTACGACCTGAAAACAATAATATAACTTATAGTTGGACAAAAGTTTTTTTTAAATATCTCTTTCCTAACATCATTTTGAACTTGCAAATTATAATAAGCAGTAACTAATTACTGAATTTTTAATGAACTTATAATTAATAGAACCAACGATCCAAATTTTTTGATACCACAACAATAAATGGCAAACGAAAATAGAATATAAAAAAACTACAATATTTTAAGATGTACAGAGTTTGGCTCATGAAATTGAATAGAACAACGGACTATGGCAAATAGCTTCAGAATCAAAATCTGACCCAGTCGAATAAAGATCCATCCGGCATTTTTGGTCATTCATCCCCCCACCAAACAAGCAGTGCAGTTAAAACCTACATAGAATCTGTACTTAGACCTTGAAACTAGAAGAAACTAAATTTTCTGTAAAGTTATGTCTAGCAATAGACTTATTAGAGTGACAGAAACTTTTTTTCCACAACCCTAAAGAGGACATTTTTCAACTAAAAGTAAAGAGCTACTAGACAAAATCAAACATTTGCTGAAATTATAACGAATAATTGTTAAAACTTAAGTTTTCTGTAAAGTTATTTCTAGCAATAAACTTATTAGAGTGACAGAAACTTTTTTCAATAAGAGAACATTTTTCAACTAAAAGTAAAGAGCTACTAGACTAAATCAAAGATGTGCAGAAATAATAACGAATAATTATTCAAACTTAAATTTTCTGTAAACTATTGTCTAGTGATGAACTTGTTAGAGTGACAAAAAATTTTTTCCACAAGAGGACATTTTCAACTAAAAGTAAAGAGCTGCTAGACTAAATAAAAAAAATCATGAATTTATGCACAGTTTTAACTAGCTAGGGCTAAATTTGTTAACAATGGATCATTGTGAACATTTTTCAACTAAAAGTAAAGATCTACTAGAATAAATCAAAGATGTGCAGAGATAATAACAAGTAATTGTTCAAACTTAACTTTTCTGTAAACTTTTGTCTAGTGATGAACTTGTTAGAGTGACAAGAACTTTTTTTTTCCACAAGAGGTTATTTTTCAACTAAAAGTAAAGAGCTACTAGACTAAATCAAAGTTGTGCAGAAATAATAACGAATAATAGTTCAAACTTAAATTTTCTGTAAACTTTTGTCTAGTGATGAACTTGTTAGAGTGACAAGAACTTTTTTTTCAACAAGAAGAAATTTTTCAACAAAAATTAAAGAGCTGCTAGACTAAATAAAAAAAATCATGGATTTATGTACAGTTTTAACTAGCTAGGGCTAAATTTGTTAACGATGCATCATTGTGGAGATTTTTCAACTAAAAGTAAAGAGCTACTAGACTAATCAAAGGTGTGCAGAAAAAATAACTAATAATTATTCAAAATTAAATTTTCTTTAAAATTTTGTTTATTGATGAACTTGTTAGAGTGACAAAAACTTTTTTTCAAAAAGAGGACATTTTCAACTAAAAGTAAAGAGCTGCTAGACTAAATAAAAAAAAATCATAAATTTATGCAGTTTTAACTAGCTAGGGATAAATTTGTTAACAATGGATCATTGAGGAAATTTTTCAACTAAAAGTAAAGAGCTACTAGACTAAATCAAAGATGTGCAGAGATAATATCGAGTAATTGTTCAAACTTAAATTTTCTGTAAGCTTTTGTCTAGTGATGAACTTGTTAGAATAACAAGAACTTTTTTTCCCGAAGAGGTCATTTTTCAACTAAAAGTAAAGAGCTACTAGACTAAATCAAAGATGTGCAGAAATAATAACGAATAATAGTTCAAACTCAAATTTTCTGTAAACTTTTGTCTAGTGATGAACTTGTTAGAGTGACAAGAACTTTTTTTTCAACAAGAGGACATTTTTCAACTAAAAGTAAAGAGCTGCTAGACTAAATAAACAAAAATCATGAATTTATGCACAGTTTTAACTAGCTAGGGCTAAATTTGTTAACGATGGATCATTGAGGACATTTTTCAACTAAAAGTAAAGAGCTACTAGACTAATCAAAGATGTGCAGAAATAATAACGAATAATTGTTCAAACTTAAATTTTCTGTAAGCTTCTGTATAGTGATAAACCTGTTAGAGTAACAAAAACTTTTTTTCAACAAGAGAATATTTTTCAACTAAAAGTAAAGAGTTGCTGGAATAAATAAAAAAAAATCATTAATTTATGCACAGTTTTAACTAACTAGGGCTAAATTTGTGTAAAAATTTTAATTAGGAAAGAAAACCAAATGTTCCTGTATTACCTAAGTAACACGACAAAAAAATCCAGAGCTTATGTACAGTTTTATATTATAATCACGAAAAAAATTGTCATGCTACAGTTGCAATGTGTGTATAATATACAAGTACCGGAATTATTCATTGACAGAGAACCAGATTACACGGTATTATTTAACACGATAGTAAATTAAAACTCAAAATTCAACTGAAAGCAAGAAGCAATATCAAAGTTTGTAAAAGAACAAAAATTATTACGTATAAGAAAAGGGTCACCCCCTCCTCAAGACATCTTTCTTTACACAACTTTTTTAGAATTTAAAAACAAAGTTTATTATTATTAAAAATATCGAATAAAACTTTTTTATTTGATTATCTGAAGCATAGTTTAATGTTTTACTTTGAACAAACTACTTTGTTAATGCGTTACTTTGTATAAACTCCAAGTATAAGGGCCTTTAGTTATCTACATGCTTGAAAACCAAGTTCAACACTAACGATATTGTTTAAAAAGATTGGCTCCAACGCTTCGAATTTGCTTAATAGAACTAAATATTGGGGGTTTTTATCTTACTTTTTGTATAAATCGTCTCGTTTTTGTACAAAATTATAGAAAGTATATTTCTATGGTTCAAATATGTAAAATCCATGGGGGAAAATATAAATTAAAATTTAAACGTACATGAGCCATTGAAGGACCGGTGAGTTCATTTGGAGTATTCATTACTTTATATATATATATATATCTATCTATATTTCAATGTGTACTGAAGATAAAGATATCAAACACTAAATAATATGCGGTAATAACGGCATATTTCCAGAAAATTTACAGAAAATTTAAGTTTGAACAATTACTCGTTATTATCTCTGCACATCTTTGATTTAGTCTAGTAGCTCTTTACTTTTAGTTGAAAAATGTCCTCAATGATCCATCGTTAATAAATTTAGCCCTAGCTAGTTAAAACTGTGCATAAATTCATGATTTTTTTTATTTAGTCTAGCAGCTCTTTACTTTTAGTTGAAAATGTCCTCTTGTGGAAAAAAAGTTTTTGTCACTCTAACAAGTTCATCACTAGACAATAGTTTACAGAAAATTTAAGTTTGAAAAATTATTCGTTATTATTTCTGCACATCTTTGATTTAGTCTAGTAGCTCTTTACTTTTAGTTGAAAAATGTTCTCTTATGGAAAAAAGTTTTTGTCACTCTAATAAGTTTATCGCTAGACATAACTTTACAGAAAATTTAAGTTTGAACAATTATTCGTTATTATTTCAGCACATATTTGACTTAGTCTAGTAACTGTTCACTTTTAACTGAAAAATTTTTTCGGGTGGGTTGTGGAAAAAAAAAGTTACTGTACATCAAATAAGTTATTTGCTAGACATGAAACTACATGAAATTTTGGTTATTCTATTTTAACATTATAATTGTAGTTTCCAATTGGGTTTTAATTGAAATGAGTTTTTGGTGGGGGGATGAATGATCAGAAATGCTAGGTGGACCTGTATTCGACTGGGTCAGATTTTGATTCTGAAGCTATTTGCCATAGTCCGTTGTTCTATTCAATTTCATGAGCCAAACTCTGTACATCTTAAAATATTGTAGTTTTTTTATATTCTTTTTTCGTTTGCCATTTATTGTTGTGGTATCAAAAAATTTGGATCCTTGGTTCAATTAATTATAAGTTCATTAAAAATTAAGTAATTAGTTACTACTTATAATAATTTGCAAGTTCCAAATGATGTTAGGAAAGAGATATTTAAAAAAACTTTTGTCCAACTATAAGTTATATTATTGTTTTCAGGTCGTAGTTAGGTTGGGCTCTGAAGAATATTCGGGTAAAAAGAATTTTTGCATTTTCTAGCTTCCTTCAATTTTAGTATATGAAAAAACTTGAAACAGTGATTTTGCGATAAGCCATCAGCTGCAATTTACACCAAAAGGACAAGATACTTATCAAAAGCATGAAAATTAAAAACGTAAAATGTATATGTCAAAGAAATAATAGCCTTATCAATAATTTAACATCGATTAACCATCAGACTTGGTTTTCTTTAGTATTGTTTGGGAATGATTAAGAGATGATGACTGACAAAAAACATTTTTGTAAACTAAGGAAGACTATAAAATTAGTAAATTGTCAAATGATGTCAAAACGTAATTTTTTCCTGAAATTGAAACCTCTTAGTTTAACTCAGGTATTGGACCTTTCATCTATGCCGAACAAAAAAAATAACTAGTTGAAGTTGTGTTTAAATTCCTCATCAATATAAAATCAAAAGCACGAAAATTAAAAATCATGAGTATTAGTCATTGAAGGAATAAACATTAATAAAGTTAATGGAAATAATGGTTTAATCTTTATTTGAGGAAGAAAACAGTCCTGTATTTTGGTTAGAATTTGATGAACCTTCATATACATAGAGGAATTTGTCTTTCCCCCCTTCGCTACATGGAATTTTACACGTATATAAGAGATAATATAAAGAGTTTTTGTGTGAATACAGATATACGTAACAAATATATATTCAAATGATCAGGCTCTCTCCATTTCAAATTAGATATATATCCGTCAAGTGGGACCTTATTTCATGAGGACATTATAGCTATGAATCTCAGTGTGCCATATCTAACAGTACCCCTCCCCCCCTTAACTATGGAAAATATTATATATGTGGAAAGAGATCAAAATAAAAAATTGTTTAAAATAATTTCAGCAAAACAGTTTGGAGTTCTTTTGTAAATTTTCACTGTGTTGACACCAGCATATCCTATTACTGTATTTAGTTGCCCGAAAAGCGATAAACTAATTCAAATCTTAATAGTGTCGTTATTATTGTTCATATAGTACTACTACTACTACTACTACAACTCACCACTGTACCAGAACTCTAGTTTTTGTAAAGAAAATTATTGTAAATAAATTTCTTTGGTTCGAAAATAAACTATTATCGTAAAATCTGAACTGATATAGGTTTTCCCCAGGAAACTCTAGTTTTTGATCATAGTGTTATCAATCTTTTAGGATGTATGGCTTGGTTGGGATCTCTCACTTGATGAAGAGGTCCTTCTTTTTACTACTAAAACCTTCGAAGGCACTGATGATTTGCTAGGAGTACATTATACGGAAGATGGTCTGTCGTTTACGTCGGAAGATGTGGTACGGCGGGGGCCTTCAGGCCGTCTTTGCATAGAGGATGACGAGCGGTTGGCTCCTAGTTTGCCTACAATAGGAGTACGCGGCGATTTATTTGAATACAGGCCCATCCCTTTGATTGATATATCAATAAATGATGAACCGGAGGTTGAAATTGAATGTATATCACCCCCTCTGGTAGATATAGTGGTAGTGAAGGATGGTGACATAGATATTCACATAATTGAACCATATATAGTTTATTTAAAAAGCATTGTGAATATTGATATTTCAAGAGAATAAAGATTAGAAAGAATGAATTATTTTTCGTTTTCATTGATAGAAAACTCGGTTGTGGACTGATAATACTCTATGGAGTGATCTAATCAAACAGAACTATTTATGTACAGAAGTCTCTGATGGTATCCTCACTCTATATATATCTAGTATATGAAAATTAAAATAATACAAACAAATTTATTGTATGATTACAATATAAAATTCATTATACATATTAATAATTAGATTTAATGTTAAATCATATATGAGAACTCTTCCACCATGGTTTCCGTTGTTTAAAATCCTTTTCGTAGAATGACCTCTTATGTTGTCCCTTAAAGGGCCACTTTTTCTCTTCTCTTAGAACATAATCATCATAATAACCCGAGTTATATCTTGCTTTATATACATTTTTCATTGGGTTTTCTCTGCTGTCTTTTGCACTATAGAGAAATCCCTCTTTTATCCGTCTCTTTGTTTTATCTTCCTTTTCTATCATATCAAACCCTTTTTTTATGTGAACAAACGTGCAACTGGTATAAATTTCTTTCGATGTCATATATAATTTGTCTTCTTATTTCCTCCAGATTCCTTTCCTCTGTCTCTGCCTTTATGCTGTCTAAACATGCAGTAGGTTCATGAGAATGTTCAAAATAATGAAAATGTCCTTTACAAATTTAACAGTTGCAATAAAAGGATATTTCTAACTCAACTTGTTCACTCATATTATTACACTGCTAACTAAAAACTTAGTGAATTCTATTCACAGACTAATAAAACTATAGCAAAAATCCATTCCTCATATTCCCTCCGCCGCTAATATGTAAGCAAGCCCTCTGATTGGCTGAGAAGGAGACACGTGATCCTGTTTCCCGTTATCAGATCAATAAAATTCCCAATCGATTACGCAATCAATTTCTCAGGTTAGGTTAGCCTAAAGATCAATGAAGTCATGTTTGTTTCTTAACTCTCCTTTAGTAAATCAATGCGTTCCCGCACCTATTATGTAAATAAAGCTCTCAGGTTAGGTTGGCCTAAAGTTCAATGAGGCGATGTTTTTTTCTTAATTCCCCTTCGTGAATCAGTTATATCCTCGCCGATTATGTAAATAAATTTCTCAGGTTAGGTTAGCCAAACAACAATGAAGCCATGTTTGTTTCTTAATTCCCCTTTCGTGAATCAATACATTCCCTTTGCGATTATGTAAATCAATTTCTCAGGTTAGGTTAGCCAAACAACAAAGAAGCCATGTTTGTTTCTTAATTCTCCTTTCGTGAATCAATAATTCCCCCACCGATTATGTAAATCAAGTTCTCAGGTTAAGTTAGCTTAGAGATCAAAGAAGCCATAATGTTTCTTAATTCCCCCTCCGTGAATCAATAATTTCCCCGCCGATTATGTAAATCAAGTTCTAAGGTCAGGTTAGCCTATAGATCAAAGAAACCATAATGTTTCTTAATTCCCCCTTCATGAATCAATACATTCCCCTAGCGATTATGTAAATCAATTTCTCAGGTTAGGTTCGCCTAAAGATCAAAGAAGCCATGTTTGTTTCTTAATTCCCCTTTCGTAAATCAATACATTCCCCCACCGATTATGTAAATCAAGTTCTCAGGTTAGGCTAACCAAACAACAAAGAAGCCATGTTCGTTTCTTAATTCACCTTTCGTGAATCAATACATTCCCCCACTGATTATGTAAATCAAGTTCTCAGGTTAGGTTAGCCTAAAGATCAAAGAAACCATAATGTTTCTTAATTCCCCCTTCGTGAATCAATAATTTCCCCGCCGATTATGTAAATCAAGTTCTCAGGTTAGGTTAGCCTAAAGATCAAAGAAACCATAATGTTTCTTAATTCCCCCTTCGTGAATCAATAATTCCCCCACCGATTATGTAAATCAATTTCTCAGGTTAGGTTATCAAAACAATCTCATAACATTCGCGTCGAGCATGTACATTCTCACTGACAAAAACCATAAAACAGACATAAATTGCTGTTGACATCCATAAATGTGAGAAAGTTCCTGTTTTTTCATTCTCACTGACAACGAACCATAAAACAGACATAAATTGCTGTTGACATCCATAAATGTGAGAAAGTTCCTGTTTTTTCATTCTCACTGACAAAAACCATAAAACAGACATAAATTGCTCTTGACATCCATCAAAGTGAGAAAGTTCCTGTTTTTCCATTCTCACTGACAAAAACCATAAAACAGACATGAACTACTGTTGACATCCATGAAAAACATCAAATAAATTGACCAACACACATAACCGACCAAGAAACAACCATCAATGTGACAAAATTCCTGTTTTTTTCAAGTGAGAAAAATACTGTTTTTTCATTCTCACTGACAAAAACCATAAACCACGTGGTTCTATGCCCAAATAAGGAGTCCCGTCACGAGCTTTAGGGTCATCTCTACTTCCGCCTTGTTTTGCATTTGTCTTTTCTTTTCTCTCCACTGGCCGCAGTCTCGTTTGTTGTTGTTTTTTTTTCATTTAGATTTTTCTCTTTATTGTTTTTTTGTCAAATCCCCAGAGCCAAGTAACCGGACCTTTCAGCAATGCTGAACCAAATGCCAGCTCAAAATTTTGACTGGATGTGTTTGGAGAATAAATGGGCTTCAGAGAGGGCTGCTTGCCCTCCAGTTCCTTTTGACTCCTCAAAAAAGGCACCAGAACTTTTAATTTCCAATCGAATGATTTCCCTTAAAAGTTTCTATGATAGCGATATGCTGTATAGGATATTGATTATATGCCCTTTTAAAAACCTGCATGCATAAGGTTTTTTTTTTTTTAATTGAAACTCCCCATAAACGTCCCTTAAAGTTTCACCTTAATACTCTTAGCCTTTTTAACAATCGTAGTAGTAGATACACAGAATGGATACACAGAGATTAAGTGGTAATCTCTACAGTAGTAGAACAGAATGGATACAGTAGTAGAAATTAAGTGGATACACAGAATGCCTTTTGGTTAGTTGAAAATCTGTCACAGTATACCCTGAAAGTTCCAACTTAATAATGTAAGCCGTTCCTGAGATATTGCTGTTGCCCTTTTGACAATCTAAATTTTCATAGTTCATTTGATTTAGCTCAACATCTGCCTAAACATTCCTTGAAAGCTTTACGTTAATACTCTTAGCTTCAGTAATAGTAATAGTTCTAGTAGTAGTAGCATTAGTGGCAGTATGCACAAAGCACCTTTGTTTTTGTTTTCCAACTTCCTCCGCAATACACGCTGAGAGTTTCAACTTAATACTATAAACAGTTCTTGAGGTTTTGCTGATATTTCCTCTTGAAAACCCGTAATTTATATCCCTGGTATCTTAAACAAATAGGTATTGTCACTGTAGGATTCATCCGCCAATTTTTAAATCATGATAAAATTTTTAAATCAAATATCGGCACTGAATATATCTTGATAAAATGCCCTGTTGATAACCTGTTTGTTCATTGTAGGTTTTCGTTTAGTTTCTCCCTAAACACTTTTTTCATCTTAATACTCTTAGTCTTACTAGCAGTTGCAATAGAAGTAGTAGTTGGAACAGTGGTAGTAGTATTAGTACTAGCGTGCACATATTGACTTTTGGTCAGATGATCGTCTTTTTTAAACATTCCCTGAAAGTATCATTTTTATACCCTTATCCATTCCTCAGATATGCTGTTTTCACAATCAGCCAGCACACAATGTCCTTCGGTATAGTTCAAATTTTCCTTCAATGTTCTCTAATCTTTTCATTTTCATACCCTTAGTACTAGCATCATAACATCATTAGGAGTAGTAGTGTTGTATTAGCAAAAGTAGAGCAGTTCTAGCATGCGCTTGTTGCCTTTTGGTCAGTTGAACACCCCCTTCATGATATCCTGGAAGTTTCAGCTTGATATGATAAGCCGTTCCATAAACAAAGCTGATCTGCCCTTTTGGCAATCTGTGTACGGATAGTATGTTTAAAGGTAGTTCAAATTACCCTACGGCATTTCCTCAAATTCTCCTTAACCTCGGTAGTATTAGCTGCAGAAGCAGGTAGTTGTAGTGGTAGTAGTAATACTAGTAGCGGGCAAATATTTTCTCTTTGGGCCATTGATCACCCCCCCCCCTCCTAATCATTTCCTGGCAGTTCCAAATTAATACACTAAATCCTTCCTGATTTACATCTTTTCGACAACTCCTATACACATAACGTGTTTTATTTGGTTTAACACTTCCTCAACACTCTTTGAAAGGTTAACCTGAATGTCCTTTGACTGTTTGGACTCTAAAGGTCAAACACGCCCATCTTTCTCAACGACAAACTCTAAATTTAATCAATGGGTGAGTTGCATAACGTACAGCCCTTGCCTTTGGGGATTTGAGGGACCTTTCAACTATGCTGGACAAATGTCTTTCTCAACATTTTTTTCAGATGTGCTTGGGAAACTGGTGGGTGTGAGAAAGGGACTGGTTGCTCTCCAATCGCTTTTGACTCTTAAAAAGGGCATTAGAACTTTCAATTTTCCAATTGAAAAAACTATTTCCAAAGTTTCTACAACAAGTCCTTCTATACGAAGTGTATTGGTGAAAAAGAAAGAAAACAAAGAAAAAGCATTGTGCCCACGTCGCTCTTGCGCTGCCTATGATATTACGCTGCCTAGGCTATTGCGCTGACTTGGATATTACAATGAATTTTGAAAAATAAATGTAATTTCATCATTTCATTACACATTATGTCCAGAACCTAAAGTAAAAGAAAATCAGGCTCAAACCGAAATTACGCAATATTTTGTTGTTTCCCAAGATTATATAAGGTAATAGACCTTTATGCAATTTTCTAAGCCTTAGAATAGGCCACAGAAGGATTAGATATAGAAACTTAAAAACAGCTAATAAGGGGATATTTTAGGTTTTGGTTTAATTTCTGGAAGCTTCATTTATCTGCCCTAAATCTTGGAACAGATTTCCAAGACCTTAAAAGCCTTAGAAGGTTTACCAGGTCGGAAACTCCTCTGTTATCTGTCAAATATCTGTTAATTTTGAGTTTCTCCTGATTGTTCATTTTAATTTCAGTTAATTGCAGGATTGATTTAATATATGACTATTTCTATTTCCTTTAGGTTTCGATATCACTCTTTACTTCTTTTCATAACGTTCTTTTAAGTAATACCCCGAAATGTAAAATATTTATGCAATTTTCTAGCTCAAGGCTCAAATGAACTTGGCTGCATTCCACTTTCTTGTGTGTTTTTGTAATTATTATTATTATTATTATTTTTTTTTTTTTTTTTTTTTTACGGAATAAACTTTAGAGCGAATGACCACCCATCATCCACTGACTTTTCTATTGGGCAGATTTCAAATCCAAATATTTTATTGACCTCCGAGGTTGGAGAGTTTAAAGAAAAAATAAAGTAAAAGCTGGTTGTATAAAATCAGGACCATATCAATGATTTTATTTTGGTGGTGGGGGGGGGGTTGCGAAAAAACTAAAAACCGCATCAAGAATTTGTTTATATTCTTTGTTGCTGTTTTTTTATGAGTCGGAGAAAAAAAATCAGGGGGATGGGTTCCTGCCCCTTAATCCCCCCCTGGATACGGCCTTGTATGAAATATAAGAAAAATACGAGCACAAATACTGGCCAAAATAAACAAAACTCAACTGTTCTTATAATACGTTATTACATTTATTTAAAAGCATCATAAATTATAACATAAAAAGCAAAATAAAATCCAAAATATTTAGAAGCTTCTGAAAAACATCTTAATAAATGAATTGATAAAAATATGAAAAATATACCACTAAACTAGAAAAAAAACAACTCTGTTTTCAACGAATATATATTAATAAAAAGCCAGAGCATAGGTTATAAGAAGACGACGGCCTTGCTGGATCAAATTTAAATAAATAATTAATTATTTATTGTCAATTTTTTTCTTATTCAAAATCACAATAGGATATTTAATACCAGATTTTTTTGTATTGTTGATGGTTTAGAATGAAATTTTGAAAGCTGTCATAAGTATTTCCCAAAACCGAAATAAGATGTTTTAGTCAAATTAGACGATTAGAAGAGTCAAAATACCGTAACCATGCTGAATATAGAAGAACTTCAAGCGCCAAGGGTCGAGTCGAGACTTTCCATTCAAGATGATCGAAAGTTATAAAGAAATAAATAATTACGATTTTGAAAGTATGTACATATTTGGTTTGATTTCATCGTAAATTTAAATGATTTACTATTTAAACCTAAATTATTGCCAAATATTAAAAGAAAATCTGTTTTTAACATCTCTAGCTGCTAAAGGAAAAACTAAAAGAATATCACCTTATCTAAATTCCAAATTTTAAATTAAATTCCAAAAATATCTAAATTAAATTCCAAAATTTCAAAAGGAAGAGTGAAGAAATTCAAAAAAGATAAGAACAAATCACAGACCAGATTTATTTTGAGTAGGCCTTAATTGAGTAAATATTTTGAGGTTTAAGATGGCCTGTGTATGGAAAATTTTTATCGATGGGGTATTAGAACTACACCCCCCCCCCCCCTACAGATGATTTATGACAAGTGATGGGTTACAGAACGAGTTGTTGTTCATATTTAGTTGTATCTAAAATGCTAAGATAGGTTTTGTCGAAACTATAAGCACCCCCCCAAAAAGTGTCCTAAAGATAGTCAGAAAAAAATATTTTTGTTCTAAAAGCTTTATTTCCAACTGTTACAGTGTGTATGCTTTTATTCTTTGCATGTATTTAAATTTTTGAGGGGGGAGGATAATTTTTCACTCTTATCCCTCTATCAGTAGCCCCCTATCCCCCTCTGCCCTTCATCAGCAAACCACTGTATTGTTTGATGTGTCTTGACCTATAATTAAGTGACAATACAAACTATAACCTCTTTTACATTCTATACATATTCACTTCCGTCTTCAGTCTTAACAAATGTCAACATCTCCCGCGAGAGTGCCATGAATAAATTTTGCCAATATTAAAATATGTATCTGACCTTGATTTTTGACATATAATGAATATTCAACTTAAGAGAGTAGTTTAAAGTCAAACCAAGTTTAAAGCAAATTTTTGGCATAATGAATGAAATATAATATTTATTACATAATTTCATACTAACATCGGTACTTGTGTAGTAGCCGGGCAACACGTGAGAAGTGAAGTTTTGTTAATACTAATTAAATAAAAAAAAACAGGATAAAAATATAATAGTTCAGAAACAAATTTGGGCTATATATTTATATATAAGGTGTGGGGGGTGGGGCAAGGCATATCCTATATTATCCCCCCCCCCCTAAATGTTTGTCTGACTCGTAAAAATGTAACAAAAACGGATATAAACAAATTTTGTATGTGTTTTTTTAGTTTTCTTTTTGTGTAAATTGCATATATATTTGTATATTGTATAATTTGTATTTTTTGTATTGTATAATATTTGTATGTTTTTATTTTGTATATATTAATAAGTTTTAAATTTTACTACAAGGATGTACCCGCTTATTCGACAGCTTAAAGATTTGATATCGTTTGCGATATTTAAACTGTTATTTTTTGGGGTTTAGGGGGAGAAAAAGGTACCTAGGTCAGGTTAGGTAACGTGTTTAATATATGCTATGCTTTACGCAACCATGCATATATTATTAATATATGCATGGTTACATAAATTGAATACGCAACCTAACCTAGGTACCTTTTTTCCCTTCAACCCCAAAAAACTAAAGTTTAAATCTTTGTCACAGAGTGAGCGATGAAGACAGCGGAAACCTGTTAATCAAGGGCATATTTGAGATTTCGATACGGTTTATCTCGTGTGTTGCCCAGCTACTAAACAAGTACCCTAACATCTCAATTTCTGGTCACTACAATATATTATCGCTTCAAAATATGGGACACAGGGACCAATTCCCGCCGAAGAAAGGTTGGGTGACAGGCTTGCTATTTACTACAAACCCAGCAACTAAAATGTTGACTCGTCACCCTGTCCGCCTGCATTGGCTCTGGGGAATCATTGTTCTTTTTTTACATGCAAGGTAAATAATTCTAATTTTTCTTAATTTTCTCTTCAAGGTATCATGTTTTGCACAGGTTTCAGCATGAAAGTGTAACATTTCATAAACACACTAACTTTGGCAATAGGTCTAGGCAATTGTTTTGTTATTAATCTCATGATAAGCATTTTTATTGCGTATATTATGGAGTTCGCTCCTAGTCAATACCTCGCTTTTTACACTAAAGTTCAAATTTTGTTCCAGTTCTTTAGCAGAAAATGGCTCTGATGAAAGTAAAAAAAAAAACTTTAGCGTAAAGAGCGAGGTAATGACTAGGGGGTGAACCCAATCATATACGTAATAATTTCTGTTGGTTTTAAGTTTTGATGTTACTCCTTATTTTCAGTGGAAAAAATTGTTTTTTTTTTATATGATTTCCAATTTTTTTAAAATAATGCTGTGAAACTCGGTGCCCCCTTCCTTTGCAATTTCCCTTCTCCCATGAAAAATTCCTCCATGGAAAGATCCTCCCGTGTAACCTCAGGCCCTCACCCTCCAACCACCAGAAATAAATCCCCCCTAAAAGCTTCTGTATACTACCCAATAACCAATTGTTGGGGTTCCACCCCTGTTTCTTTCCTTTTTACAGCTTTTTGGATACCTCAACACAAAGAAATACCTTTCATAGGGCATTTCAGAGCAACTTCTTTTTTCAATGTCTCTTCTAAACCCAATTTCCAACTTAAAGAATCAAACCTTTTCACCCACAACTTTACTTCTTAGCTTTTTTGGACACACAAACACCGATACATAATTTTCAAAAGACATTTCAGAGAAATATCCTTTCTTTATTTCCCTTATAAACCCATTTTACAAGTTAAGTACCCATGCTTTTCACTCACTACTTTACTTTACAACTTTTTGGATACCTCAAAAACAAGAAATACCTTTCAAAAGCATTTCAGAACAAGTTCCTTTCTTAATGTCCCTTCTAAACCCATTTTCCAACTTGAAGCATCCTTCCGTTTCACCCAAAACTTTACTTTACAGCTTTTTGGATACCTCAACACCAAGAAATACTTTTCAAAAGGCATTTCCAAACAACTTTTTTACGTAAAGTCCCTTCTAACCCCATTTTCCAACTTGAAGCTTTCTTCCTTTTCACCCACAACTTTACTTTACAGCTTTTGGATACCTCAACACCAAGAAATACTTTTCAAAAGACATTTCAGAGCAAGTTCTTTTCTTAATGTCTCTTCTAAACCCATCTTCCAACTTGAAGCATCCATTCTTTTCACCCACAACTTTACTTTACACCTTTTTGGATACCCCAACACCAAGAAATACCTTTCAAAAAGAATTCAGAGCAAGTCCCTTTCTTAATGTCCCTTCTAAGCCCATTTTCCAACTTGAAGTACCCATCCTTTTCACCCACAACTTTACTTTACAGTTTTTTGGATACCTCAACACCAAGAAATACCTTTCAAAAGGCATTTCAGAGCAACTTATTTTCTTAATGTCCATTCTAAACAGATTTTCCAAGTTGAAGCATCCATCCTTTTCACCCACAACTTTACTTTACAGCTTCATCGTATACCTCAACACCAAGAAATACCTTTCAAAAGAGATTTCAGAGCAAGTTCCTTTCTTAATGTCCCTTCTAAAACCATTTTACAAGTTGAAGCATCCATCCTTTTCACCCACAACTATACTTTACAGTTTTTTCGGATACAACAACACCAAGAAATACCTTTCAAAAGACATTTCAGAGAAAGTTCCTTTCTTAATGTCCCTCCTAAAACCATTTTACAAATTCAAGCACCCATCTTTTTCACCCACAACTTTACTTTACAGCTTTTTGTATACCTCAACACCAGGAAATACCTTTCAAATGGCATTTCACAACAAGTTTTTTATGTAAAGTCCCTTCTAAACCCATTTTCCAAATTTAAGTTCCCATACTTTGCACCTAAAATTTTACTTTATCGCTTTTTGGATACCTCAACACAAAGATATACCTTTCAAAATACATTTCAGAGCAAGTTCCTTTCTTAATGTCCCTTCTAAGCCTATTTTACAAGTTGAAGTAATCATCCTTTTTACCCACAACTTTACTTTACAGTTTTTGGATACCTCAACACCAAGAAATGCTTTTCAAGAGACATTTCAGAGCAAGTTCTCTACGTAATGTCACTCCTAAGCCCAATTTTCCAACTTGAAGCATCCATCCTTTTCACCCACAACCTTACTTTACAGCTTTTTGGATACCTCAACACCAAGAAATCCCTTTCAAAAAGCATTTCAGAGCACCTTCTTTTCTTGATGTCCCTCCTAAACCCATTTTACAACTTGAAGCATACATTCTTTTCTCCCACCGCATTACTTTTCAGCTTTTTGTAAACCCCAACACAAAAAAAAACCATTCAAAGATTCTTAAATAGAAATTTCCATACGAAATTTCCATTTAAAGCACATTTGCCAACTTAAGGCATCCTTTCTTTTCGCCCACAACTTTACTTTACAGCTTTTTGGATACCTCAACACCAAGAAATACCTTTCAAAAGGCATTTTAGAGCAAGTTCCTTTCTTAATGTCCCTTCTAAACCCATTTTCAACTTGAAGTACCCATCCTTTTCACCCACAACTTTACTTTACAGCTTTTGGATACCTCAACACCAAGAAATACTTTTCAAAAGACATTTCAGAGCAAGTTCGTTTCTTAATGTCCCTTCTAAACCCATTTTACAACTTGAAACATCCTTCCTTTTCACCCACAACTTTACTTTACAGCTTTTTGGATACCTCACCACCGAGAAATATTTTTTAAAGGGTATTTAATAGCAGCTCTATACACTATGTTCCCTTCTAAACCCATATGAGAACTTGAAGAACCCATATTGTTCGCCTACAAATTTACTTTACAGTTTTTTGGATATCTCAACACCAAGAAATACTTTTCAAAAGACATTTCAGAGCAAGTTCCTTTCTTAACGTCCCTTCTAAGCCCATTTTACAATTTGAAGCATCCATCCTTTTCACCCACAACTTTACTTAACAGCCTTTGGGATATCTCCACTCCAGGAAATACATTCCAAAAGGCATTTCAGAGCAATTTCCTTTCTTAATGTCCATTCCGAACCCATTTTCCTCCATGAAGCATCCATCCTTTTCATCCACAACTTTACTTTACAGTTTTTTGGATACCTCAACACAAAGAAATACCTTTCAAAAGGCATTTCAGAGCAAGTTCCTTTCTTAATGTCTCTCCTAAACCCATTTTTCCAACTTGAAGTACCCATTCTTTTCACCCACAACTTTACTTTACAACTTTTTGGTTACCTCAACACCAAGCAATACTTTTCAAAAGTCATTTCAGAGCAAGTTCCTTTCTTAATGTCCCTCCTAAACCAATTTTACAAGTTGAAGCATCCATCCTTTTCACTCACAACTTTACTTTACAGCTTTTTGGATATCTCAACACCAAGCAATACTTTTCAAAAGGCATTTCAGAGCAACTTTTTTCTTAATGTCCCTTCTAAACCCATTTTCCAACTTGAAGTAGCCATCCCTTTCACCCACAACTGTACTTTACAACTTTTTGAATACCTCAACACCAAGCAATACTTTTCAAAGGCATTTCAGAGCAAGTTCCTTTCTTAAAGTCCCTCCTAGACCCATTTTACAAGTTGAAGCATCCATCATTTTCACACACAACTTTACTTTACAACTTTTTGGTTCTTTTGAATGCGCCAATACCATGCAATACTTTTCAAAGGCATCCCAGAACAAGTTCTTTTCATAATGTTGATCCTAAACCCATTTTGCAAGTTGAAGTGCCCATCCTTTTCACCCACAACTTTACTTTACAGCTTTTTGAATGCTCCAACACCAAGCAATACTTTTCAAAGACCTTTCAGAACAAGTTCTTTTCTTAGTGACCGTCCTAAACCCATTTTACAAATTGAAGTACCCATCCTTTTCACCCAAAACTTTACTTTACAGCTTTTTGAATGCTCCAACACCAAGAAATACTTTTCAAAGAGCATTTCAGAACAAGTTCTTTTCTTAGTGTCCTTCCTAAACCCATTTAACAAGTTGAAGTACCCATCCTTTACAGCCAACACCAAGCAATACTTTTCAAAAGGCATTTCACATCAAGTTCCTTTCTTAATGTCCTTCCTAAGCCCATTTTACAAGTTGAAGTACTCATCCTTTTCACCATAACTTTACTTTACAACTTTTTCTTAGAGTCCCTCCTAAACCCATTTTACAAGTTGTAGTACCCATCCTTTACAACCACAACTTTACTTAACAGCTTTTTGAATGCTCCAACACCAAGTAATACTTTTCGAAGGACATTTGAAGTAGCCATCCTTTTCACCCACAACTTTACTATACTGCTTTTTTGAATGCTCCAACACCAAGCAATACTTTTCAAAGGGCATTTCAGAACCATTTCTTTAGATAATGTCCATCCTAAACCCATTTTACAAATTGAAGTACCCATCCTTTACCCCCAAAACTTTACTTTAACGCTTTTTGAATGATCCAACACCAAGCAATACTTTTCAAAAGAACATTTGAAGTAGCTATCCTTTTCACCCATAATTTTACTATACTGCTTTTTTGAATGCTCCAACACCAAGCAATACTTTTCAATGGCATTTCAGAACCAGTTCTTTTCTTAATGTCCTTCCTAAGCCCATTTTACAAATTGAAGTACCCATCCTTTTTACACACATCTTTACTTTACAGCTTTTTGAATGCTCCAACACCAAGCAATACTTTTCAAAGGGCATTTCAGAACCAGTTCTTTGGTAAAATTAGAAATGAATTGTGTTCTTTGGTAAAATTCAGAAGAGATCTTGAACTTTTCTATCTTCTATGAAAAATTGAGCCTGGTAGTAGTATCTTTATCTCTAAAAATTCTTTTTCTTACATCTCTGACCTTTTTAATAGATATTCTGCACGTTTGACGTTCTAGCATACCCTAAAAATAATGAACACTTAACAAAATAATGCATAAGATATTTTTAATGAAATAATTACATGTATAATATTAATATAAAAATACGTTAAATATATTATTATACATTATTAGTACACTTGCGCTTCACTTTCCGTCAATTCATCTTTATATTCATTGATGATATTGTCTGCTAATGTCCTTTTTATTCTGCCTGCGATTTCACTGTCTATTGTCACATTATTTTTACATAGATAGCAGTTTTGACACATTGACAAGATATGATTTACGATGTTGGTGCAGCTGTATGCATGCCTTCTTTTTCCCTTTGCTTTCATTCAAATGCTAACTCCGGAAAGATAGCGATAAGATCTATCAACGGCTAACATGCTACCAGAACCATTAGCTAGAAGTTGTCCCTCTTCATCAACTCTTATTTGTACGTTGGCATTCTCTTTGAGTACTACTTTCTCTGGTAATGTTACTCTCGCATATCCACCGTTTGCATGATGGAAATTCTTGGGTACTCCAAAGGAATCTAACTTCTCACTGTCATGACAACGCATGCATACATTTCCAATAGTGTTACCACTTGCACTCGTTTTATAGTTCAGGTATTTCTCCTTGTCAGCATTCAACACGACGATGATTTTATTATGTGCACATACTTTCATCGAATAATTCATCTTCACTTTTTACAGATATGAATTGTGTGTTTATCCTTCCACTGCGTAAAAAATACTGATTTAATGCACGCATTAAACTAGGTAGTGTCGATAACTTGCCATAGAGTACTAATGGGAAAGCCGCGTCGTGCCTATGAACAAGCACAGAGTACGATTGGTAGAGCCGTAAGTAAATTTCATGTCATTTTAAGATACGTAAAAAGTTAAAAAAAATACCATGTTAAAAAAATTCAAAATTATTTTTAAAATGGGGGGAAGGGGTACTGGTGGTCTTTGGGGGCTCGAGGGGTATTCGGGGGCCCGGGGGCCTTTGGGGTTGGGTTTGGGGACCTCACGATACTGTTCAAATAGAACTTGTGTGTGAATATTCTTCATGAAGATATGGAGCTCCACTTTAATTCTGAGTTTTCTCGAAGAAGTGCAAAATGTACAAGTTCTCTTCTGAATTTTCTTAGAGAAGAGAAAAAAAATTTAGCTCAGTTCTAAAATTTACCAATGAAAATGAAAAAGCTTTCATTTCAGTTCCTAATTTCTCAAAGACATACAAAATTTAAAGTTCAATTCTAAATATTTCCATAGAAGATAGGAATGGCTATACTATGATTGTGATTATTTAACATGAAGATAAAAAGTTTCACTTTATTTCTAATTTTTCTTAAATTCAGTTCATTCATCTAACCACCAAAAACAATAGGTTAGGTTAGGTATAAATAAATATTAATAAATAATTAGAAACATTTCTCCATGTTTAAGTTAGGTTAGTTTAGGTTAACTTATCATGAGCGCTCATGATAAGCTAAGCTAACCTAACTTAAACATGGTAAAAAGATTAAATTAGGTTAGGTTAGGCTAGATTAAGTTAAGTTAGGTTAAGTTAGGTTAGGTTAGAATACGGTAAGGTTAGGTTAACTTAGGTTAGGTTAGGTTAGATTAGCCTACGTACGCGCGCGTACGTAGGCTAACCTAACTTAACTTAACCTAACTTAATCTAACCTAACTTAACCTAACCTAACTTAATCTAGCCTAACCTTAAGTTTAAGTTAGGTTAGCTTAGCTTATCATGAGTGCTCATGATAAGTTAACCTAACCTAACTTAAACATGGAGAAATGTTTCTAATTATTTATTAATATTTTTTTATACCTAACCTAGCCTATTGTTTTTGGTGGTTAGATGAATGAACTGAATTTAAGAAAAATGAAAAATAAAGTGAAACTTTTTATCTTCATGGTAAATAATCACAATCATAGTATAGCCATTTCTATCTTCTATGGAAAAATTTAGAATTGAACTTTAAATGTTTTATGTCTTTGAGAAATTAGGAACTGAAATGAAAGCTTTTTAATTTTCATTGTTAAATTTCAGAATTGAGCTAACTTTTTTTTCTCTTCTCTAAGAAAATTCAGAAGAGAACTTGTACATTTTGCACTTCTTCGAGAAAACTCAGAATTAAAGTGGAGCTCCATATCTTCATGAAGAATATTCACACACAAGTTCCATTTGAACAGTGTCGTGAGGTCCCCTAACCCACCCCCAAACGCCCCCGGTCCCCTAATGCCCCTCGAGCCCCCAAAGACCACCAGTACCCCTTCCCCCCATTTCTAAAATAATTTTGAATTTTTTTAACATGGTATTTTTTAACTTTTTTACGTATCTTAAAATGACATGAAATATGCTTACGGCTCTACCAATCGTACTCTGTGCTTGTTCATAGGTACGACGCGGCTTTCCAATTGGTACTCTATGGCAAGTTATTGACACTACCTAGTTTAATGCGTGTATTAAATCAGTATTTTTTACGCAGTGGAAGGATAAACACACAATTCATATCTGTAAAAAGTGAAGATGAATTATTCGATGAAAGTATGTGCACATGATAAAATCATCGTCGTGTTGAATGCTGACAAGGAGAAATACCTGAACTATGAAACGAGTGCAAGTGGTAACACTATTGGAAATGTATGCATGCGTTGTCATGACAGCGAGAAGTTAGATTCCTTTGGAGTACCTAAGAATTTCCCTCATCCAAACGGTGTACATGCGAGAGTAACATTACCAGAGAAATTAGTACTCAAAGAGAATGCCAACGTAAAAATAATAGTTGAAGAAGAGGGTCAACTTCTATCCAATGGTTCTGGTAGCATGGTAGCCATTGATAGATCTTATCGCTATCTTTCCGGTGTTAGCATTCGAATGAAAGCAAAGGGAAAAGGAAGGCATGCATACAGCTGCACCAACATCATATCTTGTCAATGTGTCAAAACTGCTATCTATGTAAAAATAATGTGACAATAGACAGTGAAATCGCAGGCAGAATGAAAAGGACATTAGCAGACAATATCATCAATGAATATAAAGATGAATTGACGGAGAGTGAAGCGCAAGTGTACTAATAATGTATAATAATGTATTTAACGTATTTTTATATTAATATTCTACATGTCATTATTTCATTAAAAATATCTTATGCATTATTTTGTTAAGTGTTCATTATCTTTAGGGTATGCTAGAACGTCAAACGTTCAGAATATCTATTAAAAAGGTCAGAGATGTAAGAAAAAAATTTTTAGAGATAAAGATACTACTAGCAGGATCAATTTTTCATAGAAGATAGAAAAGTTCAAGATCTCTTCTGAATTTTACCAAAGAACACAATTCATTTCTAATTTTACAAAAGAACTGGTTCTGAAATGCCCTTTGAAAAGTATTACTTGGTGTTGGCGCATTCAAAAAGCTGTAAAGTAAAGTTGTGTGTAAAAAGGATGGGTACTTCAATTTGTAAAATGGGCTTAGGAGGGACATTATTAACAGAACTGGTTCTGAAATGCCTTTGAAAAGTATTGCTTGGTGTTGGAGCATTCAAAAAAGCAGTATAGTAAAATTGTGGGTGAAAAGGATGGCTACTTCAAATATTCTTTTGAAAAGTATTGCTTGGTGTTGGATCATTCAAAAAGCGTTAAAGTAAAGTTTTGGGTGTAAAGGATGAGTACTTAAATTTGTAAAATGGGTTTAGGATGGACATTATGAAAAGAACTGGTTCTGAAATGCCCTTTGAAAAGTATTGCTTGGTGTTGGAGGATTCAAAAAGGCAGTATAGTAAAGTTGTGGGTGAAAAGGATGGCTACTTCAAATGCCCTTTGAAAAGTATTGCTTGGTGTTGGAGCATTCAAAAAGCTGTAAAGTAAAGTTGTGGGTGTAAAGGATGGATACTACAACTTGTAAAATGGGTTTAGGAGGGACTCTAAGAAAAAAAGTTGTAAAGTAAAGTTATGGTGAAAATGATGAGTACTTCAACTTGTAAAATAGGGTTAAGGAAGGACATTAAGAAAGTAACTTGTGAAATGGCTTTTGAAAAGTATTGCTTGGTGTTGGCTGTAAAGGATGGGTACTTCAACTTGTAAAATGGGTTTAGGAGGGACATTATGAAAAGAACTTGTTCTGAAATGCCCTTTGAAAAGTATTGCTTGGCGTTGGGTCGTTCAAAAAGCTGTAAAGTAAAGTTTTGGGTGAAAAGGATGGGTACTTCAATTTGTAAAATGGGTTTAGGACGGTCACTAAGAAAAGAACTTGTTCTGAAAAGTCTTTGAAAAGTATTGCTTGATGTTGGAGCATTCAAAAAGCTGTAAAGTAAAGTTGTGGGTGAAAAGGATGTGTACTTCAACTTGTAAAATGGGTTTAGGAGGGACATTATGAAAAGAACTTGTTCTGAAATGTCTTTGAAAAGTATTGCATGGTATTGGCGCATTAAAAAGAACCAAAAAGCTGTAAAGTAAAGTTGTGTGTGAAAAAGATGGATGCTTCAACTTTTAAAATGGGTCTATGAGGGACTTTAAGAAAGGAACTTGCTCTGAAATGCCTTTGAAAAGTATTGCTTGGTGTTGAGGTATCCAGAAAGTTGTAAAGTAAAGTTGTGGGTGAAAGGGATGGCTACTTCAAGTTGGAAAACGGGTTTAGAAGGGACATTAAGAAAAGAAGTTGCTCTGAAATGCCTTTTGAAAAGTATTGCTTGGTGTTGAGATATCCAAAAAGCTGTAAAGTAAAGTTGTGAGTGAAAAGGATGGATGCTTCAACTTGTAAAATTGGTTTAGGAGGGACATTAAGAAAGAAACTTGCTTTGAAATGCCTTTTGAAAAGTATTTCTTGGTGTTGAGATATCCAAAAAGCTGTGAAGTAAAGTTGTGGGTGAAAAGGATGGGTACTTCAAGTTGGAAAAATGGGTTTAGGAGAGACATTAAGAAAGGAACTTGCTCTGAAATGCCTTTTGAAATGTATTTCTTTGTGTTGAGGTATCCAAAATACTGTAAAGTAAAGTTGTGGGTGAAAAGGATGGATGCTTCAACTTGGAAAATGGGTTTGGGATGGATATTAAGAAAGGAACTTGCTCTGAAATACCTTTTGAAAAGTATTTCCTGGTGTTGAGGTATCCAAAAAGCTGAAAAGTATAGTTGTGGGTGAAAAGGATGGATGCTTCAACTTGTAAAATGGTTTTAGAAGGGACATTAAGAAAGGAACTTGCTCTGAAATGCCTTTTGAAAAGTATTGCTTGGTGTTGAGATATCCAAAAAGCTGTAAAGTAAAATTGTGGGTGAAATGGATGGGTACTTCAAGTTGGAAAATGGTTTAGAAGGGACATTAAGGAAAGATATTGCTCTGAAATGCCTTTTGAAAGGTATTTCTTGGTGTTGAGGTATCCAAAAAGCTGTAAAGTAAAGTTGTGGGTGAAAAGCAAGGATGCTTCAACTTGTAAAATGGGTTTAGAAGGGACATTAAGAAAGGAACTTGCTCTGAAATGTCTTTTGAAAGGTATTTCTTGGTGTTGGGGTATCCAAAAAGCTGTAAAGTAAAGTTTAGGGTGAAACGGATTGGTATTTCAAAATCGGAAAAGAGTTTAGGATGGATAGTAGGGAATGAACTTGCTCTGGAATTCCTTTCGAAACGCATTTCTTGGTGTTGGGGTATTCGAATAGTTGTAAACTATAGTTTTGGGTGACATGAATGGATATTTTAACTTGGAAAATGGGTTTTGAAGGGAGATTAAGAAAGGAACTTGCTCTGAAATGCTTTTTGAAAGGTATTTCTTGGTGTTGAGGTATCCAAAAAGCTATAAAGTATAGTTGTGGGTGTAAAAAGAATGGATGCTTCAAGTCGGAAAATGGGTTTAGAAAGGATATTAAGAAAAGAAGTTGCTCTGAAATGCTTTTTGAAAGGTATTTCTTGTTGTTGAGGTATCCAAAAAGCTGTAAAGTAAAGTTGTGGGTGAAAAGGATGGATGCTTCAAGTTGGAAAATGGGTTTAGGAGGGACATTACGTAAAGAGCTTGCTCTGAAATGTCTCTTGAAAAGTATTTCTTGGTGTTGAGGTATCCAAAAACTGTAAAGTAAAGTTGTGGGTGAAAAGGAAGGATGCTTCAAGTTGGAAAATGGGTTTAGAAAGGACATTAAGAAAGGAAGTTGCTCTGAAATGCCTTTTGAAAAGTATTTCTTGGTGTTGAGGTATCCAAAAAACTGAAAAGTATAGTTGTGGGTGAAAAGGATGGATGCTTCAACTTGTAAAATGGTTTTAGAAGGGACATTAAGAAAAGAAGTTGCTCTGAAATGCCTTTTGAAAGGTATTTCTTGGTGTTGAGGTATCCAAAAAACTGTAAAGTAAAGTTTTGGGTGAAAAGGATTGGTACTTCAAGTTGGAAAATGGGCTTAGAAGGGACATTAAGAAAGGAACTTTCTCTGAAATGCTTTTTGAAAGGTATTTCTTGGTGTTGGGGTATCCAAAAAGCTGTAAAGTAAAGTTGTGGGTGAAAAGAATGGATGCTTCAAGTTGGAAAATGGGTTTAAAAGGGACATTAAGAAAAGAACTTGCTCTGAAATGTCTTTTGAAAAGTATTTCTTGGTGTTGAAGTATCCAAAAGCTGTAAATTAAAGTTGTGGGTGAAAATGATGGGTACTTCAATTTGCAAAATGGGTTTAGAAGGGACATTGCGTAAAGAAGTTGCTCTGAATTGCCTTTTGAAAGGTATTTCTTGGTGTTGAGATATCAAAAAAACTGTAAAGTAAAGTTGTGGGTGAAAAGGAAGGATGCTTCAAGTCGGAAAATGGGTTTAGAATGGACATTAAGAAAGGAACTTGCTCTGAGTGCTTTTGAAATGTATTTCTTGGTGTTGGGGTATCCAAAAAGTTGTAAAGTGAAGTTGTGGGTGAAAAGGATGGGTACTTCAACTTGGAAAATGGGTTTAGCAGGGACATTAAGAAAGGAACTTGCTATGAAATGTCTTTTGAAAAGTATTTCTTGGTGTTGAGGTATCCAAAAAGCTGTAAAGTATAGTTGTGGGTGAAAAAGATGGATGCTTCAAGTTGGAAAATGGGTTTAGAATGGACATTAAGAAAGGAACTTGCTCTGAAATGCCCTTTGAAAGGTATTTCTTGGTGTTGAGGTATCCAAAAAGCTGTAAAGTAAAGTTGTGGGTGAAAAGGATAGGTACTTCAACTTGGAAAATGGGTTTAGAAGGGACATTAAGAAAAGAACTTGCTCTGAAATGTCTTTTGAAAGGTATTTCTTGGTGTTGAAGTATCTGAAAAAGCTGTAAAGTAAAGTTGTGGGTGAAAAGGATGGGTGCTTCAAGTTGGAAAATGGGTTTAGAATGAACATTAAGAAAAGAAGTTGCTCTGAAATGTCTTTTGAAAACTATTGCTTGATGTTGGGGTATCCAAAAAGGTATAAAGTAAAGTTGTGGTGAAAGGATTGTTACTCCAACTTGTAACAAAGGGTTAAAGAATGACATTATGGATGGAACTTGTTCTGAATAGATATAATAAAAGTGTTAACGAAATGGGGAGGGGATTCTTTGGGGGCCCGAGGACGACCTTTGGGGGTCTGGGGGGCCCTTGAGGGCAGGGTGGTCCTTTCGGAGCCCAGTGGACCTTTGGGGACCGGGGGAGGGCCTTTGGGGGCCCGGGTAGGGCCTTTGGGGTTCTGGGGGGCCCTTGAGGGCGGGGTGGGCCTTTGGGAGCCCGGGGGACCTTTGGGGACGGGGGGAGGGCCTTTGGGGGCCCGGGGAGAGTTTTTGGGGGTCTGGGGGACCTTTTAGGACCGGGGGCTTCCTTCGGGGTTAGGGTGGGGTATGAGGACCCTTTGGGGTTGGGGTAGAGGACCTCACAACACTCTTCAAATGGAACTTGTGTAGTATAACGACCACAGAGTTTCACCCTCAAATCCTCTTCTAAAATCATCTTTTAAAATGTCTCTAACTGTTCTCGCCGAAATAATTCCCTAAAATGTCTAAAACGATTTCGCCCAAATAACCCCTAATCGTAATTTCAGCGTGTTCCTTTTGTTTTTGGCATCTCTGCGCTGTCACATTTGAAATTACTAAGAAACCTGATTCCCGTGTTAATCTATTCATCGCTAAGATGTTTCTTGGAGAAATGTTTCAATGGCAATGTTTATCAATTTCTTTTGGAGTTCGACCAGTAGAATTGTTTCCGAGGCAAAGATATTAATGACTTGGATATATTCCTGGAGAATTGTTTCTAGGCGAAAACTTTTAATGTCTGACAGATGATGTTATTGGTTGATTGATCTGTCAAGAAAGGGGAATTAATTTGTTGTTTCTAAGGGGAATTATTGATTCACGAAAGGGGAATTGAGGTCGACAGCACAAGTGTTCCTCAAAACATCCATCAAAGTGAGAAAGTTCCTGTTTTTCAAATTCTCACTGACAAAAACCATAAAACAGACATAAATTACTGTTGAAATCCAAGAAAAGCAACAAATAAATTGACCGACACTCATAACCGTCCAAGAAACATCCATAAAAGTGAGAAAAATCCTATTTTTTCATTCTCACTGACAACGAACAGACATAAAAACATGCAAAAATTGTGTAAAAAAGTTGTAGGTGGCAGCAGGGGTGACTCGTGGGAGTCGGACCCCCCTCTCTACTGTCTTGAACAATTTTAGAAAGAACTAATTTTTAAACTGAATATTTGATGTATAACGATATTAATTACTGACAGCTCATCATATCAAAATTTTACTGTAGTTTTAATGTTTATTTTCAATATTAAGTACAACTGAAGATATTTCTAATAAAAAAAAATTTCGGTAAAGCGCCAATGAAGCAGTAGGTTTTAGACTTTTACAATGAGAGAAGGAGGCAATACCCAAACTCTTGCTTGTAGTGACTTTTGTTCGTTTCAAGCTTGATTTGCATATTCAATTTAAGTTTCACTCGTTTTAAGATTTATTTATTCATTTTCATTAGTATCTATTGTATGTTTGTTTGCATTGATTGTTTATTTAATTTCTATTCATTTTGAGTTTCATTTATACTTAAATAGCAAAATGTTTTTTTTTCGTTTTGAGCTTTATTTGCATATTCAATTTAAGCAGTACTCGCTTTAAGATCTATTTATTCATTTACATTATTACTTGTTGTGTTTTTTGCTATTATTTTTTATTTAGTTCCTGTTCGTTTTGGGTTTCATTTATTTTTTAATAGTAATTGTTGGTCCTTTTGAGTTTGAATTTTAACAGGTATTTGTATGCTGATCTTGAGTTTAAAATGGCCTTTAGTTTTCTTTGAAAAACTTCTTATCCGGAAAGTTTTATTTAATTAATAATAATAAAACACTGAAGCCTTATGGCCTTTACCATAAGCAAGGCCGTACCAAGGATTTTTTTCAGAGGTTGCTTTTACTCAAATATTTTTTTCGGGGGGGGGGGGTTACACAAAAAAATCTCAAAAACGCATACAACATTTGTTTTTATTCATTTTTGTTACGTTTTTAAGAGTAAAAAAAATATTTCGGGAGGGGTTCAAACCACCCTACCCCCCCCCCTCTGGGAACGGCCTTGACCATAGGTAACAGTATAGTGTTGCCTCTGATTTTTATCCTTAATTGCAGGTGTTTATTTTATTTCTTATGTGATTGTATGGAATTTGAATTGTGAGTCTATATATAGCCTATATTTCAAAAAAATAAACTTATTCATTATGGTGGAGTAGATTTAAAAATGTGTAGGTATGAAATCCTGCTTCTGATGTTGAAATAACCAGGATTGTTAATACCTCGATAGGTTCTACGTCATCTGGCCCTAATTGTATTCCTACTAAGGTAGTTAAGTTCATTCGTTTTCAAATATTTCTCAACTGACAAAGCTTCTAAGTCTATCTTTTGAAAATGGGATTTTCTCCGGTTCTCTCAAGCGAGTTGGAGTCACCAAGGTGGACCACGGAAGGATCGAGCTAAATTACCAGCCTATATCTTTGCTGTCTGTTTTTAGAAAATTTATTAAAAGATCATGCTTTCCCGTCTACTTGCTTTTCTAGAGACAAAATATTTTTTACATGAGTTTTTGTTGGGTTCCGAATTTTTCATTTAATATTGCATTCATGTTCTTGGGCCACTGATGTTTTTGATTTATTTAAATGACCTTACAGCGGCAGTTCAGAGACAGAAACCTACTTTTTATTGTCGCCATGTCCTGAACATTTTAATGCTCTAAAAAGTCAATCGTTTTCATGAGATGAGGACGGTCTCATCGCTTTTGCTGATGACAGTACTCTTGGCAATGCAGTTAGAACGAAGTCTGATAAGCCTCCCAAACTAGTTGACCTTTTTGAGAGTCTTCCTTTGGTTCGATTCTAATTCCCGTGCCCTAAACGTTGCTAAGTAGAGTTTTTAATTTCTTCCCGTTTTTCTCCGGCTTACCCTTAGTTATCTGATACCCGTCTGTCAAGGAGGTTTCTCAGAAGATCTAAGAATAGGTCTGTCCAATTTTTTGGCATTCTTCTTCATCAAGAAGAATACGTTTACGCATCATACTGGACTGTTTAAAATGAAGATCTCAAGGAGTTTTGAAATTTTGAGGAAGTTAAAACACATTTTCCCTGGATTTATCTTCTCTATCGCTCCCAAAATCTTAAAAATTTTCCTGTAATTTCTTATCTAGTTTTATGACTCCCTCCTATTCAATAATTTCCAGTGTATATGCATGTTTAATAGATATTCAGACTAAGCCTACCTCTATATTTCTAGCATCTGCTGCCAAACAAAAAAACAATGACAACGTTAATGTGAAATACACAAATAATTTTTTCTCCATTTTCAAACCCTGGTCTATCAACTGAATGAAAAATCTGAATTTCTTTAAGGATATTCTAGGTCAATAGACTCAAACAAGGCGAAAGAGATAAAAAAAAAAATTATTTTCAGTTAAAAGTCCATAAAATTGGGTCAAAGGCAGAATTATAGCTGACAAAGTGATAGCAGAGCTTATGCATTGAGGTAGACACTTCCGCAAGGCCTAGTTTATTTAAAAGGCATAAGATGGCAAAAATGACTAAACTGCATGGTGGCATTCGCAATATTCTTCACGTGCAGCACAACTATCGTAAAATCAAACAGTTTGTGGTAGCAAACAGTTGGGAGCAACGCGGCCCGATAGCAAACAAAACTTGCGCAGTAGCAAGCTATCGCTCCCAAAATCTTAAGAATTTTCCGGTAATTTCTTGTCTAATTGGATGACTTCCTCCTATTCAAGATTTTCCAGTGTATATACATGTTTAATAATAATAATAATCTGTATTTAAAAGCCAATTAAAGCCATATACAAAAAGACAAATACTAAAGAAAAATTACACTTCATTTGACATCCTTCCCATCAATACAAAATTTCCTACTGCCACAATATAACGGGGAGTCCTAGACCTCATTAACTCACAAATCAGCCTATCTTCGCCCTCCTGGATAATTAATCCCCTTAAATGAGATAGTTGCTTACACCAGAGGAGGAAATGGCCCAACCCATAATCATTTTCCCCACATCTCAAGCAACTACACCCGGCCTCCGGACCTTCCCTCTTTTTCCTTGCAACCTTAGTATAAATTGGAAGACAATTTGCTCGAATCTGAATCCAAATCCTCAAATATTTAATAGATATTCAGAATAAGCCTATATCTCTATATATCTAGCGATGGCCGGCGTTTACCCCCCCCCCCTTGCGGAAAATACCCCATCCGTAGAAAATGAGGTTTTCCAAATTTGAGAATTTTATTTGAGTTTTTTTTTTATTTTAGTAGGGGGAAGGAATTTTGGTACTTGTGTATCATGCGCCAGTCACTCATGTTTACGCTGTATAAAACTTGAGAACAAACTGGTTTCTTCGTTAGTTTTTTTTTTCAGCTTAGCACGAGACAAGACAAAGACAAGTGACAGAATATATGGGAAATATATAATTTGGTCTATATATTGGTAATTCGAGAACACATCGGTTTTTTCGTAAGTTTCTTCGTTACTTTAGAAATAAATTTGGGCTATAGATTTGCACATTAGGGGGGGGGGGGTAAATTATAACAGGTCTGCATGCAAAATGTGTTTGGTACAATTATTATGCATATTAGATAGATAGATAGGTAAGTGTATTTTAAAGCCAAATATACGGCCACGAACACAGTAAAATAACATAAATGAAAGACGAAAATAACATAAACTTTGATCAGCGATCATCATAAAAACACTTAAATGAAACACTAACTACATACTCCTAATAATAGTACTTAATACTTGGAAAACGGTCATGGAAAAAAGAACACTTAACACATCGAAAAAAACACTTAAATGAAACATTACATTTACTCTATACTGGATTTTTTTTTATTTACCTTTTTTTTAGTTGACAAAATTTTCAGATACCTCACTATTCTTCTGTAATTTCTTAGTGGTCATATAAATAGAAGGAATTTTTTTTCTGACTTCAAAATGTCCAAACACTTTACCCCCCCCCCCTCATGCGCAAATATATAGACCAAATTATATATTTATCATATATTCTGTCACTTGTCTTTGTCTTGTCTCGCGCTAAGCTGAAAAAAAAAAATAACGAAGAAACCGGTTTGTTCTCGAGTTTTACATAGCGTAAACTTCAGTGAGTTTTGCACATAATACACAAGTACCAAAATTCCTTCTCCCTACGGAAAGTAAAAAAAAAACAAATCTCAAATAAAATTCTCAAACTTGGTAAGCCTTATTTTCCACGGGGGGGGGGGGTATTTTCCGGGGGTAACCACCGGGGGGGGGGGGTTAAACGCCTAACCATTTCTAGCATCCGCTACCAAAGAAAAAAACAATGACAACGTTAATGTGAAATGCACAAAAAATCAGAATTTCTTTAAGGATATCCTAGGTGAATAGACTCAAACAAGGCGAAACAGAAAAAAAAAGGTTATTCAGGTACAATTGCACAAAATTGGGTCAAAGACTTAATTATAGCTGATAAAGTGATAGCAGAGCTCATGCATTAAAGCACTTCCGTAAGACCCAGTTTATTTAAAAGGCATAAGATGGCAAAAATTACTAAAGTGCTTGGTGGCATTCGCAAAATTCTTCACATGCAACACAACTATCGTATTGGATAACTAACACCCCTCTCACACCCACCGTTTCCCCAAATACATCCAATCAAAATTTTGAGATGGACATTTTCTTCGATGCAGTTAAAAAGTCCGGAAATTATGTTTTTGAGGATGACACTCTCCCCAAAGCCCTTAGGGCAATCAAACAGATCGTGGTAATAAACTATAGGGAGCAACGCGGCCCAATAGCAAACTAAACTAAAAAAAATTGAGTTCTGATAACAATAGATGCATCAGTAGAATTGGCTTTTTATGCTGATTAAATTAAAAAAAAAAAAAAAGAAGCTTGTTTAACTGAAAGTAAGGAGCGATATTAAAACTTAAAACGAACAGAAATTATTCCGTAAATGAAAGGGGCTCTCTACCCCTCAACGCCTCGCTCTTTATGCTAAAGATTTTTATTGTTTTAAAAAATAAAGTTGGACAGAGCCAATTTTTTGCGTAAAGAGCGAGACGTTGAGGAGGGGACAGCCCCTTTCATATACAGGATAATTTCTGTTCGTTTTAAGTCTTAATGTCGTTCCTTACTTTCATTTAACAAAAATTATTTTTTTTATAGTTAATTTCTGAACGTTTTTGAATTAATGCAGCTTTGGTATGTTCAAAAATTATGTTAGGGATTTTCTAGCCAGTAATTAAGTTTTTTTTTTTATTTCTATGTTGATCATTGTAACTTATGATTTCTCTTGTGTTGAGTCTCTTAAAGGTGTAAATGTATGATGTTGAAAATGTTTTTGTTTTTTAAGTATCTGTTTCACTTTTGTTTCTCCCCTGTTTTTTTCCTGGCCACAGAGCCTTACGGGGGAGTTTATATTGAAGTGTATTTTGTTGAGTCTATTGGTTGAATAAAATTGATTGATTGATTTGATTTTGGCTCACGGTACATGAATAATTAAAACGAAATTTGCCTGTTAATTTTACTTTTTTTTCGCTAAATGGCTTTTTTGAAATTTTGATCTGACGTAACTTACGTAACGAACTTCTATATTCGTATATTTTATTACGTATATTAGGGAGTTCGACCCCAAGTCAATACCTTGCTCTTAACGCTAAAGTTCAAATTTTGTTCCAATTCTCTAAGAATGACCCCTTAATCACAAAGGCCGTTAATTAGCATACATAGCTCTGAAGAAAGTAAAAAAAAAAGTTTAGAGCGAGGTAATGACTAGGGTGGAAACCAGATCATATACGTAATAATTTCTGTTCGTTTTAAGTTTTGATGTTGCTCCTTACTTTCAGTTGAAAAACTTTTTTCAACTTTTTTTTTGAAAAACTTTTTTTTTAGTTTCTGATCGTTTTTTCTAAATAATGCTGGGAAATCCGACGCCCCCTTCATAGCAATGTCCCTTCCCCTGTGGAAACTTCCTCCATGGAAAGATGCTCCCACTTCGCCCCCGATACCCCCCCCCCCCACACACACAACTACCAGAAAATATGCCCCTGAAACTTCCATATATTTCCCAAAAACCAATACTATATGTTAACATTGGGCAAAGTTCATAACTTGCAGACCTTCCCCCGGGGACTGTGGGGGATTAAGTCATCCTCAAAGACATAGTTATTCTATTTTTTTACCATGCTGAACAAAATGGCTATCTCAAAATTTTCATCGGGTGACTTTGGGAGAAAATGAGCGTGGGAGGGGGCCTAATTGCCCTCAAATTATGTTGGTCACTTAAAAAGAGCACTAGAACTTTTAGTTTCCGTTCTAATGAGCCCCCCCCCGCAATATTCTAGGACCACTGTGTCAATATGATCACCCCTGGGAAAAAAATAAATAAACACGCATCTGTGATCTTTCTTCTGTTAAAAAAAATACAAAATTCCACATTTTTGCAGATAGGGGCTTGAAATTTCTGCAGTAGGGTTTTCTGATACGCTGAATCGGATGGTGTGATTTTCATTAGAGTTCTATGACTTTTAGAGGGCGTTTTACCCTTTTTTATGAAAATAAGGCAAATATTTTCAGGCGTGTAACTTTTGATTGGTAAACTTTTACTTTTAAGTTTCGGCTACTATTGAGCTGGGTCACTCCTTACTTACAGTTCGTTACCACGAACTGTTTGATTCGTTACCACGAACTGTTTGAAACACATTAATCTTTATTTTTTCCTGCATGGGAGGTGGATAAGCCCCTCTTCAACACCTTGCTCTTCACCTACAGTTTTTAGTACTTTAAAAAAAACAAAAAAACTTCTGATTGTTCTAATTAAACAACTCTTGTGTTTCAGGGGTCGTTCATAAAGAATTGGGACTAGAAGGTTGAAAGAATTCAACCTTTAGCGTAAAGAGTAAGGTGTTGAGGAGGGGGCAACCCCCTCACATAAATAATAATTTCAGTTTGTTTTAAGTTTTGATAATGTTTCTTACTTTCAATTGAAGAATTTTGTTCTTTCATTTAATTTCTGATCATATTTTAATAATTATTACCTTCAAAGGCATGTTTATGGTGTTTTTCAACTATGTTGAACAGAATGGCTATCTCAAAGTTTTGATCAGATGAAAATTTGGAAAAAAGGGGCGTGGGAGGGGGCTTAGCTGCCTTCCAGCATTTTTGGTCACTTAAAAAGGACACTATAAATTTTGATTTCCGTTTGAATGAGCCCTCTCTTCATGTTCTAGGACCATTGGGTCGATACGATTGCCCCTGAAAAAAAAAGAATGAACACGCATCCGTGATCTTTCTTCTGGCAAAAAATACAAATTTGCACATTTTTGCAGATATGAGCTTGAAACCTATGTAATAGGCTTTTCTAATATGCTGAATCTGATGGTGTGATTTTCATTAAGATTCTTTCACTTGTAGGGGGCGTTAGCCCCTTTTTCAAAAATTGGGTAAATTTTCTCAGGCTCTTAGCCTTTGATGACTAATACTAAACTTAATGAAATTTATATATTTAGAATCGGCATTTAAAGCCCATTCTTTTGTTATATTAAATAAAAAAACAAGTTTTTTTTTTACTGAAAGTAAGGAACGACGTTAAAACTTAAAACAAACAGAAATTATTCCGTATGTGAAAGGGGCTGTTCCCTCCTCAACGCCTCGCTCTTTACGCTAAAGTTTTTTTAGTGTTTAAAAAATAGAGTTGTGAGAAAGTCAAACTTTAGCGTAAAGAGCGAGACGTTGAGGAAGGGACAGCCCCTTTCATATACGGAATAATTTCTGTTCGTTTTAAGTTTTAACGTCGTTTCTTACTTTCAGTTAAAAAAACTTGTTTTTTTAACGTTTTTGAATTAATGCAGGTTTTGATCTTGGCTCACTGTACATGAATAATTCAAACAAAATTTGCGTATTAATTTTACTTTTATTTGGTTAAATGGCTTTCTCAAAAGTTGTTTAATTTTATTTACAAACGTTTATATTAGTAATAAATATACGTAACTTACGAATTAACTTACGTAACGAACTTATATATTCATATATTTTTAATACGTATATTAGGGGGTTCGCCCCCTAGTCAATACCTTGATCTTAAAGATAAAGTTCGAATCTTGTTCCAGTTTTTTTAAATGACCGCTTAATCAAAAAGGCCGTTAATTAGAATAAATAGCTCTTATGAAAGTACTAAAAAATCTTTGGCTTAAAGAGCGAGGTATTGAATAGGGAGTGAATCATATATGTCATATTTTCTGTTCGTTTTAAGTTTTGATGTTGCTGCTGTTGCAGTTGAAAAACTTGTTTTTTATAATTAATTTCTGATCTTTCTTTAAATGATGCTGGTAAATCCGGCGTCCCCTTCATAGCAATGTCCCTTCCCCTATGAAAACTTAAAAAACAACAACAAATAAACACGCATCCGTGATCTTTCTTCTGGCAAAAAATGCAAAAATCCACATTTTTGTAGATAGGAGCTTGAAACCTCTACAATAGGGTTCTCTAATACGCTGATATGATAGTGTGATTTTCATTAAAGTTCTATAGCTTTTAGGGGGTCTTTCCCCCTTTTTTCGAAAATCAGCCAAATTTTCTCAGGTCCGGTAAGACTAAACATGATGAAACTTATATATTTGAAATCAGCATTAAAATCTGATTCTTCTGATGTATCTATTGGTATCAAAATACCGTTTTCTAGAGTTTCGGATACCATTGAGCCGGGTGGCTCCTTACTTACAGTTCGTTACCACGAACTGTTTGATTTATTGACATCAAAATTCCGTTCTTTAAAGTTTCGATTAATATTGAGCCGTATCGGTTGTTTTTTTTATTGTTTTTTATTACGTATATGTTATTACGTATATGAGGGGGGTCTCCCTCTAGTCAATATCCAGGTGTTTGCGCTAAAGTTCGAATTTTATTTGAATCACAAATCCCTGAATCCCAAAGACCGTTTAATTAGAATAGATAGCACTTTTGAAAATACTAAAAAAAAAATTTGCGTAAAGACCGAGGTATTGAAAAGGGGCGAACCCCCTCATATAAGTAATAATCTCTGTTTGTGTCAAGTTTTAATGTTGATCCTTACTTTCAGTTGAATTTTTTTTTTTTATTCAATTTCTGATCATTTTTTAAATAATGCTGGGAAATCCAGTGCCCCTTTCTTAGAAATGTCCCTCTCCTCAAAGAAACAACCTCCATGGAAAGGTCCTCCCACGCAACCCCCTTCTACAAACTCCCTCCCCCACCGGAAAAATCCCTTCTGAATACGTCTGTATACTTCCCAATAACCAAAAAAAAATTGTTTTTTTTTTATTTAATTTTTGATCGTTTTTTAAATAATGCTGGAAAATCCGGTGCCTCCTTCTTAGAAATGTCCCCTCCCCAAGGAAGAAACCTCAATGGAAAGATCATCCCTCGCAACCTCTTCCTACAACCCCCCCCCCCGGAAAAAATCCCTCCTGAGTACGTCTGTATACTTCCCAATAACCAATACTATATGTAAACAATGGGCAAAATTCATAACTTGCAGCCCTTCCCCCGGGAACTGCGAGGGATTAAGTCATCCTTAACGATATATTTATTAGATTTTAGACTATGCTGAAATAATTGGTTATCTCAAAATTTTGATAGGGTGACTTCGGGAAAAATGGGCCAAGTTGCCCTCTAATTTTTTCGGTCACTTAAAAAGGGCACTAGAACTTTTAATTTCCTTTCGAATGAGCCCTCTCACGATATTCTAGGGCTAATGGATCAATACGATCACCCCTAAGAAAAAAAATAAATAAGTAAAAAATAAAATAAAATAAAACACGCATCCGTGATCTTTCTTCTGGCAAAAATTACAAAATTCCACATTTTTGTAGATAGGAGCTTGAAACATCTACAGTAGGGTTTTCTGTTACGCTGAGTCTGATAGTTTGATTTTCATTAATATTATATTACTTCTAGGGGATGTTTTGCCCTTTTTTTGAAAATAAGGTCAAATTTTTTCAGTCTCGTAACTTTTGATGGGTTAGACTAAACTCAATGGAACCTATATATTTGAAATTAGCATAAAACCCGATTCTTTTGATGTATCGACTGGTATCAAAATTCCATTTTTTAAAATTTCGGTTACTTTTGAGCAGGGTCGCTCCTTACTTACAGTTCGTTACCACAAACTGTTTGATTGCAGACGTACTAAACTCATTAAGTTTAATGTTACCCATCAAGATCTACGAGCCTGAGTTTCAAAGAATGGGTAAACACCCTCAAAAAGTCAAGCAGAAAATAACCCACCGCCCCAACTTCATAATAGCTGGTTTACATTTACATAGTTTATCACTAAGTATAATTTTATTTATGAAACATGAATCCAATCAGTGTGTATTTTCGTGAATTATCCAAATACATCTTAGAAACATGTTTTACCAATAAAAATAGAGGTATCACCTCAAACCACCTTTATTTAGGACTAGGCTAAATGTAGGCCTGAAGGGGGATAAGAGAATTAACTCTCATTCACCCTGTATATTTATTTATGTATTTACCTGAAGGCTCATGGAGGGTTAGGTAATTTTGCTACTGAAATACGCTGTTTTAGACACCTGACTCCCCTCCTTTCACCTACACCATGATCAAATCTTCCTCTTTCAAAATAGGTGATACGCAATTATACATCATTAAACATAATTCCATTAAAAATCAACTCAGTTAAACTGAGTATTAAAGACAAATGTCCACGCTAGCCATGCAGGAATGAATGCGCCGCTGCGCAGTATTAGAGCCTCAGTAAATGAGAAACTCAAGATATAGTTTTCTTATACTTTTAAATTGGTGGACTATCTCATAGTTTTCAGTCGATAGCAAATTGGGCCTCTTTAGTGCAAAACCGTAGTTTGGTGCCACAAAACCTCAGAAAACTCCAGGTTCCCATGGTAAACTCTTTTTGGTCACTCAAAAAAGGCACTAGAAATTTTAATTTTAGCTACCATGAGCCCTCTCTCGAAATTCTAAGTTTATTGGATCGAAACAATCACCCCTGGGAAACAACAAATACATGGATCCGTGGTCTTTGCTCTAGCAAAAAGGGCAAAATTTCATATTTTTGTACATATAGGAGCATGAAACCTCTACATTAGGGTTATCTGATGTCAGGTGGTGTAGTTTTCATTAAGATCATCTTACTTTTTTGAGGGTGGGGGAGTAGAGTAAGAGGTACCATTTCCGTACCCTGTATAGCAATTTCAACGTTATTCTATAGAAGCTCTGCACCTTTTCAAAGAGATTCAGAGCTCCCTCATATGGCCTAATACTTTGGGTAGACTATGCTCCATCTTGTGCTAGTTACATAACATGTTATGAAGGACAAGTTTTTCTGACATAATTTACATGGACCAGATTTCTAGTTCATGGTATACATGTCTTTTAGGGTAAATCCTCGTCGGAAAACCAGCGCGTCTTGTTTAGCTGCCAATATATTCAATTATTTTTTGTATATATTCAAGTTTCAGATTAGAAATTTCTACAGTTTGAATAGTTCATTCAATCTACTAGTATCAATATTTTGCAATCATTTACATAGATATGGAATATTCTAAGCGACTTCTGGTGAGTAAAATTTTCTCATTATTATAATAAAAAGAAATCTATTTTCTTTTTGTCTCGCCATTAAGTTAAGGAAGAATTACCTTCCTTACGCTTTTTTATCACCGTGCTGTTAGCTCTTTTAAAAAGCTTCCTTCTCTTAAATGTTACACAGTCCATGTATTTCAATTTTAGTAAATATTAAAAAAAGGGCAGGTTCACTTTGATTTTGACTCATTATATATGAAAAATTAAAATAGAATTTGCATATTAGTTTCGGCAGATATGAAAGGTCGCCTCCCTCCACAATATCTTACTCTTTACACCAAAGTTCAAATTTCTTTTGAATCACAAAAGGTTGGTTAAGATATATCTTTTGAAAAATGCTAAAAAAAAAATTAGCTTATAAGGTGAGATATAGGATAGAGGGTGAATTTTTTGTATAATTAATAATTTTTAGTTTAGGCTATGTCCAGGAATCTTTTTCTTCCTTTTTTCTGTGATTTTAAGTATTTCGTAATTTAGGTATATAAGTTTTAAAAGCTTTGCATATAATTGTCAACTTTTCGTGTTTGATACAATGGAATTGAAGGTCCAATGCCCTCCGTTAATATTCTGAATAAGTAAGTATTGAGCTAGCCAATTAAATTTCGTCATTTTTTTTTTCAAATTTTGGGAGTTTAGTACCGTGATATTCGTAATTTAGATATATAAGTTTTAAAAAGCTTTGCATATATAAAAAAAAATATATAATTGTCAACTTTTCGTGTTTGATACTATGGAATTGAAGGCTTAATGCCTTCCCTTAATATTCTCAATAAGTAAGAATTGAGCTAGCCAATTAAATTTTGTAATTTTTTTATTTCAAATTTTTATGGTTTAGTACAGTGATATTCGTAATTTAGGTGTATAAGTTTTAAAAAACTCTGCATATTTATAAAAAAAAATATAATCGTCAATTTTTCGTGTTTGATACTATGGAATTGAAGGACTAATGCCCTCCGTTAATATGCTGTCTCTTTTGAAAATGCTAAAAAAAAAAATCGTTTTACTAGTAAATTCAAATTTCAGGGGGGACTTAGCCTCCCCTTCCCTCCAAACTCAAAATTTTCCAAAATTTTCCTTTAAAAGCTTTTCTTTTTTAATATTTCTAAAGTGTTAAGACATAGAGTGCTACAAACACCAGAATAAACTTTAGAGGGCAATTTATCTGTAAAAGAGGTTTTATTATTTCATTACTAAATTTTTTCTTCTTTTTTAAGAATGTTTAGGTGGATTCATGCAATTACCCTCCCTCCGAAAAGATACCAAGATTGGATGATATCACATCAATGCAGGCTGCAAGACCATCAGTCATCAGATATGCTAGTTCCAATACAAGTTCGATGGACCAGCCAGGAGCCTCTCAAGCCAGTGTCAGCTCTGCGCAAATCTTTATGCAACCTGGCAGATAATTCAAGAGAGAATGGATAGATTCTCATAATTTATCAATCTCATCCAATCAAGATCGGGGGGACAATCCTCTTCATGCCTTGCCAGGGACTTCAGATGTACAAGCGCAGTCAGAATTTGTAAATGTATATATTTTTTTTTCTTTTCCGTATTTTTCAAAAATAAGGCAAATTTTTTCAAGCGCATAACTTTTGATGAGTAAAACTTAAATTTGTTTTTAAACTATTCTATAATAATCTTATTTCATTTTTCTTTAATTAGCATTAACCAAATTAGCAGTATATAAAAGAGTGTTTGTAACACTGAAGTAGCAAATAGCTTATCATAATTTTCTATAGATTTTATAAAAAGATTACCTGTAATTTCTCTTTTAAGCAAGATGTTTCTCTAATGCAAAAATCCGATTATTTCATTAAACAACTTCTATATATAAACAAATCACTATTTCACAGTTGACAATTGAACAAACGTTCTTAAACTGGGGATGTGTTTTGCACTTAGCTTTTGTGCGTATTTTAATCCTTTTATCAAAATAACCCATCAGGGAGACTGAATGTTAATCCGACAGGTATAATTTGAATTTTAATCGCTCGTTACAAAGTGGGGTTTCAAATAACCGGATGTTTATTTTTATCTTAGATGAAGAGATATTCACGCGAGAAAAAAGGATTCTTAATAATTTAAAATGTGACAACGCGGTGTTATCAAAAAACATTATTTGGGCGAAAACAATTTTAGACATTTTAGGCAATTATTTCGGCGAAACAGTTAGAGACATTTAAAAGATGATTTTAGAATATTTTTCGAAAAAAATGTTGAGGCTGAAACTCTAGGGTCGTTATAATACACAAGTTCTATTTGAACAGTGTTGTGAAGTCCTCTATCCCAACTTAAAAGGGCTTCGATCCAACTATCCCTGAAAGAAGCTCCCGATCACCAAAGATCCTCCCCGAGGCTCTAAAAGGGACCATCCAGCATTTAATTGCACATTAATTGTTGATATGGAAGGAGAAAAAAGTTCTTCTCTTACAATGATTTATTTAGTCCAGGTTAACTACGTCCAGCACTTCAATCAAATCCGTTGCCAAATGACATAGGAAAATTCGGGTTGTCGAGAAACTTACACCAACACCAGCAACCAATGTGTGGGATTCTTGCCCGTTAACCAAAGCTGAAAAGCAAGGGTTCATAGAAAATACTGCATCGGTTGAGCGATGGTCGGATTTTATCGAGAGTTATATTCAAGGGGGTCAAGCAATAGAGTTGGATCCCTATTTTGCATTTTTATTCTGAAATTTTTTTTTTGGAATAAAACCATTAGTTTTATATATCATTCTCTTGTTCTAACTTATCCTCTAAGAATAAGACTTCATTTTCCTGACTAAAACAATATATATTTTTAAGATGTTCAGTTGTCATTATGAAAGAAATATGCCAATGTAACTTTTTTTTCTTCTTTTAATTGTTCAGGTGATGTGACAGTGACTATGAGAAATTGACATAGTTTATTAACCTTATAAAAATAATGGTTATTTCACATAAAAATAAAACCTTTTTTCTACAGATTAATGAAATAGTATCGCTATTGAATGATGGAACAACAGAATTTACAGGACCAATTCTGTCACCACCAATGGAGTTCAGAGACGAACCTACATTAATTGTAGATAATATGGAATGACAAGGGGGTTTCCTTAACGATATTTTTGGGGAAATAGCTAGCTTAGACGATGGAACTTGTGATATTGACATGATAGAGGATCCGGACTGGGTAGATAGATTTATGCATGAACATTTAGACGGTGTTGCTAGTACAAGTGAACCAGATTCCCATATAGAAATTACGCCGCAGGACAATACAGGCTGGCTCGATCAATTGTCTCCAAACACCTTTGAATATGTACTAGGGGACCTCACGCCATCTCCAACCACTGCAGTTGAACAGACCGGGGGTATTGGCAATTCTATGTCACCCCCCACCATTTCGCTTAATGATACAGCAATGCAAATTGTTGGGCCTAATTCTTCCGGGGACACTTTTGACAATAGTTTTACTATTAGTGAATTGGATCCTGTACAAATAGGTGCAGGACATGAAAATAGTGCTATGTCCTCGGAATTACGTGAATTTTATTTGTTAGAGTCTGCTCTAAGTCACATATAAACATATGGTAGATTTTAACCCTCCCGAGGAAAACGGGGTTGACGGGAGCATTATTTTCACTCACCCGGTGAAGGTTATTCATCGCTACATCGACAGAATTCGAGCACAACTTGAGATTCAGATTTGGGGGGGTCAAGGAGGAGTTAAAGCATCAGTGAATCAAAAAGTTTATTTACAAAAGGGAACATCTGGGGATATTTTTTATTTTCATTTTTCAACTGGCAACCAGACTTTTTACCCAGGTCTAAACGAATTTGAGGACAACTTTTTCAACTGGGTGAATAAATTGATATCAACTTTGGACACATTTAATGAGAGGGGAAGTTGGTCCACCATTTTATACATTGAATACATGGATCTGAATCTCAGTAGATTTAAAAAAAACTTTATTTTAAGGGGAGCGGGTAATCTAAAAATAAAATGCTACCCCGATTTTTCGGCTACTGGAGGACTTCAAGGTTTCAAATTTGACACAGGACTACAATGTTTTAAGTACGCCTTTTTAGAAGCAGGCCATAAAACATTAAAAAAAGATTCAACAATAAAAAATCTCGACGGACTTGCTCGTAATGGTGGAAAAAATTTTCCTAAAGTAAATTTTGACTGTTTAGAGGGTAAGTATCCGGTGTCCTTTAAATAAATAAGCATATTTTAGAACGAAAATGAAATTCTGGGGGTGGGGGTGGTTGTTCTCCAGTATGACACGGAATTTTTAGATTGAGGAAAAAAACAAATAAAAAAGGGGTTTTGTATTAGTTAGAAAATCGATGGTAGATAGTGTTAAAAATTGGGTATAGGCTATTTATGAACCTCCTAAGGATCTAAATTCCCCTGGTCATTTTTTCCCGTTACAGCACTAAGTCGACTCCTATCCCAAGGTATTCAGAAAGGGGAACGTCTTTATTGCCCCATGTGCCTTTTCCCATTTAGATCTGAGCGAACATTCTCAGATCACATGAACCATTGTAAAATTCATGGGAATCAAAGAATTGAAATGCCGGCACAAGGCAAAGACACTTTACAATTTAAAAATTTCCAAAATTCCCTGCTACAAGTTGATAAAGTGTCTTTAGACTGTGAAACAAGACTGGTTGAGGTATCAGACCCATCAAGGCCAAATATAGTCAAAGAGCACAAACTAGTTGCGTGTTCCTACGCACACACCCGTTGCAATTCGAACAATAAAATGCAGTTGGAAGAGTTTTTTTTGGCTATGGACGAGGAGGGTAGTATGGAAAATCTATTGGTATACTTCATAAAAACAGCAAACGGCATAATTTCACGATCACGTCACATCAACTACCCAATGACATTTTCAGATAAAGAGCAGCTGGCGTTAGAAAAGGGGGCAAGTTGTTGGGTTTGTAGAGGTGTTCTTGCCCCAAAAGACGCGGTCCAGGATCATAATCACCTTATTGATCCCAATTCAACTGGAAAAAGTAACTTTCGGGGGTGGGCTCACAATTCATGTAATTTAAAATTAAACAGCAACTTTTTCTTCCTGTTTTTATAGATAACTCTAATTACGATCTGAAGTATGTGCTACCAGCATTGGCATATCTTTAAAGAAATGGAACAATGGATGATGAATAGGTGATAGACAGCTTTACCTACAAAATAATTCCTAAATCATCGGAAAAGTTGCTTGTTTTGGAATTTATGTGGAAATTTGTTGAAGCCGACGTTGAGTACACGAATAAAATTCGCTTTTTAGATTCATACAGTTTTTTCCCCAAATCATAGAGCGAATTAACTCAAGTGCAGAAAAACGATGACGGTTGCAAAGCTTTCCCCCTTCTCAAGCAACAATTTCCAAATGATTTATATGATTTGTTGACGGTCAAGGGAATATATCCTTATGATTATTATTGTTCCGTGTCGAGATTCGCCGAGGCAACTTTTCCTTTGATTGAATTTTTTTACGACAGTCTACACAATCATAGTTGCACCCCCCATGAATACAGTTTTGCTAAAAAAGTTTGGGCAGAGGGAGGGTGTAAAAATGGGTTTGACTATTGCAAGCTGTATTTATCGAGTGATGTGTTAACTCTGTTAGACATTATGTGTAAAACTACGGACAAAATCTATGAGGAATTTAATCTTGATTTGGGCTATTATTTTTCATCTCTTCATCAGGTGATGGACCTCATCCTAAAAATTAGTGGGGACAAAATTCGGCTAATCACAGACATTGATCAGTATCTGTTCATTGAAAGGTCAATGAGGGGTGGTTTTGTTTTTCACGGGGATCGTATCTTGGAAACTGATCCAACAGGAGAGAAGACGGGGACAAAATCGGATGCAGTTTTCCTTGATATGAATTCTCTCTACCGCTCGGCCATGTCCCATTATGCGCTACCTTGTGGTGACTATAAATGGCTCAATGACCCTCAAGCTCCCCATTTCCCCAACATTAACAGTGTTGAGGAGAATGGACCGGTTGGATGGTTTTTTGAAATTGATGGGGAGATACCTGTCGAGCTTCAAGATTCAGTAAAGGATTTTGTTTTCCCGTACATCAATAGACCTGTGACTAAGGACTCTTTGAGCCCTCGCAATAGGCGTTTAGTCGAGGTGGACGGATTGCATTGGTCACCTTCAAAACAAAAACTTATTGCTGCCGAAAAAAAACATAGTTGTACATCATGTAGCTTTAAAATGGATGTGCAACAATGGTTTCAACGTCACAAAGGTTCACAGAGAACTCCAGTTTAGTCCAAAACCCTATCTGAAAAGGTTTGTTGACACTTTTGTCAACAAACGTTCTGAAGCGCAGACGAAGGCTGAAAAAGAAATTTATAAACTCATTTTGAATTCCGCTTTCGGCAAAATGTGTGAGAGTGTTCGCAATAGGAATCGTTGTGACGGCGTGACCGATCACAAACAATGTGCTCGAATTATTGCCGATCCAAATTACACTTCCTTCACAATCATTGGCCCGGACATGGTACTATTGAATAGAAAAAAAATAACGCATTGTCTTGAATAAAAATATTGCTGCAGGCAGTGCGATCTTGGAGATCTCAAAAAAGCTCATGTTGGAATTCTACTACAATGTGGCTAGGGTATTGCGGCCTGAAAAGGGGCAAGTAAAGGTCTGTTAAGGGGATACGGATTCCCTACTGTTAAAAGTAAAAACCCCAAATCTAATTGATGATTTGGCGCATGGTGAAATTATTAGCTCACGGATGGACTACACCAATTGGGGTGGTCTTTACACAGAGCTAGTGAAACGTCGGGCACCAAATCAGCTTTTATTTTTAAAATCAGAAACTGGGAGCGACATGATTTCCCGTGGTATGTTTGTAAGTCTGAAGGTGTACTTTATACCAACACACGACGAGGAAATAAAGAAATGTTGCAAGGGAGTACCTACGCGCTATGTGGATAAGAATTTGAACATGGATATTTATAGGAATTGTATTGTTCAAAATACAATTCCGCAAGCCAAATTGCTGGCAATTTATTTTCTCAACCACAGAAACTTTACTGTAAATGTAGACAAAATTGTCATGAGTATAATTTCTGACAAGCTCTATGTTTGTCAAGACGGTGTGACCACCCTCCCCCTTGGACACTATTTAACTTCAGACCGGGCCGAATGTGTTAGCCATAGGGAAAGTCTCGGTTTGAATAAAGTCCTGTAAATTATTTCCTAAAACCTTTGGGGGGCCTCGCGGCCTTTGGGAGGGGTGGGGGCCTCACGCCGGGGGGGGGGGCGGCCGCCAGAGGGGGGCGCACATCCACTATCAAAGTTATCTTTTTGACTTAGAGCAGATTTTTTTGTAAATGTTTCATTCAAAAAGTGATATTATTTCAAATGCTTTAATCTAATGTTGTATTTTTTCTCTATAAATAAACAAAAAAAAAAGTGTATTTATTTAAGTGTTTTTTCTCTCAATGTGCCTATGTAAATGCTGTATTTTTTTTATTATAAATAAATTTAAAAAAAAGTGTATTTTTTCATGTTTAATGTGCTTTTTTTAAGTATTGTTACTTTTTTATGCAAATAATAAAAGAAAATATGATTCTTTATTTGTCTTTTTCTTATTCTTATTATTCTTGAACAGAGTAGGGAAATTATTTAGTCATTAGACAATTATGGTCTACAGTTAGTTGTCCAGGTGAACTGTTGAAGGGAACATGTATCAATTTAAAACACCATTCAGATCGTTTCTGTGTGGGCCCTCAATGTCGGGCGAAACAACACTCTTAACTAAAATAATTAAAAATTGCGATAAAATGTTTGCGGAAAAGCCGAAAAAAATCTACTATTGCTATAGTATTTGGCAGGAGTCATACGATAAAATAAAAGCAATTGCTGCCACCACGGGTTTGGTGCAGATACAATTCATACAGGGACTTGATGCTTTCAGCATTATTGAACCAAACTCTTGGTTCATCATTGACGATCTGGCAGAATATATTGAGATATGGTACCAGAAAATGCTGCAATTGATCACTGTTCCCCCTCATCATGAACATATTTCCGTTACTCTGGTACTACACACTCTCTTTCATCAGAGCAGAGGAATGTAAACACTTGCTTTGAACTGCACCTACTATATCATCTACAGAGTTTTTCGTGATTCTAGCTCGCTAATAACCCTCAATAAACAAATCTATTCAGGTGCCCCTAATTTTCTGCTTTCGGCATACAATTAGGCAACTAATATGCCCCAGGGTTATATCCTATTAGATCTTAATCAAAATACTCCCGAGGATTTACGTGTAGTCACAGATATTTTCGACAATGAAATTACAGTATATCTCCCTGTGAACACTAAAAAGACCTATTAGTCGCTATCATGACACTGAAGAAACTACATGAAAATAGACATTTGTTTTCAGTTCTAAGCACTTCAAAACCTCCGCTTAGGAAAGCCATACTCAAACATGGTATTGACAATGATTTCATTAATCTAATATCTGAACTTTGTTTAAATTTGATCGAGGTTAATTTTCATCTGTCAGAATTCTTTAAGAAGCAGGCAAAGCAATCTCGTTCCGTTGTACGTAAATTGGCCTCAAAAAACAAAGTGACGTATTTTAAATAGAAAAGACTTCTTCAGGCTGGTTGTAGCTTTTTCACACTTTTACTGCGAATTATTGCTGGACTTGTAAACAGTTTTCTTTAGAGAATGGCAAAACCCTATAAATTAACTCCAATAGAACTCACTCTCTCACCCGTCGAACACATTGAGGACAATCTGAGTAAATTTCTTGACAATGAAAATATTGTGGATGATAAAAAAATGATTTTACTTTAAGATGCACTTCGCTGAGTGGACAAAAACAAGTCGTATCGATCGAAGCCCACTGCTGCTGCTGCTGATCGCAAAAAAGAATCATCTACTCAAAAGTCTGCTGCTGCTGGAACACAATTAAAAAAGGAGGAATTGTATTCAATTGTTTTTAAATTTGGAAATCTAATCCCCAACTAATATCTTGAAAAAATAACACCGAGTCTTATCTTATCTCTTTGAAATTGGTCATATTCAAGTTGAGAGTAATGGTGAAGGGAATATAATTCAGGGCAAGAGCTATAATCTACTTGATTTAATATAAGACATGGTTAGAAATCTTAAAGGACTTTTATCGTTTTACTCTCATATATACAAATTTCTAAATAAATTAAACTTAAACAAAATTCTTATTTTCAATATACAAATTCTAAAAAAATTAAATGAACATGAATCATAATCATCATCAACAACATTGAAGCCATTAAAATATGAAGAAGAAGAAGATTTTAAATCAATTTTGGAAAATACTAGCACACCACTGATAGCTAGACAAAAGCGAAGACGTATCACGTCACCATTACCACCACCACAACTAACAGCCAGTATACAAAAGGGTAGCGGACATTACACAACGTGTTTACATTCAAAATGGTTGAAGTTCTGAAAGGTGTTTATGAAAATATTGGTGAGGCGGGGAGTTTAAGTTCCCCCACCACTCTTTCCAAAGTCACTGGTGTTTGCACTAAAAGTGTACGAGACTATCTACAAAATGAATCAAGTTACACTCTGCATAGAAATCATAGACTTCGTGCCAATCAATATCGAAAAACTAAAGCCTTTTACCCATTGCATATAATGCAAGCAGATCTCCTGACTCTAGATGAGCTTCAAAGACGTCACAATACACCGTACAAGTACATTCTACTTGCAATCAGTGTTTTTAGTCACTATGGATATGCAATTCCATTGCAATCAAAGAGAGGTGTTGAATTTGCTCAGGCCATTGAAAGTATTCTTGAACAGGGTGCGTATAAAAAAATTCAAACGGACCGCGGTAGTGAATTTGTTAATTCTCATTTTGCAAAGATAGTAGAGAAATATAGTAAACTGCTCTATCATACTCATATTCCTATAAAGGCTGCATTGGCCGAACGATTGATAAGAACTATTCGACTTTTAATTTCAAGATATTGTATATTGAAAAATACATCGACTTTTATTCATGATCTAGATAAAATCATGTTGATTTATATACATCGACCTCATCGATCATCGTCCAACTCTAAGCCAATGGAATTTCATCATTCTGATCCTGATAAAATTGACATCTTTCTTAAAGAATAATCCAATGAATTAAATGTCCATAAGAAAAATCAATTAGATGTTGGTGATACGGGTCGAATTAATAGAACAACTAATAATTTTGAAAAAGGGGAATTACTTGTGGTCCACTTAACTATTTAAAGTGGCAATAATACTAGACACAAAGCCTATAACTTTTTATCTACGTGATACAAAAAATAACAAGATTCCCGGCGGCTAATATGACTACGAACTGCAAAAAGTTACAAAATGTAGTGAAATCCATCAAATTTAAAAAATATTAAAGACACGTAGTCGCAGGGGTAAGAAACAGTTACTTGTTCGGTGGCTAGGATACAACTCTGATTTTCATTCTTGGATCGGTGTTGAAGATATTGACAATGCCCAATGATTTCTATGTAACTTTCATGTCCAACGTTTCCGATCCTCTCTACAACGACTTGAATACGACAAGTGATTTTCAGACGAAAAGCTCCCCCGCCGTCAAATTTGACGGTGCGTTTGGAGTTACTCATGTCGACTGTAATTTGAAAAATACCTACGACATCCTGAGAAGGGTTCGTGTGTATGATATAAAAGTTCTACCATTTGATTGGACAATGAATGGGTTGAGCTATGTCGACTATGAATGGGTTGAAGCACTTAATCCTAGTGACTATCCACATGCCAAATTGAAATATATTGAATATGATAATATGGGGGATTTTTGTCGTACAATCAATAGAAAAATCTCGTATCGTAGGAATGGTACATTCAATTTTAATTATTCATTGGAACATCATAGGATTTAAATTAGCTCACCTATTGACACTGAAATAATTATTCTCAATGATAATCTGAGAGATGTTCTTGGCTTTAAACAGAATATGATCAGTGGGAAAAATGCTGGCATCGTTTACGGGATGGATAAAGTTATTTTCGCTGATTATGCACCTGGTTTCGCCTCGAACTTTTGCATATTTCTCTATGCATCCTTTGTGGAGACGTCGAGAGTCAGTAATTCAAATGTCCCCCTCCTACGTGCTCTTGAACGAAAAACAACTCATGAACTTGTTCATCACTATAATATAAAGCATCTTCAGTATGTTCCTGTAAACACTTCGTATTTGTAACTCTGTCAGTTAACACTAAGAAGTGAATTGGGTGATCCTCTAGCAATAACAAAAGGCTTAGCAGTGATTACATGTCATTTTCAACCCATTGTCAACGAAAGCACAATCACCTAAAATAAACAATAGAAGAATTTCATTTGTCTGCCCCTATATTGATTGTTATCTTGGAGCTTTGAGTCCACGTCAAATAGGCAATGGATTGGACTACTAAAAGGGTCGTACTACAATGTCTGGCTATGGTCTTGGTAGCTGGTTTGCTAGGCTATTTCGTTCTGCACTATCCCTTGCCAGAAAATATCTTGTACCTGCTACGTCAAATTTTGCTGCCTCCACACTACAGGATTGGGGGTCCGGCAAGAGTTTCAATGAGAGTGTTAAGGACAATATTAGATCTTCAGCAAGAGCCGTTGGTGAGCAACTAAAAACTCGAAAAAATGTGGAGGGATTGAAAAGGATACGTTTGCGTCATTCACACATCAGTCTCCGAGCAAGTGAGAGGTAAGGGACATCAAAAAGAACTATGACGTTTAAAACCAGGAAGACTGATAAGCAGAAGAAGACAAAGAAAACGATTGTTATATCAAAGAAGGATTTCTTCTCTTAAGATGACTTATCTCCCCCCAAGGAATCATATCCATCAATCTGTTCCTCATTGAATCTATTCAATGCTGAAAATGTTGATGTCAGTGTCAAGTATGGCTACTATGAACAATTCCATCCCCAACAACCCCTCTCGGAAAATATCCACTTTCAAATATTTTCCAATGAAGACTATTTCATTGATTTGTCGTCTACATTTATTCATTTAAATGTTGTGGTGAAGAAAAAAGTCAGATAATACAACTCCAAATGCCTGCGATGGTCTCTCTTATGAAAACTGTATTCTAAACAATTTATTCAAACAAATTAAAGTTTTTACTAAGGGGAGATTTGTGGGCACGAGCAACAATTTATCAAAATATGCAACCTAATTACAATTTATGATGATGACACCAAAGGCATACAAGGAGTTGAGAGGACAATAATTGGGCTATGAATATCGATCAGGTGTTGATACTGAAGGTGAGTTGACTACTGCAGTGACTCAGGAGTATCATCTAGTTGGAAAATTAAATCATGAGATATTCAATATATCCCAATGGCTACCCCCCAGTGTCAAGATTGACATAAAGTTACAGATGGCCCCATCGAATTTCATTTTGAGAAAAACACTTCCTGCAGCACCTGATGCAAATGTCATTATCACATCGGCAATTCTCCATGTCCGAAAAAACAGGTTATGAGCTCTGTTGCATTGGCAGTGGAAAAGCTAAGAGCCAATGGCAACAACATTAAACTTCTTGTCCCCCATACAATCACCAGTCAACGTCACGTTGCCACTGGCTCTCGTAGCTGTACCGATTCATCTTTTATCAATGGAGAAATCCCATCAAAATTTTCTTTGGCCTTTGTGAAGAGTGGCAGTGCCGTTGGATCCTGGACTGAATCCCCCCATGATTTATATTTTTTCGGTCTATCTACTCTTGGGTTCAAAGTTAATAGAATTCCAATTTACACATTATTATTTGATAAGAAATCCTACAGAACTCTCTATGAGTTGACCATGCAATACCTAGATCATGACTCTCAACTATTTGAAAATGGAATAACTGATTCGATGTTTTCAAAAAGTCATGGGGCTATTGTTTTGGACTTGTCAGGCACACAGGATATGAGCTTAGTACGAACAGTGAATGAACTTTCAGAGTGTACATTAGCCAATGTTCTGGCTGACAGTATCAAGCTAATATCACTGAGTCAATTTGAAACCTATTGGGGAAATCACACCCGACGGGAGTGTTCTAATAGACCTAGCGCCTTGAACACAAACCAAATAATCAATGTATTTAGTATGGATCCATACACGTCCCAGTACAAGTCCTATTGCATACCTTTGGACTTCATTGAAAAAATTCCATGTGTTAACAATACCCTAATCATTGTTAATAGCAGTCCATCGACTTTGAAGACTGGTCATTGGCTATGCATCTTTCAAACAGCGAAGAATATTGAATTTTTTTATCCTCTTGGCCTATCGTATAAATTCTACGCTCCATACATCAGCAACTTTATTGAAAGCTGTGAGAAAACCATTATTCAAAATCAACGAAGAGTACAGGATTTAACGACTAAGACAAGTGGCTTTCTTGCACTACTCTTTTTCATGCTCAGATGTCGTGGCTACACCTACAAGCAGTTTCTCAACATCTACGTTGACTTACCTCGATTGAACGACTTTCTAGTGGAAAATATACTTACAAGTGTATTTAATATTGATTTTAGTGCTCTAAGAATAAAATGTTCTAAAGATGTATGTGAAATTGTTTATTAATAAAAAAAAAATTTATATACATGATAAAACAACTTTTTCTGGTCTTTAGATTTCATCCACTACTAGGTATTTGTCGACAGCAACTAGTGCAGGTAGATTATCTGAATTCACAGTGTACTGATCCTGATGTACTGCAATGTCAGGGTCACATTTTCTACAGTAGAGCGTGACTTCACTCTTGTCATAACTCATTGTATAGTCAATTATACTATTGTCATTCGTACTATAGAATTCACATGTTTCAATTTGCTTATTTGAAGCAATTTCATAAACAGTGTCCTCAAGTGTCGAATCACATTCCGTCACAGCCAAATAAAAATCAGTGGGCTTATTATCATAACACCCATTGTCTTCACAACGATGACGTAGAAACCATATTCTTTTGTTGTTCCAACAGTTAAATCGTTGACCCAGTTCCTCCTCCCAGAATAATCTAAAACCACGACGATACCAATCTCGTAGCAATAAACTAAAATCACGGTTAGGATTCTTTCCAATCATACCGGGATATGTATTCTCCCACTGATTACATTTATCATAATGACAATTGGAGCATAGGTAACCTCTCGGATGAGAGTCACACACTTCTTCAAGACAGGAATTACAACCTTTAATTTGTACTGCATATACTCTATGCAATTTACACAGATTGCATAATCTACACTATTTATCATACTCATCAATCATTGTGCAACTCTCACATGATGACCAGCTACCCAGTGAGTACATACATAACGTGCATGTATGGAACATTTTGTCATGTGTTGCCACTCTCACTGCCACAATGAAACTGAGCTAGCAACAACAAAAACTGTCTGAGAGACAGAGAGGATTAAATCATCCTTGAGCACCATCTTTCTCATGAAAAAAGTCCTAAATTTCTAAACTAATGTTTAAAAGCATATCCACAATATCATTTGTCCGTGTTGTGATCGATATATCAATTAATTGTGTAAATGCATTTGGACCACGATGTAGAAGCGTCATACAATAGTCTAATGATGGAGAATCAGTTTTCATTATATCGACAAGCATTCCCCGAGAAAATATCTTTCTTTGAATAGATAGCTCTAGAAAATTGTCATCTAGAATCAAATGTTTGTCCATAAGAACTAGATTCCTCATTATTCGATCTTACTCGAATCTATCCATTTTTTAGATTCCTGGCATTCAAACAGCATCCAACGGAAGAACCAGAATTTTTTCTACACTAAAAAATATATTCGAACATACTGTAGAAAGAAAAAAAATACCATCTGGTTAGTAAAAATTTTATTTAGCTTATGAGCAATAATAATAATCAGTGAGGTAGATTGTTCTCATCAATATATTTCGATAGGACATCTAATGCTAATCGAAGATTATTTATATGGAGAATATTCACTTTTCCAGCAAAACATAGCTGCTCCTCCTGTTTAAATTTGCTTAATGATATCATGTATCTTGCATACACAGTGTTCCATTCAAGACATAGTCTACAACCAGTGGTTATTTTCACAGCCAGATTGGGTACTCGTATATCATTGCTGCTGTAGTCGGCTCCATGACTTATCTCCAATAATGTTAATGCAACACACATTTTTCTCTAGTAATTTCCTCGCAAAAAAACTATTCTCTGTGAATTCAATTTTCTTACTAATATGAATTGTAAAGCAAATTATTCATTTTATTCAAATCCCAATCACCAATCAAGTTATACTCGGTCTCTTTGAAAAGGTGTAAATGCCCTGTAGAAATGTTTACCTATATGTCTCGTAGAAGTATTAGGCCATGTGAGAGGATACTCACTCTCTTTGAAAAGGTGTAGAGCTTCTCAAGAATAACATTGAAATTGCTATACAGGGTACGGAAATGGTACCTCTTACTCTACTTGGGGGGGCTTAACCCCTTTTTTAAAAATCATTTAAATTTTCTCAGACTCGTAGCTTTTGATTGGTGATGTTAAACCTGAAGAATTTCATGTATTTGGAATCATAATACAAAGCTAATTCTTTTCATGTATCAACTGTCATCACAATTCCAAAGTGTATTCAAGTGAAAGTAAAGGACGACATTAAAAATGAAAATGAATTATTATGTAAGTGAGAAAGATATCCCATGCTCAAACTCCCACTCTTTACGCTAAAACATGACTTGTTCAGTTTAAATATTCACTCGTTTTAAGATTTATTTACTTATATCAATATCTATTATTTTATGTTTGATGCGATCATTTATTTTATTTCGGTTCGTTTTTGGGTTTCAATTATGCATTAATTATAATTGCTAGTCGTTTTGAGTTTGAGTTGTTAGAGGACTTCAGTTTTGCTAGACTTAAGTTTGATACGGCTCTTTACTTTACTTAGAAAAACTTCTTTTTCAAAAATATTTTTTAATTAATGAAAAGAAGCATGAAAAGTTTTGTCATTCTTTATTTTATAAACAATGAAAAACAATGTTTAAAGTCTTGTTTGTTTTCATGTGTGGGTGTCAATTGCTAGAGGTGGTGTTTTTTTGGAGTGTCAAGTTGGTGGAAGGGTATTTTAAAGAATAACTTTATTATGTATTATCTCTGAAAAAATGGAAAAACAATAGAAATATCTCCCCCCCTGCCTGATTATGAAAACAACACTTTGCCCCCGTATATTTTCGTGAATTGCCGCCCCTATTTTCATTAAAGCGCAAATGATCTGCACTGATCTACTCTTAGTAGTATTAAATAAAAAAAAACAAGTTTTTTAAACTGAAAGTAAGGAGCGACATTAAAACTTAAAACGAACAGAAATTATTCCGTATATGAGAGGGGCTGTCAACGCCTCGCTCTTTACGCTAAAGTTTTTTATTGTTTTAAAAAATAAAGTTGTTAGTCAGAGTCAAACTTTAGCGTAAAGAGCGAGGCGTTGAGGAGGGGACAGCCCCTTTCAAATACGGAATAATTTCTGTTTGTTTTAAGTTTTAATGTCGCTCCTCACTTTCAGTTTAAAAAACTTGTTTTTTTTTATTTAATTTCTGATCGTTTTTTAATTAATGCAGCTTTTATTTGCATAAAAATTTTACTTTTCTTTTGCTAAATGGATGTCTTTACAAATTAACTTACGTAACTAACTTCTATATTCATATATTTTTCTTCTGGCAAAAAATACAAAGTTGCAGATTTTTGCAGATATGAGCTTGAAACCTATGTAATAGGGTTTTCTGATACGCTGAATCTGAAGGTGTGATTTTCATTAAAATTCTTTCACTTGTAGGGGATATTTCCCCCTTTTTAAAAAATCGAGTAAATTTTCTCAGGCTCGTAGCTTTTGATGAGTAATACTAAACTTAATAAAATTTATATATTTAGAATCAGCATTATAAACACATTCTTTTGATACATTTATTGACATCAAAATTCCGCTTTTAAAAGTTTCGATTACTATTGAGCCGTATCGCTTGTTTTTTTTTTGTTTTTTTTTTATTACGTATATGTTATTACGTATATGAGGGGGTTCTCCCCTTAGTCCATAACACGCTCTTTACGTTAAAAGTTAAAAAAAAATTTGATTCACAAACCCCTGAATCACCACGGCCGTTTAATTATAAGAGATAGGTATTTTGAAAGCACTTAAAAAAAAAAACTGTTTTGAAAGCACGTAAAGAGCGAGGTATTGACTTGGGGGAGAACCCCCTCACAAACGTTATAATTTCTGTTCGTTTTAAGTTCTAATATTCCTTCTTACTTTCAGTTGAAAAAACTTGTTTTTTTATATTTAATTTCTGATCGTTTTTTAAATAATGCTTGGAAATCCGGCGCCCCTTCATAGAAATGTCCCTTACCCCAAAGAAACATCCTCCACGGAAATATTCTCCAGAGTAACCCCTCCTCTAGCCCCCCCCCCCTCCAGAAAAAAATCCTTCCTGAAAATGGTTGTATACTTCCCAATAACCAATAAATAATGCTGGCAAGTCCGGCGCCCCCTTCATGGCAATTTCCCTTCCCCCATGAAAAATTCCTTCATGAAAAGATCCTCCAACATAACCACCGACCCCCCCATACCACCCCCAAACACAAAAAAAACACCAGAAAACATATGTATACTTACCAATAACCAATACTACATGTTAACATTGGGTAAAGTTCATAACTTTTAGCCCTCCCTCTGGGTACTTCGGGGGATTAAGTCATCCTAAAAGACATATTTATCATATTTTCGACCATGCTGAACAAAATGGGTATCTAAAAATTTTGATCGGGTGACTTTGGGACAAAATAAGCGTGGGAGGGGGCCTAGTTGCCTTCCATTTTTTTCGGTCACTTAAAAAGGGCACTAGAACTTTTAATTTACGTTCCAATGAGCCCTTCCACGATATTCTAGGACCACCGGGTCGATACGATCACCCCTGGGGGAAAAAAATAAAAAAATAAAAAAAAATAAACACGCATCCGTGATCTTTCTTCTGGCAAAAAATGTAAAATTCCACATTTTTGTAGATAGGAGCTTGAAACCTCTACAGTAGGGTTTTCTGATACGCTGAATCTGATAGTGCGATTTTCATTAAGGTTCTATAATTTTTAGGGGGTTTTTCCCCCTTTTTTTGAAAATCAGCCAAATTTTCTCAGGCGCATAACTTTTGATGGGTAGCACTAAACTTGATGAAAGTTATATAATTTAAATCAGCATTGAAATCTAATTCTTTTTATATATCTATTGGTATCAAAAACCCGTTTTCTAGAGTTTCGGTTACCATTGAGCCGGGTCGCACCTTACTTACAGTTCGTTACCACGAACTGTTTGATTACTACTAAATAGAGCTAGCCTATTTAAGTTATTCCGTCTTTCAAGGGTACCTGAAAATTTACTTTAGATACGAAATTTCCCTGGGAAAGGCTAACTGTGAACAATTTTTTTTCCCAGAAAGGTATTCAATTACCCCAAAATAAGACTTCACATTTTTTTTGGCCTGCCAAAGGGGATGGTGCCAATTTGGAAGGCCTTCATAGCTGGGGCAGTGACGTATTTTCGTCAAAATCCTTGGAGGGGGTGGACAAAGTTGGAGCCAATTTTCCCAAATCAAGTGAAAATGGCAGTAAAAACTGAAAAATGAGCCATTTGGTACCATAAAGGTACTATATAGTAGTGTAAAAGTACTATAAAGTTGCTTTATAGTATTATAAAGGTAAATATAATCTAAAGAAAACTAATCCGTTTCTATTGATACTTGAATTATGCAGTCTTATCATAATTTTGACAAAATTTTTGCAGAAACGAAATTTCAGCTGGGGGGGGGGTAAACTGGGGTCTGGGTAGGCCGAGGTCTGAGAGGGTCAGTTGCCCTCCTGTCCCATAGCAAATTACGCCCCTGATGTGGGCCAAACCCAATGGGTGCTGTCAAGTGCTTAAATAATAGTTTTCCTTAGAGGGGCAATTTGACTGTAAGAAGATTGGAGGATTTGGCTTCTTTCGGTTCACACCCTGGAAAGCAATTGAAGGATGAGACTCCATTGACCACTTTAGGCTTTGAAAAATATTATTTTGATATTTTCATTAAAAAAAACTAAATGCGTGATTTGCTATTCAAGTTATGCCGTCTTTTCAAGGATGCTTGAAAATTTATTGAAGATACAAAATTTTTCTACGAGAGGCTAACTACGAACAATTTTTACTTAACCAGAAAGTCCTTTTTTTTAGCAAAATACATTCAAATGTTTTTCTCTGTCTCCCAAAAGGGGTAGGATCAGTTCAGAAGGCCCCCATCTGCGGAACGGACACTATGGGTGTTGTCAGGGCTTAGGTAATAATTTTCCTATGAGGGGCAACTTTCCTGAAAGAAAAGTGGGCGGACCGGGGACACCAGTGGAAGTTGAGGGCTGGAGAAGATTGACCGCTCTAGATTTTGAAAAAAGTTCTTCCGATATTTTTATTTTTAAATTGTAAATTCGGGATTTGCTTTTTTATCTTAAATAACAAAATCCCTCACCCCAGACATTTTTCGTGATATGGCACCACTGGTGAAAATTAAGTTCAGTACATGGGCGCCCATAAGCTGAATTCCAGGGGGGGGGCAAACTTCGTCTAATTGGCACTTTTAATGCTATATAATAGAACTCTCAGAACAAAAATATAAAAACAAGGCAGCATCATTCAGCCAGGGGGGGGCGGGCGCCCCCCTTATGGGCACCCATGGTTCAGTAGTCGTTTTTCCTAAGTTTTCCTGGTGTACTACCTTTCTAGCTAAACCCATGAGCATTTTCGTTTTGATCTTCTGGAGCCAAATCTTAGGTTTGAAATAATTAGCATTGAGCTCGTCTATTCTCCTTCAGAACTTCTATCTCTTTGTGATGGGCAAATCTCCAGCATTTTTATTGGGGGGGAGGACAAGAGGGTTTCATATTCGGATATTCAAGGGGCTACGGGATATAATATAATTTTTTCTCCACTTTATTGGGGGACAACTGCCCCCCCCCCACCAGTGACGCCCCTGCTCTTTGTGCATCAATAATATTAAAATAAATGATAATGACAAACAGTTTCCTTTCTTATATTGGACGATAAAATTTCACAAAAATCCACCAAAACCACGTTTTATTGCTGGGGCAGCAAGGTGTCCAACCAGAATTGCGGCTACTGATCTATCTTTAAGTTTAGCAGAAATTAAAAATAAATTTAAAGCATATTGCTCCGGAATTAAAAAATTTTCTAACTTTAACCCATATTGGAGTGTTAATAACTCGTTACAAGTGATAGATTCTTTGGTGAATGTTTCAGCTAAAAGAGTCGATTCATTTGATTTTAATGCTATGTATACAAATTCGTTACTTAAGTTTGTATTAGAAAAATTTAAAGTAGTGATAAAGAAATATTTTGTTTTGTACAAGCTCGTATTTTTAAAAGTTTATACTTTTTATAAAAAAAGCCCAAAAGATGTATCTCCTTAAAAGTTCTCTTAATTCAAGATGTTATAGATTGGATATGATCTGTGATCTGTTTGAATTTGTTCTATTTAATACATTTATAAGATTTAGTGGGAATTTATATAAACAAACTGTATGTATTCCTATGGGTGGGAATGCAAGTCCATTCATAGCAGACCTGTTTTTAAGTCAATTAGAATATGAATATATGATAAATAAAAATAGCCCAAGCAACGTAAAATATAATCTTTCAAATAATAAAAGATATCTGGACGATCTCTTGGTAATAAATTGTGCAGAGTTTATTGAGATTTCAAAAAATATTTATCCACAAGAGTTAATTCTTGAGCCTAGCTATGGGTTGGGACACTCCGACCATTTCTTAGATTTAAATATTAATATTTCAAATAATAATAAATTAGTTTTTAAATTATATAATAAAACGGATGATTTTAATTTTGAGGTAATTAATTTTCCATATCTTGAAAGTAATATACATTCAAATATTACTTATTCGGCTTATTATTCCCAATTATTTAGGTATGCAAAAATATGCAGTAATTATACAGATTTTAAAAATAGATGTAAAAAGCTGAGCAAAAAACTGATCTTAAGGGGTTTTTCTGCCAAAAAAATTAGTTGGCAATTCAAAAAATTTAGTTTCATGTATCATGAACTCTTAAGTAAATATACAAAAAATTATAATGAAATACTGAATGATATTTTAATATAATTTCTCGTGCGCTTTTCTTTTTTTTTTTGGATATTTTAGTTTCTAGGGGTTTCAAACAAGCTTGAGGATCTTTAAATTTGTAATTGGTTCCAGATACCAATAAAAGATACATCTGGACATGTCTTCATTTGTTCCAGAATGGTCTCTTTCAGTGACCTCTGGGATTTTACTATGGAAACATTGAAACACTTTTTGTATGTAATTTTTAATAGCTTGACTAGTATGCATGTATTTCACAGGTTTTACCTTACATAGGGTTACCATATAGATCTTATGGTAGAGGCACCACCGTGCTGGGTAGAGAATGTTAAGCCTCGAAACCCGTTAAGGCCGGTGATTTTTCTTCTGATGAGCCCTAAATGGAAAGTTTTACTTGGAAATATTTTGCTAGATTTAAGGTGCTTTTGCTGGTAATTTTACAACGACTTACATTTATTGATGACAACTTTGCATGGATTTGGACTTTTCTATTTGGTTGATGGTTTGGGTATACTGTTTGATCCTAGGTAGTTGGGTGGATGTGTAAGGTGAGAGCCTCGTTCAAGTGCACATTTGTCTCAATTGCTGGATTAGGACGACAGTTTTTTTTTTTTTTTTTTTTTTTTTTTTTTTTTTTTTTTTTTTTGCTTTTGCCAAGTAATTACCTCTTAAACATAATAAGTAATGCAGTTTAAATTTGTTATACACATTATAATTTTTTATTTCTCGACCGCTTAAAATCCTCTCATAATAGGTCATCTTTTCTCAAAGATTACATGTTCTAATGAGTTACTTCTCCATTGCATAATTTTGTAACTTAACAGGTCGATATAACGGTCATGTGACAGACAGTGTATTGCTATTTTTCGAGTATCGATACCATAGACCAAAATATTACTGTTTTTTATTTATTAAGTATTTTTTCAAAAACATATGATGATAAAAATAACATTTTAAACACATTAAAGTATGAAATAGTACAAAAAATACACAATTACTTTTTTTTTTTAATTCTAAAAAGAAAATTTTCTTCTGGCACTTGATCGATACTCGTATCAACTTGTATCGAAGAAAATATTCGCCATTATTCTTTCTCAGTCGGCTAAGTCCAATTGGTGTAGTAGGACTAATTTTCAAAAAATTACTGAAAATGGCTACCAAGAAGCAAGCGGATCCCCTCTCTTTTCTTAAGGATTTTATGGCCGGTGGTATTTCCGCTGCAGTTTCTAAAACTGCTGTAGCACCTATTGAAAGAGTCAAGCTTCTTTTGCAAGTCCAACATGTGTCTAAACAGATTGCAGTTGACAAACAGTACAAAGGTAAAAACTATTTTGTAAATTAATTACAGCAAGTCTAGGCAAAGTGGTAAATTTTTCGTTGTTCATATTATTGACTTACGAATAAAGTAGGCCTAACCATACCACTTGATGCCTTTGACAAAACAACCTTACCTTTCAGTTATCAGTTTCTTTTTCTCTGGCTTTAGTTCTGAAAATACAATTCTTGTTATTTGAATAGAACTTTAGGTAAATATTTCGTAGTTCAGTTATTGACTTACGAATAAAGGAAACATACCACTTGATGCCTTTTTATGCTCTTTCCAAATATAGCCGGTAAAATTCTACTTTAGCTACTTTTGGCTATCTTGGAATGGGGTTAGGTTAGAAAAATGAAACTTTCAGGGATTGGTCTACAGGCTAAAGTATGTCCCGGGAAGGTATTTTGAAGTACCTACCTCCACTCCTTCTCCCTCTAGAGGGTCCTGAAATTTTGCTACATGACAGGTCTATACCCATTGAAATTTTGACAAAACAACATTTTACATTAATTTTCAGTTATCAGTTTCTTTTTCTCTGGCTTTAGCTCTGAAAATGCAATTTCAGTTATTTGAGCAGAATTTTAAGCCATATAAATAGTTTATGTCAAAAATTTAGGAAATGTATTTGCATATCTTTAAAACCTTATAAATTAGAATTGAGCAAAGTTGTGAAACTGAAAACAATTTTGTTGTACCTCATTTAAGCAGTAGATTTATTTTGCAAGGTTCCACTTTTATAACACACAGATTTTTAAAGGTCATCAAAGGGCAGGATCCTCTAGAGGGAGGAGGAGTGGAGGTAAGTACTTCAAAATATCTTCCTGGGACATACCTTAGCCTGTAGAACCATCCCTGAAAGTTTCAATTTCTTAACCTAACCCCTTTCAAGATAGTCAAAAGTAGCTAAAGTAGAATTTTACCATATAGCCTAATAAGCATTTTTATCGTAAATGAATTTTACCTTCACCTTTATATGGTATATATTTGCACATTAGGGGGGGGGGGTGTAAATTTTATTTCCAATACAAATGAGAGGTAGACCCTAAGTAAACTTTACCCCCACCCCCTAATTCATTTGCAATAAAAATGATTATCAGCCGAAATTTGTAAAGAGCATAAAAAAAGGTATTGAGTGGTAGGCCTATGTTCACTTTATTTCAAAGTCAATAAAATGAGCTGTGAAATATTTACCAAATTTTATGCCATATCAATGTTTTTCTTCCAAAATCTCGGAGTGTATTTCCATCTCTTTAAAACATTAGGCCTATAACCTGGGTTTGAGCAAAATTGTGAAGCTGAAAACAATTTTTGTTGTAGCATACTTCATTTAAGTAGCCTAGCCTAGAAGATTTATTGCAAGGTTTCACTTTTAGAACACACAGATTTTTAAAAGTCATCAAAGCTCAGTACCCTCTAGAGGGAGAAAGAGTGACTCCAATAAAAATGCTGGAGATTTGCCCCTGGAAATTGGTACTTCAAAATACCTTCCTGGGACATACTTTAGCATGTAGACCCATCTCTGAAAGTTTAATTGTCCTAACCTAACCCCTTTCCAAGATAGGCTAGCAAAAAATGGCCTAGCTAAAGTGGAATTGGTAAATATATACCAGATCATATTATTGAGTTAGGAATAAAGTGAATAGGCCTACACCATTTGATGCCTTTTTTAGGCTGATTAAGAACATGATAATCATTTCTATTAGAAAGGATTTTCCGCCCCCCCCCCAACCTAACCCCCACCCCCAGATGTGGAAATATATAGGCCTATCCTGAATTGACATATAGGGGGGGGCTAAAATTCAATTCCAATAGAAAGGATTGTTATATTTGTAATCAGCATAAAAAAAGGCATCAAATGGTATATTCACTTTATTTGAAACTCAATAATATGATTTGGTAAATATTTAGGCTACTGTGGAATTTTACTCAAATAACAGGAGTTGCATTTTTAAAACCCAAATCAGAGAAAATTGTAAACAAAATTAAGGTAACCTATATTGTTCTAGTTTAAATTTCAATAGGCCTAGGTAGGCTATAGACCAGTCAAGTAGACTTATTTCTAAGACATAAAGATCAGAAGAGAATTAACATAGCACAGTAGCTTTGCACACAAGAAACTGTTTGCTTTCTTGAAAAGTATGCCTACCCTACTTCAGTTAGCCTAACTCTAGGAGAATAGAACTTTCAGAAATGTAGACCTATTCAGAGCCTAAATTATACCCTAGCTTGGAAGGTGTTTTTGAGTTAATATACCTACATTTTTAATTTGTTTAGAAGATAAAATTCAGACCCGTCCATAGGCCTACCTGTCCTAAATTGGGAGCAAAAATGTCCTGTTATGTTTTGATTTTAGTCTTCTTTTCTTGTCTCCAAGTTTTCAAAGCACATTTCCAATGACTTCTGTTGGAATTTAGGTCAACCCCAAGGCATGGCCTAGCTCAAGATTTTCTTTAGGCTTTGTTAATGCTAGAAACTTATTTCAGAAAGTCACTGATATTGATTATGGTACCCTACTTGTCTGTTATAGACCCTATGTATAGGCCTATAGAAGCTATCTCTATAGAAACAGGTTTCTCTGACACTCACTCCTAATGAAATATCACAAAATATGATGAAAATTTAATACTTTATTAACAAAACTATGGAAACCACTGAAGGACCTTGTAGAATGCAGGCTTTTTATTGAAAGAGTATAAAGTCATGCTGTGTCCATTGATGCACTGTTTTGTTTTGGGCAACAATCCCTTATCCTGGAAAAATCTAATTGCTTCTTCTTCAGTCTTTGGAAAATCTTAAATTTTCATTTTAACATCCATGATCAGACACTATTCTCCTTCAATACAGATCCCAAACTCAGTAAAAACTTGTTCCAATTAGATTCTATATACATTGGTGCTATAACATACAAGTGCCAGAATTCATTTGTGATTGAAAAAATTATTAGCCTATATGTGGAAAGAGTGTAAAAAGCCACCAAGTGTTGTATTAATCTTGTAATCATCAGTAATAGAATCTTAGATATTGCCTAGGCTTATATATTTAGGACTTCCTGTTGTATGAGGTAGATGGAATAAAACTTTCTGTAATGAACTAGGGGCCCAAACTGTTCCTTGGGAAGGTATTGTCAATCTATTGTAATATCTCAATATTGACAAGAATGTTTTACTGTAGATGAATTTATGGTATTTAGCCTATTCCATCTTTGGCTCTAGTTCTGAAAAGTAACTCCTATTATTTCAGTTGAATTGTCAGCCATTTAAGTCCCTTTTCTATTTCTCGTGTTAGATGTTATATCATTTTAAGGCATTTGAGCAAATGTATGAGGCACAAACCTATTTCTCTTTTTGACTAATTTGAACAGTGCATTTAGGCTTATTTTTTAAGGTTTCATTGCTATAATGTGCAGGTTTAAAATGCCAGTGTATATTTGAGAGAAAAGGGGTGGAGATAGTTACCTCTCCAGGGGATCATAGAGGTTCTGGATTTATTCCTGTGAGCTAATAACTTTCCTGAACTATTTTCTAAGATGGACAAAAGCCCAAATTTTAATGGTCCCAAGTATAATGTTAAGTTTTTTTAAGTAATAAAATTATTTTTTGTTTGATATTTTTAACAACTGTGCACAGCCTAGCCTAGTTTTAGCAACAGTGCAACTCTTTTTATGCCCTTGTTGTCCTGTATAAAATTATTGGTACTTTTCTCAAATACAGGACACATGAAAGAAAAATTGTGGTGTGCCACCACATGATGATTGTGGTGTGCCACCACAATCATCATATTGTATAAATAAGAAAAGCAGTTAAAAACAGAAATAGCCTGTGCATAAAAATAACAGCCTACCACATGTAATTGGCCAATGTTTGTTTTTCTTCTCCTACATTTTGATTAGTTCCATAGAGTGAGCTTATTTGGATTTTTACTACTCATTTATTGCTGGCTATGTTTACTAGTAGCCTACAGTTGTGACAGTGGGGTACTACTAACTATACAAGTGTATGTTTCTGCTTTGATGTGTTACCCCTCACCTTAGCAGCCCTGGTAGCCTCAGTATACTTGATTATTGATATATAATCTGCACACCTATTGGAAGTTTTGGAATTATAGCCAGTTTAGTAGCCTATTTACCATTGTGATGCCGCTCCCACAAAGTAATACATGTCAGAAACCAATTACTCCTGAAAAAAGTATTGATAAATGTGCTGTTGCAGGGTGTTTGCTTGACAACAGTTCTTGTGCTATACAGTGCGATAAATGTGACCAATGGTTGTGTGCACAATGCCTATCAATGTCCTCCTCTGAATATGATATCTTTGTAAAAATGAATGACTGACTTGGTAGCACCTGGGTATGCCCCATGTGTAAATCTAGAGGTTCAGCCCAACAAGAACTTACCCAGCTGCTGAAGTCAGCTCTTAATGAGCACTGTAGTGAAATGAAAGCTATGTATGTTGGTTTTCAAAATGAAATTCGCACCTCTCTGAAGGTACTGAAGGTCTTGAAGGTCACTGATCTCACTTTATGTATCCACTGTACGTCCAGTACTTGAGTATTGCTCATCAGTATGGTACTGCCTTAATAAGAGAGATAGAGAGAGGGTTGAGGGTGTGCAACGTTGGATCACCAAACTCATATCATACCTGAGTCATCTACCTTACCACCAGAAAATGCAAAGACTACAGTTGCCTTCTCTCGAGTTCAGACGTGATAGAGCCGACGTAATAAATACATTTCGCATTCTTAGGAATATTGATAATACCACCCCAACTCACTTTTTCACTTTTATAGAATACAATAGCACCCATCAACACCAAGACAAAATTTATCGACCCTGTTCACAGAAAAGAAAATGCCAGAACTCTGTCTAGTTAAGTGTGGACGACTTAGAATTCACTTCCATCAGAAATAGTTGTAAGTACCACATTCCAGTCTTTCGAAAGTAGTTTAGCCTCTACAGATTTCTATACTAGGTCCTATCACAATCCATTTTGAAATTATTTTTACTTTTATATTACCTGATTTGTGACAGTGTGACAGTTATTTTGTAAGCTTACTTTTTCGTAGGTTTCAATTATTAACAGATATGTTTCAGTTAAGTTGGTATGTTATTGTATGTTTCAGTAATATTGTTTTTCCAATGTTTTTCAGTTACTGTATGTTTTTGTTATGTCATTGACATTGTTATAGACTTTTTATAATTGTTTTGTGCGACAAGCTTGTTAAAGCTTACCGTATCTTGGTATTAATAAATAAATATCTCAAAAATGGAATTGATAAACAGGTTTCTGCAGCATAGTGAGATATTGCTCACTCCCTGACAAAGATTTAAATGTTAGTTTTTTGGGGTTTAGGAGGATTAAAAGGAAGCTTGGTTAGGTGACGTATCCAATATATGCTATGCTTTACACCCCCCCCCCCCTTCCTCCCCTAGGTACAAATATATGGCCCAGATTACAAAAACAATTATATTATAATACTATTTTGTTTTATTTCATTAGCATTAACCAAACTTCACCTCTTGCATGTGTCCTGTATTTGGGAAGAGTACCAAATTATTCCATTGTTAAATATATTTTATTATTTGAAGATGTTTTTATAACAGACACACATGAAAAAAGGATAATAATCTGATAAATCAAGCTTGGTAAGGATTGCCCCATTTCGCAATTAATAAATAAATAATGCAGTTGCTTTATGCCGTAAAATAAAAAAATTATTTGTATGTTTTCTTTTACTTTTAGTATATAGCCTAGGGACCATTAAAAGGATGGAGTTGTGCTCTTCTTAGAGTAGCAAATGTTGGATTTGAAAAGAGCATTCTCCTCATTCGGAGAATTAATGGTGCTCTTATTTTATTATTAGTGTTTCCTTCAGAAGAGGTATTCTTCTTTGGTGGCACTGTAGATGCTTCAAAACATTTTCTATAAGAAAATTCTTAGAGAAAATGTTTTCTTATTCTGATAAGAAAACAATTCTTACTTCAAAAATGCAAAACATGTATTTTTCTGTTTTTTAATTTATTTTGTCAGTGTTGATTCAATTTATGGGTATTAATTTGAAACCAGAGTAAAGCATTGTAACATGCATGGGGAATATATAATTTGGGCTCTATTCACACATTTAGGGCTGGGGTTCAGGGGTGTAAAATGTTCAGAAAGGAACCTAAAAAGATGTTTTCAATTAAAGTACGCAAAAACCATCACTGTCGCATAGTGAAATGCAAATTTGTCCAAAAATCTAATTGACACCATTGACTTTGCTTTCCCAAAATACTGATAAAATAACCAAGATATTTGCCCTGCCATGCAAAAACTACTGCAGCCAAGTAGCAATTTTTGCTCAAAGAAAAGTGTCAAAACACAAGTTGCGTTGCTAAAGTGTTGGAATTCTGTTGAATTCTGATACCAGCAGCTTTGGAACTTTTTTCATATCTGTATTTGCCTATCATCCTAACTGAGCTGTGAAAGTGCTTAGAAATCTGACTTGGTTTAGTGGGATTCAAAATCGGATGTTTTGTCATTTTTGACATATCTTGATTTAATGATTTTGGTCCTATTTGTCTCTGAAAAATGATTTAACCTGGGACTATGCGAAAACTGAATAATTGATCCAAAAAGTTTGCAAATACCCTACATATATTTTAAGTGTGTGCCAACAGTGACTAAATAATCTTGTTGGTCATGCCTCTGGTTTGGGGCCAGGGATGGTACCCCCCTTGCCTCCCCCAAATGCCATTCATGCAGAAATAGATCTCAAGCCTAACTGACAGTCTTGAAGCCCCTGGCTCCTTATCTTGTAAGGTTTGAAATATTCTTGGAGAATAGTTTTAAACTGTAGGCAAAAGCTGAAACTTCATTCAAGACCTGGCAGAATTGAGAACTGCCTTGCAAAGGCCTACATTAACAGAAGTAGACTTCAGCCAATATATGAATATTATTGATAAAAATAGGGAATTAAAAGTCCATTCAGTTCATTAATTCGTAATGTTCCAACTCAGGAAATCTTTTCATGGAATATCAGTAGGCCAATCATTAGTCACCCTCCCTCCAAACCCCCTCCTGTCTAAAACACTTCATCAAATAGGGGTCTTCTAAGATTGGTTGGGAGGAATTACCTGGAGAAATTGAAAAATAGGGGCCTTAGAATCTTCCACATGCCAGGTTTTGATATAGCCAAGCCAATAATATTGTTGTTGGGATTTGCTTTAAAATGTTTTGATTTTTGACAGGTGAGGATCTATATTATAACCAACCTAAATATTTTCTTATTTTAAGTCCTCATTTGTATTTGCTCTAAGAATTGTATTTTTATTTATAAACAGATTGTAATTGTTTCAGTAATTGTCACAAATTGTAATTGTTTCAGTTGTGTTGCTTAGTGCATTTTGGACATTTTAGGTAAAAATCTGTGTAATTAAAAGGAAATGTGCAAACTTATTATTGATTATAATTTTTTTATTTTAGGCATCATTGATTGCTTTGTAAGAATCCCAAAAGAACAGGGTTTTCTTAGCTTCTGGAGAGGCAACCTCGCTAACGTTATTCGATATTTCCCAACCCAGGCTCTGAACTTTGCCTTCAAGGTAATCTTGTTGATTTATTTTTTTTTTTTTTTTTTTTTTTTTTTTTTTTTAATTTCCCATTCAATATTTTCTTGTCTTGTAAAGGAGTAATATTAGTAAAGAGCCTAAGCTTAAATTTTAGATTTATTATTATTATTAAAATATTACCTTAAATAACCTTAATTTGCAGCTAGGAGCAATCCAAGGATTTCTCACTAAATGACGATGGATTATTTAATATCGTTTGATTTATGTTTAATTGATTTGGTATCTTCCTTGTTCATTAGTAATTATGAACTTGGATAGAACAAAAGAAAAAAAATGCACCATTCTCATAAACTGGATTCACTGGCCAATATCAGTGCTGACAAACATTAGACAGGAGAGTGTCTTCCAAAAAAATTTGGATGTTGTTTGCTTTTTCTGAATTCGCCTTTTTCATGATTTTGCGCCATTGGATAATTGGTTAAATATTATCAAAATCAGCAGTGCATTTTCTTCTCTGCTTTTTGTCTTGTTTTATAGAATGTATCATATATTATAATTGTTATGGATAAATAATTTGAATTGTCACTGCCATGTCTAAACGTCCTGAGATTATTGCCAAAGCCATCTGCTAAGCTATTCTCAAAGGTAGAATCAGTGTAGATCAGAAGCATCTAGGTTGGATTAACAGCCAAAAAAATGGGGATATGGGGAGGGAGTGTCATCCCAAAAGTCCATTCTTTATAGTTTAATTCTTACTTATTTTGTGTGCTTTATTCCTTTTTACATTTTAAATAATTTGACCTGGAATCTGAAAAATAAGGCTCAAGTTTCTTGGATGATATCTTAATTTATGGAAGCCCCCAAATCCTTGAGGCCTTTAGTCTACTGGGCTTATACCTATACAATTTACTGAATACATATATTAATATTCCAAGGAAAGAACCTATTGTTGTAAAATTGATAAAGAAAATTTGAAGACTACTGAATTTCAGTTCGAATCTAGATTTCGTACAATTAAACCTTTTTAGTTATTACCTTAAAAATTACCTTAAATCGCACTTGCTAGCGATATGGACGAGTTCAGTGTACGCCAGTTAGTGATGATAGGGCCGCGGGACATCAGCTTCATCTCATTGCGTGAGCCATAGTTTGGTTTCCCATTCCTTATCGAGATTGGCTTTGAAACTGTCAACGGATGGTGAACTCACTGTCGTTTCACTCAGATTGTTCCAGAGGCTTATGATGCGGTAGGAGAAAAAATGGTTCCTCTTCATTGTATTAGCACGCTTCTGAAAAAACTTCGCTGAATGAACCCTGGTTCTTGACAACTGGGCAGGCTGAAAGAGGTCCTTGTCGTCAGACTTGAGCAGTTTGTAGGTCATTATCATATCACCTCTTCGCTGACAGTATGTCAGAGTTGGTAGCTTGAGGCTCTGCAGTCGGTATTCATACTCTTTGTCTCTGAGCCCCTTTACGCATTTTGACACCCGTCTTTGGACAGACTCGAGAGCCATCTGGTCTGTTTTATTAATTGGTGTGGCGACACACATTCCAAATTCTAATCTTGGTCTCACCAGGCTCTTGTAAAGTTTTATGATTATTGCAGGGGATCTACTTGTCATTGTACGTTTGATGAGACCAAGAGTTTGGTTCGCCTTTGCTACTGTAGCTCGGGTGTGGCAGTTGAAATTAAGGTCTTCATCTACGCCAACCCCAAGATCTCTTTCAGAGGGGCTCACAGAGAGTGGCTGTCTCACACTAGCATTTGCTGACATCAAGTATTGACATCGTTGGTTATTTCTTCCAAAATGGAGAACCTTGCACTTTTCGACATTAAACTCGAGCCTCCATATCTTGGCCCATTCGCCAAAGCTGTCAAGATCTGACTGTATTGAGGTAACACCTTGCTGAGTTCCAGCAGGACCAATGAGCTTCAAGTTGTCGACATACAGGCTAAGCTTGCATGTAATGGTTCTTGGAGCGTCATTAATATATACATTGAAGAGTGTAGGTCCCAAAACTGTTCCTTGAGGAACCCCGCTTAAGACCTCAGCTATTTCGGAGTAATAAGCTCTGCCACCTTCACCAAAAACTCTGACCTGCTGATTTCTTCTCTTTGGGAAAGACGTGATCCAGTCCACCACTCCCTCTTGATTTCCAATTGCCTTCAGTTTCAAATGAAGCCTTCGATGGCAGACTTTATCGAAGGCTTTAGCAAAGTCTAGCAAGACCATATCCACTGGGAGACCTTGGTCGAGGAGCTCAGTTATGTAATTATACGAGTCAATCAGATTGGTTTCGACTGATCTGCCTGGTCGGAAACCATGTTGTTGTTTCGATAGAAGGTTATTTGTGACCAAATGTTTGAGAATGGCAGTGTTTACAATACCTTCTAGGACTTTCCAAACAGCAGAGGTAATACTGATTGGCCGATTATTGAAAGCTTTGCTCTTGTCTCCTCCTTTGTGTATTGGCGAAATATGGGCAACATTCTAGTCCATTGGTATGACTTTGGCGTCAATAGATTTTTGGAAGAGTCTTGAGAGGGGCATTGCTAGTTGGGAATGAGCTTCCTTTAAGAGTCGTGGATGTATGCCATCTGGCCCAACAGACTTATTTGGATTATTCTGTTTTCATTTGAGTTAATTTCCAGAATAAGAGCCCCCTGACAAATTTAACCCTTCAGAAGCTCTGCAATTTTCAGATAAAATATTGGGCTTTACTATATCTTGTTTCCTTGATTATTTTCTTTGATAGCTATCAGTAGCGTCAATCAAAGGGAGATAACTACCCCATATATTTTGAAAATACATTATGCCCTTCCGCCTAAATTTTCGTGAATTGTCACTTTCCATAGGTTACAGAGTATAATGACTCAAAGGTGTCTAGAAAGAGCTTGGAGAATCCAATTTGTAGGGGTTTTGAAAGGCTTTATCTATGAAACATTTTTAGAATTTTTAATAGTTGAAAGTAAAAAAAAATGTTGCTAAATTCATTAATATTCTTGGTTAGTTTCTGAATTTTGATGCAAACCTTAATTTCGTAATGTTGTACCCATTTTTCTTTTTTCATTTCAATCGATTTCCAGAACAAAACGTGTCGTTTTCTTTTTATTAAAACTTTTTTTTTAAAAATGAATATTGTGGAAATTTAAAGAGCCTAACCTAAAATGGTAATCCTTTTCTAGATTGAACAATTTATGCATACAAAAAACACACTGGTAACTGATTCATTGCACTGATTTATTTTGTGTTTGTATATGGGAGGACTAGCATTGTCTTCAAATGAGCATTATCAGAAATACAATTTTGGGTTTACTGACAGAATTTTGGCCTTTGCTAGTGTCTTTCAAACAGAGTATGTTGGACCTTTTGGCTTATTGTTTCGAGAGATAAAGCAGATATTACTGTTGTAGTAATAGGCGTGACCCACCTTCAGGTAGATCATTTTAAAATATATGTAAAAAAGGGAATAAATTTCAACTTCTGCTCTTCAAGAAAAATAGATGCCTAAAAATGAACTAATGAACATGATAAATTTTATTAAATTCGACAGTGGTAAAACTTGAACTGCAGTGCAACTTATACATCATTAATTAACATGTTGGTTGTTTTGTGAATAACCTTTTATTATTATTTTTTAGGATGTATTTAAGCAGATTTTTATGTCTGGAGTTGACAAGAAGACCCAATTCTGGAGGTGGTTTGGTGCCAACTTGGCATCTGGTGGTGCTGCTGGTGCAACCTCTCTGTGCTTCGTTTATCCCCTCGATTTTGCTCGTACCAGGTAAGTTCAGTCAACACTTCGGTTGGGGAACCGTATTTACGTCAGGGATTTTGAATAAGATAATTATCTGAGATTCTGGGTCAACACCAGAAGATATCTTAAGGGGAGGGGTGAGGAGTTGAAAAGATATTTGTTAAGATAAGCTGTTGTATTTCCGACTTCCACGTTTTTGCTTCTCAACAGGAGGAGGGATGAGTAAGCCACCTCCCTACTTTCAGGCTCAATTATTCAAAGATTGTTACTCAAAATCTAAGTTGCAGATAGGATTCAATTAGAAGCTAGACTATTTTTGGTGTTGTTATTCAAGATAATTTCTGCTATTTGAAGAATTGTGGATATATGGAATACGTCCAATCCAAAGAAACATAACATAAAGATGGATGGAAATGTTACACCTTATTGAAATCAGGAAGATAAAATTATTTATAATTTGCAAAATGGGAGCACTATGAAGATTATTCAGGGAGTTGTCCCAAGTGATTCAACATTACTCACTAATATTAATTAATAATTCAAACCTAATAAATATCAATTATGCTCTTAGGAATCCACTTGGAATCGGATGAAAAGTGTCATCAAAAAATAAAATAGAAGTAATCATTATTCTAGGCTTGTCTATAATGTACAATGTGATGAATATAAGTCGTCCAACGCTAGAGTACAAGGACCCTACGATATTCCTGTGTTCATTTATAAAAATCACAGCGTGGAAGATGGAATTTCAGTTTACCTGAAATTCCAAAAAAAAAATTAGAAATTAGATTGGCCACAAGATTAAATTTGTTTATTGCAATTTAAAATATGAAATTTAAGTAATTTTAACCTTGGTAAAATCTCTAATCCTCAAAGAATTTCCAAAAGTTTTGTTTCCATGGAAAGGACCCAACTAATGCAAACTAAGAAAGTAATGCTCAAAGATAAGACCTTAATTATGAGCAATTCTAGATTTTCTGTCTTGGTTAATTTTTTTTGGGAACAAGTAGCCGTGGGTTAATTCTTGTCAGGTTTTTCTGGCTTTTTTACTTGCTGTAGTTGTTCCTTTACTTGTTTTACCTGTATCTGTATTCGATTGCTCATTTTTAAGTGTATTTGCATTTGATGTGCATGTGCAGTATTGTACTATTTAGAAAAGGCTAGGGTTTATCATAGACATTGTTAGGAACCATTCTTGGTGTTCTTTCCTGTTGCAGTAGTATAATACGAGACGATCAGAAACCACACTGATTAACTCCCCTTTTTATATTTTTAAGTTAATATCTAATTTCTTGATGTTGTCAATTTACTATGTTTGCCATGATATGGCCTAAAAACAAGAATCCCTGTGACAGAATATATTGAAGTCGAGCACTAAGTAACAATTACATAAGCATGCATCGAAATTTTAGCAATAGATGATAGATGCATTAAATCAAAAGCAGTTACTAGTTCCTTTTTTTTCAAGTTGGCCTCTGAATGTTTTTTTTTTTTTTTCATTTTCATATATAAAATCTGATAAATTTTACAATTAAATTAGTTTGACTACCCAGAATCTTTGGAAATAGTCATGCTCCCAATTCGAGAATTGGGTAGATGTGATAGTTACAGTAATACTATTTATTTACAATTTAATAAACAAATTACTTTTGAAGAGTCCTTGTTAAAACCAAGTTATAAAACTAGATCTTTGCTAACAATTGACGATGAAAAACTGCAAGAAAATATTGTTTGATGTTTTTTATCAAAAGATCTTGTTTATATAAATACATATAAATGATAAAAACGTAGATAAAAACCTGTTCTATTAAGGCTAATCTTTTGGATTATTACAACCTTAGTAAAGTTGCACTTTTGGAGATTTTTCTAACTTGACATGTTCTTCAAGTAGGTGAAATGAACTTTCAATGTTGAATCAGCAGCATAAGTTAGGGTATGAAAGAATTTTCAACCTCGCGTTTCCCCTCATCCCTACCTATTAAGTTAGAAATATTTTAGGAGAATCGATTTAACTTTGAATAAGTATTAGAAAATATCTCAAAACTCGAGTCTAATCTTAACTGCTTTTCCAAGATTTGTCTGCCCTCCAAATCTTTAGAACCTTACAAATGGTGAAGGGTTGGAGATATGCTGTTGAAACGCCTTCTTGGCCTATAATTTGGACTGCGGGTTTGCTCATGAAAGCCTAATTCCTTTCCTTACTTCTTCTTTCTCTAGAAAAAAATTGAGTTATTCAAAACATTATCATTGTGGATAGTTGTGTGGTGTCAATTTGTTTGTATCGTTGTTTATTTACTTTTAATTACAGGTTGGCTGCCGATACTGGTAAGGGCGCTGCTGAGCGTGAATTCAGTGGTCTTGGAAACTGTCTGGTAAAGATCTTCAAAAGTGATGGGTTAGCTGGTCTCTATCGTGGTTTTGGAGTATCTGTCCAAGGTATCATCATCTACCGTGCTGCATACTTTGGTTTTTATGATACAGTCCGGGGTATGCTGCCGCCTAAGCAGAACCTCTTTATCAGCTGGGCCATTGCTCAGTGTGTCACCACTGTTTCTGGCATTGTCTCATACCCATTCGACACCGTCCGTAGGCGAATGATGATGCAGTCTGGTCGTGCTAAAGGCGACATGATGTACAAAGGCACCCTTGATTGCTGGGCCAAAATCTACAAGAGTGAGGGAGGAGGTGCTTTCTTCAAGGGCGCGCTTTCCAACGTCTTCCGTGGCACTGGTGGCGCACTTGTCCTCGTTTTCTACGACGAGCTTAAAGCGTTTATTGGTTAGGAAATATGCTGTTAAATTTAGATACTAGAACGAATTTTATGAGAATAATATTTGTGTATAAATTGAAAGATTGGTGCGTGAACCAGTGACATAGTGTGAAGATTGAATAACTAGTGAGAATTGCTACCATCTTTTGGTAAAAATTCGTTGCTGTTGGCAGTGTTCATACGCTGCTTCTAAAAATGCCATTGGCATTCCTTACTGGTGTATGTATTTTTGTATATACGCCTGACAAAATAAATAAAAATAGAAAAATTATTTCGTCCTTTTTCTATTTATTGAGAAATTTTATTTCCGTATAGATACACACATATATATATATATATATATATATATATATATATATATATATATATATATATATATATATATATATATATACAAATGTGTGTATCTACTGGTTCAAGTTTACTGTGCAAGCTTTGGTATGCAGTCTAGTCCTATAGTCTTATTGTTTCCACTCAAGACCACGATTTTACTGTCTTTCGATAGCTGATTGATTAACCGAATTAAATTTTAAATTTGCTTTGCATTTTTTGGTATAAAAAAATTACATGGAAAAGGGTTGACAAAACACAAAATTAGGGGGCATATCCTTTTTTTTAACTAAGTTCAAGTCATTTTCTAAGAAAAACTCAAGTAATTTAGAAATTCTGGCTCGGTTGATGCTCAGGTCTAAAGTAAGCGAATTCAAGGATAAGTATCTTTTGGTGGAAGTTACCACTGTAGGTTTGTCGCATAACTATTTCACAGGGGACACACGTCCTAAAAATATATGTAATAACAGGCAAATCTTATAGTTAAGCCTTTTGTAAAGATAAAATGCTTCAAATAAGTTTGCTTTTACCAGGCAATATTTATGGAGAACAAATTTAGATAAAAAGGAAGAAAGACAAGCACAAGTACTACGTGACACAAAACATTCTTAGTTGTACATCTGTATCACAGTTTATATAATTATCCAGTAAGTTTACCGCAGATGATTTCTGGCTCTTCATTCTCGGTGCGAACAAAAAGCTCCTCCCACTTATTTGTGCACTTATTGTGAGCCGGCCAAGTGGTTTTGTCGGTACTTGTTCCGTAGGTGATTATTCTTTATCTACCCGTGAAAAGATCTAATGCCGCTTATGTTTATACGTTCTCTGGAGCACTCGCACCTCGGTCCGGGTTTTTATAATGGGTGAGATAAGGAAAGATCATACTGCTAATTATATAAACTGTGATCTGTATGGTATATCCTTTGTCTGGGATCAGGAGCTAGCAGAAAACAGCTTGAAAAGCTAGCTTCTTGTTCCTTTACATTCTACAATTAGATTAATATATGTGGAGTACTGTCGTGATCAGTCACTAGACTTGGTTTTAAGTCAAGTAGGGAAGTTTGACATCGTTGAATTTTTGTTTAGTCAAAATCATGTTTAGACGAGTTTGAACGAATCTATACGCTGAACTCCACTTAAGTTAACCTGATCTCTGCAAACTGGAAGTTAAGTCGTAATTCCTTGCTTGCTTTTTCTTATTCCTAGTATCGCTTATACAATAGAATATGATAGAAATAATTGTTCACATGCATTGCGCCAAGGAATTATCGAAATAAGAATTTATTTCCTTCTTTTAGTGTATGCTGTTGAGGGCAGAGGATATGGGTAATGTAAAAAAGTGTGAACTGGCGCTAGTGACAAGAAACTGTCAACACGGTCTAGCTTTTGACGACATATGGCAGTTTTCGACTATAATAATAAGAATAATAAATTTATTTAGTGGTATTGGTAAAATTAAGATAGTAATTAGTGTCTGAATCAGTCCTGGTAAAGATAACGATTGCGAGGCTTGAGAAAATGCCAAGTGTCGCCAAACGCTTGATGGCATTGGTAGTAGTTGTTTTCGTCGACTCGTGCCAGTTTCCAGTCTTATAAGTCACCCATACTCTTGTTGGGTAGTTCATTTAGGCTAATTCAGAACTTCCTCTGCTCCAGTTGATTTATGTCAGTAATTCACGCTCAATAACTACCCTTTAGCCCCGAAACAATCATGTGACAAAGCTGCTACTTGAAGCTAACAAGTAATTCTCATTAATCAGTTAGGAAATTTCATTAAAATAGTGACAAATTTGTATATGTAATTTTGGTAAGTCCATTCTGTTTCGTCTCATGACTAGGGGATCGAGTTGAAGCTTTCAAGATGAACCATTATTGACGAAAAGGGGATATTGGGCTTTGTATTGTGGTCCAGGTTAATTGCGATAGCAGTCTCCTCAAAGCCCTGTCAACCTGCAATTCAATTTCATGAACATTAGTTCACTTGGAAAAATATGTAATAGGGGATTGAATTACAACAAGTGAGACATCTAGCATCAAATTTTAAAATCCCGCCTAATCTGTGTACCTAAAGTTGATGTCAAGGTCTTTTTCAACTTGAACTAATGAAGAGTGAAAATGAAATTTGGGTGTAAGGTTTTGAAATCCAAAATAGGACAACCTATACACTAGGGCCCGACCGATATGGATTTTGGGATCTGATAGCGTACCGATACGATGCCCATATAATTTGCCGATAAATTCCGTTTCGGAAAAAAAAACTTACCTATAGTTTAAACCCCCATTTTCTGCCCATATTCATACTCACTTGTTTCTTCCTGGTATATTACACACCAATGAACAGCCTCAATAATTCAATGGATTCCAAAAACTAAGCCATTTACAAGAATTGTTTGGTTTATTTACCGTTTCTGATCTTCTGCCAATAAATTCCCCTTCGGAAAAAAAAATCTCACCTAGAGTTTAAACCGCTCATTCTCTGCCCATATTCATACTCAATTGTAGGCATGTTTTACAGATGAAGGATGACAGATTGTCAAAAGTTGTCCTTACGACCAACCGTCTAGGGCTAAACGGAAAGCAGGTCGTCCGTGGTTGGAGTGGGAGGATGTCAAAGAAAGATTTAAAGGAAATTGGTACTTCCTGGGAGGGTGTAAAGAGGGAGGCTTTGGATAGATTGGAATGGATGAGGAGCGTGCGTAGCTGTATTGATCTCAGGTGGCTTGGTGCTTTGGTGAGTTGTTAGTAGTAGTAATAGTGGATCAGAAGCTTATGAGAACACAAACGAAATCGCGGATATTTGCGTAAGTCACAAATAAGAAAAATAATTCATCAAAGAAGCCGGTTTAGCCACATAAACACAAGTACGTGAAAATCTAATTAAAAGAAACTAAGATATTTATTGAAATTGATTATTCAATACCCATATTTCATTAGCGGGATTTTGAATTTTAATCAATCATTCATGTGAAAACTGTACTTTACATTCGTATGACATGGTCTCTTACTAACGAATCCATGCTAGGCATACTGGAAACGGGTGCAGTTGAAGTTTTAAGTTTAGGCGAGGGATTTAAAGAACGTCGACAAAATCGTCCAGTATGCCGACAAATGCGGACACACAAGCTAATTTTCCAAGGGGTTGACTCGCAGTGGTGACACCTTTGAACTCGCCCCTCTCCTCCTTAGCTGCGCCCCTGAATGGATATCATGATTTTAACCAATTTAATCTTGGATCTTTCACCCACGCAAGTGAACATTCATCAAACAAAAATGTATGATTAATTGTAGTCTTTTTAGTTGTTTTGGTAGAAACTACGTTCTTGAAGTCACCATACATTTAGGACATAGCTGCACCGAGTGTGTATTGACAACAAATATACTTCGACTTCATTTGACTCCCCTGTGCTGCTCTCTACCATATTCAGACTTACCTGGTGGCTCTGCCCCAAGCACTGGGCAAGCAAAAATTACCTGAGGAAATCTGGTGCCATCTTCTGGACAAGTTGCGCAAAAAAATATAGCGGCCGATATCCGATAATCACACTGACCCTCATATCGGTCCAATAATATCGGTCGGGCCCAACTACGTACTAGCATAAACACAGTTTTGTAATATACGCCCCTCCCCTTAACATTCCCTGTTTAATCAGGTCCTTAGTTATTTGTAAAGAAATAATGGTACTTATGCATTGTACGGGCATCGCTATATACTGTATAGGAAACCATACATGGAGACCCGTCAAACGGGTATTTGCAAGAGGTAAATGGAATGCAAAGCGTGGTTCCTTATCGAGTTTACAATATTTAAACGATTGTGTTTTGGAGTTTAGGGGGAGTACCTAGGTTAGGTTATGTATTTAATATATGCTATGCTTTACCCCCCCCCCCCCCTGATGTGCAAATATATAGCCCAAATTTGTTTCTAAACTATTATATATTCATTCTATATTATTTTATTTCATTAGCATTAACCAAACTTGACTTCTTTCGTGGGACCCGTATAACGCATAAGTACCAAAATAACGTTAATCTACGCCAGAAAATTGCCTAAAACAAATTGGCATGAAATTTCAATACGTATGCTGACATCTTCATGGTTTATAGAAGAAGATCCTAGCCCGATTAGTAAACAATATAACACTTCTCCCTTTTGAAAGCCTTCAGTTGTAAAATACTACTAAATTCGGTTGAGGTTCAACACGAACCTCAATTTCGGATAACACTGACTAGAGGAAATTTTTAATTCGGTTTTATCTAGGTTCTTGTATCTTTTGGAAGTATTCACTTCTACCTTAGTGTTGCAGTTTACCACAAAAAATTTCTTGTTATGGTTTTTTGTTTCATCAACATTTTCGACCATTTGTAAAAGTGGCTTATGAAAGCAATGGGGCTTTGTCCCATGGCAAAAAAAAAAGAAGGCAAGACCAGCAATGTTTGAGAAAAAAGTGATGACGTTTTCTGCAATTGCAGTAAAAACAACGACACTTAGTCCCATGAAAGAAAACAAAAATATGTTTAAGACACTTGCAGATAACCACGTGCATTTGCATAACTAAAATGTTGTTGACAAGAAGATCTTGGTGCAAAATAGTTTTTAAAGTTAAATGAAAATTTCATTGGGATAAAAATAGACGCAGAAAATAGACACATAATTTGAAGTATAATTGCTACTTAAAGATAGGAAATCACTAACTTGCTTCCTCGGAGTTGGATTGAAGGTAACGCATCGAGTTGTTTAACACAAAAAGATAATGTGATTATCGCTTCAAATACACTAAAAGATTTGCCATTTCTTAGGATTAAGTTTTTAGACCTTCCTGTCTTCAACCGTCTAAGCGGTGACTTGGGCTCTCCTAATTGTCACTCAATGTCGATAAGGTTTTGCTTTAATAATGTTTTATCGGTATAATATTAACCATTGAGTACGTATCCAACTCCTTGCATCATCTCGCCTCAGTTACTCTAATCATTTGACCACTATTACTTTAAAATTATTTTAAGGCCGGAAAAAAGCCCCTCTTGTATGCACAGGGGCTCGAACTGTCAAGAAGGTGATTGCACCCCATATTTTCATCAGAAAATTGTAAAAACGAAAGATGTGCCCTTTTAGATTGATAAATAATTATGTCGCGGATCTTCATTTGAGAAAATCCATGCCCCCTCCCTAAAATTTTGTGAATTGGTGCCATAGTGCCTTCCATGGCTGCTTCAATCCTTGAGCATGTATGAGGAAACAAAATTATATTAATTATTTTTTTAGACCCTTTATGAACCCGGGGCCTCAGCTGTTTTCCATGAAATACTCTGGTTTCCTCGAAAACGGACTATGGGAAATTGGTAAACCTAATATACTGAAAAACATGCTGAAATTTATTAAATCATTTCTTGAGTCAGAGTATCAAGTTCCGCTGTAGGCCTAATCCGAACTTAAAACTGGCTCAAGTATTTAGCGATGATTTCGCTCAATAATGAAAAGTGCACATGCGTACTTTACCTTTGGGCACTCGATTCAATAGTGGTACCTTCTGAAAGAATGTTCGAAAATTGCCAAATTCTAAGGACCTTCTAAAGTCGTTGAAGTATCGCATAGAAGAAAAAGAAGTCTCAGTCGAAACTTAAAGTTAAAATGACTTAGGCTGCTTGAATCATGGATATTTGTGGATTTACCCACAAATGACTGCCCTAAATCTTTACTTAAGCCTGAATCGAGAATAATGTCAATGATTGTATTATATGGCAACAAACTCAGTAATGGTATCATGACTTACGCTGGTTTTTACCAGTCGCTTCCTAAATTCGTCAAGTAATTAGATGTAGAGCTTTCAGTGCTGTATCAACAAAATGAGAAGGAAAAAAATTTATTTAGTATTTAAACACCTTGCCTTCTAAATCTTTCTAAAAGTTGTTTAGAGGAGTGGAAAAAAGAAGATTTTTCATCTTTAAGTTGGTTTTTCTGACAACCCTTAAGAAGGACCTGATAGAGCTAGGCTATGTATTGATAATTCTAATTTTCTTACCTATTTATTGATGCTTGCACATTTACTAAAAGCTCTATAGTCTGTTGGCAAATAAAGAAAAACTTAACAGCCAGTGTAAGTGGTAGGACAGCCCTGAATTTAAACCTTAAATTATTCTCAACTAAATTTAATGCCTTTTTATTTTCTTCCTTGGGATATTTTATAAAGATCTTGAAATTTTTCTATTCAAGTACCGCAAAAATTGGGCTTTTTGCGGAACACTGGACCCATCCATGTTTCTAATTGTGGAGTTCTTAAGGCAGAGCTAAATTTTCGTCTGTGTTACTAGGGCTGTGGAGTCGGTCCACTTTACCACCGACTCCTGAAACTTTAAACAAAATTGCTCCGACTCCTAATATTTACTTCAGAGAAGTAAGAACTCCGACTCCAACATCCCTGCTAATTTACTACTGAAACTCATGAGAGAAATGCATAAAATTAATATTGTAGGCTAATTATATTCTATAATTAACCTGCAATATTAATTTTGTTTTTTTATTGCCACTTTTTAGTAGGCCTAGCATTTAAGAGTATTTGGCTGGACTCCAGCCTTTGTGTTTCCATATCTCTCACTGCAAAGGGTCTTATATTATTTCTGTTACTCCGACTCCATTCAGAAAAAAATTACTAAAACTCTGATTTCACAGCCCTGGTGTTAGCACAACGAACTGTGAAAACGCAAAAGTAAATCCGTTTCACTTTGACAACGGTTTCTGTTCCTGAGTTTCAGATAATATCAGTATATTGATTCCCAGAGAGAACTTCAGCTTCAAAAGAATGCTAAACTTTCTTAAGCTGTTTCGTGTCCTTTACTTTTAGCAATTTTTTTTTTGATTTTTTAACCACGTTTCTTTATTTAAATTTGGCGTTCGCTACTAGCAAAAACTACGTAAAGAAGTCTTTTTGGTATTTGTCTAGATAGCTACCTGTAGATAAGGAAACATGTTCAGAAAACTATCCTTACTTTATAATATGCCGAATAATCATAGTTAACACATTTTGCATGCAGCCTCGCTATACTTTACCCACAGTGCAAACACTTTTCCCCCCCTAACTTTTCCCCCCCTAATGTGCAAAAATATAGCCCAAATAATGTTTTCAATGTGTTCTGGCACCGTTTCTTGTTCCGAAACTGGTTCTTGTTTCGTCACAGTTGATTCAACTTACAGGTACATAGGCTGAAACAATTTAGGTTATTTATGTGCATTTCAAGGGGGGTTGGGAGCAAAGTAAAGCAGGCTACATGCAAAATGTGTTAACTATGATAATTCTGAATGTTATGAAGTAAGAATTGTTTTCTTAATATAGGAAATAGGCCTATATAATTTGGGCTATATATTTGGACATTAGGGGGTTCAGAGTAAAGTATAGTGAGGTTGAATGCAAAATATGTTAAATATGATTATTTTGCATATTATAAATAAGAGTTGTTTTTTTTAACATGTATCTTTATCTCCAGGTCGCTATCTAGGCAAATACCGTCTTTTTTTATCTAAAAACTGAATTCTCGATTTTTCCTAATTTATTAAGGTATTGTACGCCTAAGTAAGGTTCCATCAACTAATTTAATCAGTCAAATTTCATTTTCACTCCATTTGGTACATAAAACTTTTCTTAGCAACCCGTCATAAAAGGAGTTTAGTTTAAAGGTCCTATTGCAAAGTATCTGCTGGCAGACAGCATCTTCTTCCATTTTTTATTTTCATATTTTATTACAGTACCTTTGACGAAATAGCTGTGTAAACTTGATATTCTATCCTTAGCGCACCATACGTCATCCAATTGGCCACACTCTCGAGAAAATTTTCAATTTTCTTGGCGTCTGATATTTTCAAATAGGACGAGAATCTGGCTTCTCGCCATTAAAACCTTATCACAGTTTATTGCTCAAATAGTAAAGTCAACTATAGGTAATAAATTTTTATTGAAATCAATGATTAAGAGTGTATGAATATTTTATAGGAAAATAGGCAAAGGAAATTCCCGTTACGAGATGCTACTGTTTAAAAATAGATTTCTCCAGAGTTTTAAAAGAGCTACTGGCAATATCAGTAGATTGAGTACATAGGTGCAATACATTTATTCTGGAATATATTTGGTCTGGGTTTGATTTTATTTAGTTGAATGGCTGGCCCAAAAATACCAGAATTACATTTTGCAATTAAATCAAAAAATTATCAACTTATAAGAGACATTGTTCAGAGTGGATGCAATATTGATGCACGGTTCAGAGATTTGACTGCTCTTTCGGTAGCGATACTATCTGATGACGTAGAAATTGTTGACATACTTCTTGAAGGAGGGGCAAATCCTAACCTGAGAAGTAGAGACCCCAGTGGAAGACTTGAACCACCAATTGTTTCGGCTTGTAGAAAAGGGAATTTTAAGGTAATAGAGGGTAGTAATAGAGGTTTTCTTTTTTTATTTATTTTAGAAAAACAAATAAATGTTCGAATTGGGATAAATCCATTTATTTAAAGAGTGAAAACAGGTACAAAAGTCTAGATATTTTGATCACATATAACAGCGATCATCATCAGTGCGTGGTGACAATCACTGTATATGTGATCGAAACATCTAGACTTTTGTACCAGTTTTCACTGTCTAACAAATAGATTTATCCCCATTTGTACATTTATTTGTTCGTCATAGAAAGGTAGTGTGGTCTGAGAAAAGGATACCTAGTTTAAGGTGTTACGTCAAAAATATTTATTTTAGCCACTCAAAGCAGGGTTGTAATTTTGTAAAAATCCATGGAGGAGGCAAAGTTGGATTCAGTTTTCCCAAGTCAAGTGAAAACGACAGTGAAAAATGAGCCATTATGTACTATAAAGGCAAAAATATACTATAGAAAACTGAGTTTCTGTGGATGCTTTAATTATGCAAAACAATCTTAGTTTTGACAAGATTTTTGAAGACTCTAAGAAGACTAAGGGAGCAAACTGGTGTCTGGGGGAATTTACACCCCCCCCCCCCTGCTCCATAGCAAATCATGACCCTGACTCAAACACGAAAAATTGCCCTTATCCGCCATGTGGTGTACATACGAGAGTGTAACTTCTTCAATCACGGGTGACATGCTTCACGCAACACTCGCTATGTTTGGAGCACTGTATATATAATAGGTTTTATTATATTATATATACAATATACAACTAATTATATATACAGTGGTTTGGAGTTTGTCATCTGGTGTACACAGTTTTTGAAAAGGGCAAACTTTTCGCCTAATGAAAAATCTACGATTATACTTTTTTTCTGAGAAATCGTGCTTCAAAGTTAATTGTTATTTATCGTGATAATAGATAGTCACTAATTTTCGAATTATATTTAGAAAACAAAAGTTAGTTTGGTGGATCAGCAAAGCTTCATATAATCTTTTTTTATGTTATTACAGTCAGTACAAACACGTGTGGAGGCTGGACATTTCGTTAATAATTGCAGCTATGTGCCATTTCTGTTGTACAATGTGCTATTTCTATTGGCAAAACACGCGAAGCGGTTTCTGAATAATTCTTTGTTGTTGTTTTTTTTCATACAAAATATCTAAAATTAGACTATAAAATAATTTAAGTATAATCTACCAATCCGTTTAAAAAATACATGTTATTTGATCTTTCAGTAATTTAAAATACATTCTTCTGCCAGAAGCAGTGTTGCTTTTTCTTCGCACGACGGTAATTTTTTTGTGCATTGGTGTGGTTATTGGTGAATTTTTCTTAGAAAAAAATCCTACAATTATCTATTCTAGGATCTCGCATCTAATATCTTTTGCTGCAGCTACCTGTAGTTGCAATAAATTCAGTTTCTAAAAATGTATATCTATCTGTTTCTATATGTATTGGGTTAATAGTTTATACTATGTTTTAGCTTTGGGATTAGATTGGGTTTTTAACTGCTGCTCCTGTTCCAGTGGAGCACTGCCGAATCCCTATTATTCCTTTTCCCCTCGTTATCCCCACAGTACATAAGATTCTTGTAGTGTAAATAATTCTAGGGATCCCCAACCACATTTATAGACGAGGTATTTTTTTTTATAACTTTCCATTCTATGTGGGACAAATGTTATTTCTAAAATATAAACAAGCGATCATCCATTACAGGAAGTTCTTGTCCTGCTTACTAAGACAGAGTAAGATTTTAATATTAAGTAATAACTGGCGATCAGTTACTTGAATTCTCGAAAATTAATACATATTTTTCAAAATATGTGGTTGGGAGGGGCAAAACTGTAAATTTCAGAATCTAGGGGGGGGGGTAAATTTAACATTTCTTCAGTTCTTTTAAAAGAATACCAAAAATATATTTTTCAATTAAAGTACCCAATAAAAAGGTTTTTTTTCAAATCTAGGGAAGGGGTAAAAATAAAGCTGGGTGGGGTGGGGGGCAACTGCCCTCCCCATCGACCCAAATGCTGTTGACGAAATAGGAGAAATAATCAAAAACAAATCCATAGTCTTATTGAACTTGTCTGCAGAAAATTACCTGGTGCTTAGTTTAAATTTCTGCCACGCTAATCCACTCAAGGTTTTCCTAAGCCTGGCTTTAAACACTGAGGAAAAAAAGACGAAATACTGTTTTCCTCACCAGCTTATTTCAAATAGATTGTCGGTATCTCGGCTGGATTAATTCAAAACACGGTATTTGACAGTTTTTTTTTCTTAAAGTAATACTACAGCCCTCCCTTTTGAAAAAAAACTTGCTCGATTAATTGGTTTGTTCCGCTTTCCTGTACCTAATGTGGTCCTTAAGATAATTAAAAGTTTCTTTTTTAATTTTTTAGTATACCTTTGCAAAAAAAAAGAAATGAAAGATTCATCTTCGATATCAATTTTTTTTTGTTTTATCTTGATGGCTAGATAAAGGAATCTCTTGAATAAATATTTTAGCATTCGTTATTAGCAATTTGAAAAACCCAAAACTTTTTTTTCAGTTTTCTTGGTCTCTTGTAAAGTTTATTTTCTGTAGCATACCATCTTTTGAATTATCGAGGCCGACCCACTTTCGTAGATCTTTCTCTCTCGTGAGTAGAGATGACCCTATTGATCCGAACATGACCACGTGGTTTATGATTTTCTCAGTGAGAATGAAAAAACAGGAATTTTCTCACTTGAAAAACCATGAATTTTGTCACATTTATATCTGTTTTTATGGTTTTTGTCAGTGAGAATTTGAAAAACAGGAACTTTCTCACATTTTTGTATATTTTTATGGTTTTTGTCAGTGAGAATTTGAAAAACAGGAACTTTCTTACATTTTTGTATGTTTTTATGGTTTTTGTCAGTGAGAATTTGAAAAAACAGGAACTTTCTCACATTTTTGTATGTTTTTATGGTTTTTGTCAGTGAGAATTTGAAAAAACAGGAACTTTCTCACTGAGAAAACCATAAACCACATGGTGCTGTCACGAGTCAGAACACCTGTGCTATCGACCTCAATTCACCTGTCGTGAATCAATAATTCCCCTTAGAAACAACAAATTAATTTCCCCTTTCTTGACAGATCAATCAATCAATGACATCATCTGTCAGACTTTAAAAATTTTCGCCTAGAAACATTTCTCCAGGAATAGATCCAAATCATTAATGTCTTTGCCTCGGGAACAGTTCTACTGGTCGAACTCCAAAGGATATTAATAACCAAAGGCCATGGAAACAATTAGGCAAGAAACATCTTAGCGATGAATTGTTTTAGCGCGCGAAAAGGTTTCATATTAATTTGAAATGCGTTAGCGCAGAGATGCCAATAACAAAGGAACACGCTGAATTTACGTTTAGGGATTATTTGGGCGAAACCGTTTTAGACAGGTTATGGAACTATTTCGGCGAAACAGATAGAGACATTTTAAAAGAAGATTTTTGAAGAGATTTTAGAAGAGAATTTGAGTGTGGTCGTTATAATACACAAGTTTCATTTGAACAGTGTTGTGAGGTCCTCTAACCCAACCCCAAAGGGTTCCAATCCTCCTACCCCAACCCCGAAGGAAGCCCCCGGTCCTCAAAGCCCCCCAAACTCCCAAAGGCCCTCCACCGGTCCCCCAAAGGCCCACCCAGACCCCCAAAGGCCATCCCCAGGCCCCAAATGTCCCCCAGGCTCCCAACTGTCCCCCCGGACACTCAAAGGCCCCCCAAGCTCCCAAAGGGCCACCGGCGCCCCAAAGGCCCACCCAGACCCCCAAATCCCATCCCCTGGCCCCCCAAAGACACATCGAGCTCCCAAAGGACCAACGGGGTCCCAAAGGCCCTCCACCGGTCCCCAAATGTCCCCCAGGCACCCAAAGGCCCCCCCGGCGCCCCCCAGGCCCCCCCCCCCCCCCCAATGCCAACCCCGGTCCCCCAAGCCCCACCCGCCGTCCCCCAAGGTCCCGCCCAGCTCCCCAAGGACCACCCACCCTCCAGGGGCCCAACGACCCTCCAAGGCTCTCCCCGCGCACCCCTCTTTCCTTGAGGTGTGTTGTCTGAAACCTATGATTTGGGATGTGTAGTTTGCTACTTCAGGCTTTTCTGAGCTAAGGTTTCCTAGTATTTCCTAGGTGAATGTTGTCTGAAACCAATAGTTTGGGATGAGTAGTTTGCTATTTCAGGCTTTTATGAGCTAGGTTTCTTAGCCTTTCGTTGATGTGTGTTGAGTGAAACTTATGATTTGGGATATGTAGTTTGTTATTTTTGACTTTTCTGAGTTGGATTTCTTAGTCTTTCATAGGTGAGTGGTGTCTGAAACCTATGATTTGGGATGTGTAGTTTGCTATTTTCGACTTTTCTGAGCTGGATTTCTTAGCCTTTCATAGGTATGCGTTGTCAGAAAATTATGATTTGGGATGTATAGTTTGCTATTTCAGGCTTTTCTGAGCTAAGGGCAATATGGTAGCTGGCTGAAGCCTCCAAAACAAGTGCAATCATTTGTACAAGAATGTAACGCAGCCGGCCCGTCCACCTTCCATCATACAGTGCCTGGGCCTTCAAGAGCTGCCCCACTTATGCAAGGTCAGGAAGTGGCCCTCCAGCATGCACTACATGGTCCTTCGGATGCCCAAGTGCAGCCGGGATATAAACCCGTAAGGATTTTTTCCTACCTTTATATTTCTTCCAATTTTTAGTCCTTTTCAATCCCAATATAAACTTATCTATGTGAGATATTAACCCCCCCCCCCAACCATTGTTTTAAATTTATCTCCCTCGGAGATATCTAAATGTAATTTTTTTTACAATGAAACCACTCTTTTCTCTGCTCCCCCTCCCTCGGAGATATCTAAATGTAATTTTTTACAAAGAAACCGCTCTTTTCTAATCTTTGCTATCGCTTCGATATCTCATAAGCTAATATTTTTAGGTAATTTCTATTAATGCTCACCATTTGAAACTCAAAATCCCCATATTTTTCACAATTGATTATCACATAGTTTCAAGAGAAGGAACTGAGTGAGATTATTCACATTTATCTATTTGTCACATATGAATCCCGTAATTTGCGCAAGGATATTTCACAATAATTTTCAATCTTACAAAGTCTTGCCAATATTTTAGTGATGGAGAGACATTCCTGAATAAGAATTAACGGTTCTCGAATTTAATTGTACTCTTTTCCCAGAGAATACGCTTGGAAACAGAGCAGACACGAGATTAAAAATAATCTAGGATCATTTGGAGTCATAGACAACCTGTACGGGGAGTAGGCGAAACGACTTATGCTACCTAACAATACGGTTTTTCGGGTCATTATGTAAATAACCAGAACCCGGACTGCACCAATGGGTCCGGGGAGTGCTGTGGGGGCAAGGTTAGGGAAGCGTCGGGGGATGCGCCACGGGTTAGGGAAGCGCCACAGGGATGCGCCATGGGTCAGGGAAGTGCCACAGGGATGCGCCACGGGCACGAGAAGCATCGCGGGAAGCGATGCGGGGCCCGAGAAGCGCCACAGGGATGCGCTGTGGCTCCGAAAAGCGCCGAAAAAAAAAATTAGGGGGGGGCGTTAGCACTTTTAAGAGTGACAAAATAGACATTAAAAGATACGTGTGTCTTACTTCAGTGTATAACCATTTCTCTTCGAAATTTAGCGATTTTAGCTATAACAATTTTCCTAATTTAGGGAGGGGGGTATGAATCCATTATTTTTGTTTGCTAGGGGGTTAGCACTTTTAATAGTGACAAAATATAAATGAAATTTAACTTAAACACTTCTTTTTTAAGATATAATAATTTTTGGTGTGATTGACACAGAATATATTGGTCTGAAATATTCCGCAACTGGCATTATATTCGAAGCAGCTTTCTTACTCCTAGACAATCAACGACGTGAAATTCATTGCTATAAATGGAACATCAGATACAATATGTATAAGTACGAGAAAAACAGATGGAGTCCAACACTAAATTTTATAAATCGAAATGGCTTTTACGCTAAAACCATACGACCACATAATGAAAATGGCTATGAAATAAAACATATACAAGAGGAAATTCAGGAAATATTCAGTTTTTTTGGTGTGCAAGCTGTTTATGTTAAGGGAAACGTGCCAACTGATAAACTCTTACTAGAAAAATGTGATAAAAACATAGCATTATTCAATTTAGAAGACTTCAAATGTGAGAAATACCTGCATTCAGTCCATGACCCAGAAGATGAAGTTAGATATTTCGCTAAATGGATACCGGAAAAGATAACTGACATGGAAAAATGCATCAGATATCCAAAGTCCTAAACTTGCTCCTCCTCATATCAAATGTATTAAGCTTTTTTTTTTTTAAATATATCATTTTTTTTTTTCAAATGTTTTAAATATGTTTAATCAATAAATATATTAAGCCTCAACCGTTTTTATTATTTAGAATAGTCCATCACCATGAAAATTATACTTTCATATTCAACATGCCAGGGAACACACTTTCAAGTTCAGCATGTTGGAGAACCCATAAATAGTCACCCCTAAAAAGGTAAGTTAACACTAAAAGGTTAAAGAATTTTTCTGAAACTATCTTAAGCCTGATACGTTTTTATTATTTAGAATAGAACGTCTCCACGAAAATTAGACTTTCAAATTCAACATGCCAGGGAACACACTTTCAAGTTCAGCATGTTGGAGAACCATAAATAGTCACCCCTAAAAAGGTAAGTTAACACTAAAAGGTTAAAGAATTTTTCTGAAATTATCTTAAGCCTGAGACGTTTTTATTCTTTAGAATAGTCCATCGCCAACAAAATTATACTTTCAGATTAAACATGCCAGGGAACACACTTTAAAGGTCATAATGTTGGAGAACCATAAATAGTCACGCCTAAAAAGTTAAGTTAACCCGAAAAGGTTAAAGAATTTTTCTGAAATTATCTTAAGCCTGAGACGTGTTTATTGTTTAGAATATTACAAAGCCACCAAAATTAGACTTTAAAATTAAACAAGCCAGGGAACACACATTCAAGTTCAACATGTTGGAGAACCCTAAATAGTCATCCATAAAAAGGTAAGTTAACCCTAAAAGGTTAAAGAATTTTTCTGAAATTACACTTTCAGATCCAGTATGTCAGGGAACACACTTTCAGGTTCAGCATGTAGGAGAACCCTAAATGCTCACCCCTAAAAAGGTAAGTTAACCCTAAATGGTTAAAGAATTTCTCTATTTATGTAGAGTTTCAACTAGCTATGGCTAAGTTTGTTAAAGACAAACTATTTTCTTGCGAAAACACAAAATCAGAAAAAATGTTCAATGTTCCTTTAGTACCTACGCAATCAGACTGAAATGAAGATATTTATGCAGAGTTTCAACTAGCTATGGCTAAGTTTGTTAAAGACAAGCTATTTTCTTGCGAAAACACACAAACTCAGAAAAAATGTTCAATGTTCCTTTAGTACATACGAAAATAGACTTAAATGAAGATATTTATGCAGAGTTTCAACTAGCTACTGCTAAGTTTGCTAAAGACAAGCTATTTTCTTGCGAAAACACAGAAACTCACAAAAAAATGTTCAACGTTCCTTTAGTACCTACGCAATTAGACTGAAAATGAAGATATCTATGCAGAGTTTCAACTAGCTATGGCTAAGTTTGCTAAAGACAAGCTATTTTATTGTGAAAACACACAAAATCAGAAAAAATGTTCAATGTTACTTTAGGTACCTCACAATTAGACTAAAAATGAAGATAGTTTATGCAGAGTTTCAACTAGCTATGGCTAAGTTTGCTAAAGACAAGCTATTTCTTGGAAAACACACAAAATCAGAAAAAATGTTCAATGTTCCTTTAGTACCTACGCAATTAGGCTAAAAATGAAGTTATGTTATGCAGAGTTTCAACTAGCTATGGCTAAGTTTGCTAAAGACAAGCTATTTTCTTGCGAAAACACACAAAATCAGAAAAAATGTTCAATGTTCCTTTAGTACCTACACAATTAGACTTAAATGAAGATTTGTATGCAGAGTTTCAACTAGCTATGGCTAAGTTTGCTAAAGACAAGCTATTTTCTTGTGAAAACACACAAAATCAGAAAAAATGTTCAATGTTCCTTTAGTACCTTCACAATTAACTTGAAGATACTATAGAGTTTCAACTCTATGCTAATTTGTAAGCACTATTTCTTGGAAAACACATCAGACAAATTTCAATGTTCCTTAGTACCTCCAATAGCTAACAATGAGTATTATGCAGAGTTTCAACTAGCTATGGCTATTTGCTGAAGACATAGCTATTATCTTAGCAAACACATAGACCTAGTTCAATGTTCCTTTAGTACCTCGCAATTAGACTAAAAATGAAGATATTTATGCAGAGTTTCAACTAGCTATGGCTAAGTTTGCTAAAGACATAGCTATTTTCTAGTTGAAAACTCTACATAAATCAGAAAACATGTTCAATGTTCCTTTAGTTACATAGGCTACTAGAGGAACATTGAACATATTTTTTGCAGAGTTTCAACTAGCTATGGCTAAGTTTCGCTAAAGAACATAGCTATGTTTCTTAGCGAAAACTTAGCCATAGCTAGTTAAAACTCTGCATAAATATCTTCATTTAGTAGCCTAATTGCGATTAGTACTAAAAATGGAGACATTGATACAGAGTTTTTTCTGAGTTTGTGTAGTTTTCGCAAGACAAACTAGTTTGTCTTTAGCAAACTTAGCCATAGATAGATGAAACTCTGCATAGATATCTTCATTTTTAGTCTAATTGTGAAGGTACTAAAGGAACATTGAACATTTTTTCTGATTTTGTGTGTTTTCTGCAAGACAAATAGCTTGTCTTTAGCAAACTTAGCCATAGCTAGTTGAAACTCTGCATATATATCTTCATTTTTAGCCTAATTCTGTGGGGACTAAAGGAACATTGAACATTTTTTCTGATTTTGTGTGTTTTCGCAAGAAAATAGCTTGTCTTTAGCAAACTTAGCCATAGCTAGTTGAAACTCTGTATAAATATCTTCATTTTTAGTCTAATTGCGTAGGTACTAAAGGAACATTGAATATTTTTTCTGATTTTGGGGGTTTTCACAAGAAAATAGCTTGTCTTTAGCAAACATAGCCATAGCTAGTTGAAACTCTGCATAGATATCTTCATTTTTAGTCTAATTGCGTATGTACTAAAGGAACATTGAACATTTTTTCTGATTTTGTGTGTTTTCACAAGAAAATAGCTTGTCTTTATCAAACTTAGCCATAGCTAGTTGAAACTCTGCATAAATATCTTCATTTTTAGTCTAATTGTGAGGGTACTAAAGGAACATTGAACATTTTTTCTGATTTTGTTTGTGTTTTCGCAAGAAAATAGCTTGTCTTTAGCAAACTTAGTCATAGCTAGTTGAAACTCTGCATAAATATCTTCATTTTTAGTCTTATTGTTTAGGTACTAGAGGAATATTGAACATTTTTCTGATTTTGTCTGTTTTCGCAAGAAAATTGCTTGTCTTTAGCAAACTTAGCCCTAGCTAGTTGAAACTCTGCATAAATATCTTCATTTTTAGCCTAATTGTGTATGTACTAGAGGAACATTGAACATTTTTTCTGATTTTGTGTGTTTTCGCAAGAAAATACCTTGTCTTTATCAAACTTATCCATAGCTAGTTGAAACTCTGCATAAATAACTTCATTTTTAGACTAATTGTGTAGGTACTAAAGGAACATTGAATATTTTTTCTGATTTTGTGTGTTTTCGCGAGAAAATAGCTTGTCTTTAGCAAACTTAGCCATAGCTAGTTGAAACTCTGCATAAATATCTTCATTTTTAGTCTAATTGTGTGGGTACTAAAGGAACATTGAACATTTTTTCTGATTTTGTGTGTTTTCGCAAGAAAATAGCTTGTCTTTATCAAACTTAGACATAGATAGTTGAAACTCTGCATATATATCTTCATTTTAGGTACAATTGCGTATGTACTAAATGAACATTGAACATTTTTTATGATTTTGTGTGTTTTCACAAGAAAACAGCAGGTCTTTATCCAACTTAGCAAGAGCTAGTGGAAACCAGTCATAAATACTTTCAGTTTCAGTCAAGGTACATATGTACTCAAGGAACAGATATCATTTTTTTATGATTTTGTGTGTTTTCGCAAGAAAATAGCTTGTCTTTAGCAAACTCACCAATAGCTAGTTGAAACTCTGCATAAATATCTTCATTTAAGCCTAATTGCGTAGGTACTAAAGGAACATTGAACATTTTTTCTGATTTTGTGTTTTCGCAAGAAAATAGTTTGTCTTTAACAAACTTAGCCATAGCTAGTTGAAACTCTACATAAATAGAGAAATTCTTTAACCATTTAGGGTTAACTTCCCTTTTAGGGGTGAGCATTTAGGGTTCTCCTACATGCTGAACCTGAAAGTGTGTTCCCTGACATACTGGATCTGAAAGTGTAATTTCAGAAAAATTCTTTAACCTTTTAGGGTTAACTTACCTTTTTATGGATGACCATTTAGGGTTCTCCAACATGTTGAACTTGAATATGTGTTCCCTGTCATGTTTAATTTTACAGTATAATTTTCGTGGCGATGGAATATTCTAAATAATAAAAACGTCTCAGGCTTAAGATAATTTCAGAAAAATTCTTTAACCTTTTAAGGGTTAACTTACGTTTTTAAGCTTGACTATTTATGGTTCTCCAACATGCTGAACTTGAAAGTGTGGTCCCTGGCATGTTGAATCTGAAAGTATAATTTTCGTGGAGAAGGACTATTCTAAATAATAAAAACGTCTCAGGCTTAAGATAATTTCAGAAAAATTCTTTAACCTTTTAGTGTTAACTTACCTTTTTAGGGGTTACTATTTAGGGTTCTCCAACAAGCTGAACTTGAATGTATGTTCCATGGCATGTTGAATATTAAAGTCTAATTTTCGTGGATAAGGAATATTATAAAGAATAAAAACTTCTCAGCCTTAAGATAGTTTAAGAAAAATTCTTTAACCTTTTAGTGTTAACTTACCTGTTTAGGGGTTACTATTTAGGGTTCTCCAACATGCTGAACTTGAAAGTGTGTTCCCTGGCAGTTTGAATCTTAAATTATAATTTTCATGGTGATGGACTATTATAAATAATAAAAACGGTTGAGGCTTAAGATATTTATTGCTTAAAAATATTTAAAAAATTTTAAAAAAAATAATGACATATTTAAAAAAAAAAGAAGCTTAATCCATTTGATATGAGGAGGAGCATGTTTTGGACTTTGGATATCTGATGCATTTTTCCATGTCAGGTATCTTTTCCGGTATATATTTAGCGAAATATCTAACTTCATCTTCTGGGTCATGGACTGAATGCAGGTATTTCTCACATTTGAAGTCTTCTAAATTGAATAATGCTATGTTTTTATCACATTTTTCTAGTAAGAGTTTATCAGTTGGCACGTTTCCCTTAACATAAACAGTTTGCACACCGAAAAAACTGCATATTTCCTGAATTTCCTGTTGTACATGTTTTATTTCATAGCCATTTTCATTATGTGGTCGTATGGTTTTAGCGTAAAAGCCATTTTGATTTATAAAATTTAGTGTTGGACTCCATCTGTTTTTCTTGTACTTATACATATTGTATCTGATGTTCCATTTATAGCAATGAATTTCACGTCGTTGATTGTCTAGGAGTAAGAAAGCTGCTTCGAATATAATGCCAGTTGCGGAATATTTCAGACCAATATATTCTGTGTCAATCACACCAAACATTATTATATCTGAAAAAAAAAGTGTTTAAATTAAATTTCATTTCTATTTTGTCACTATTAAAAGTGCTAGCCCCCTCCCCAACAAAAATCATGGAGTCACGGCCCCTCCCCTTAATTTAGGAAAATTGTTATAGCTAAAATCGCTAAATTTCGAAGAGAAATGGTTAGACACTGAATTAAGAAACACTTATCTTTTCATTTCTATTTTTTCACTATTAAAAGTGCTCACTCTCCCCCTCCTAAAACTTTTTTTTTTCGGAGCTTTTAGGAGCCACAGTGCATCCCCGTGACGCTTCTCGGGCCCCCGCATCGCGTCCCGCGATGCTTCTCGTGCCCGTGGCGCCTCTCTGTGGCACTTCCCTGACCCGTGGCGCATCCCTGTGGCACTTCCCTGACCCGTGGCACTTCCCCCGGCGCTTCCCTAACCTTGCCCCCACAGCACTCCCCGGACCCATCGACGCATTCCGGGCTCCGGTTATTTACATAATGTCCCAAAAAACCGTATTGTTAGTTGACATAAGTCGTTTCGCCTACTCCCCGTACAGGTTGTCTATGACTCCAAATGAGCCTAGATTATTTTTAATCTCGTGTCTGCTCTGTTTCCAAGCGTATTCTCTGGGAAACTACAATTAAATTCGAGAACCGTTAATTCTTATTCAGGAATGTCTCTCCATCACTAAAATATTGGCAAGACTTTGTAAGATTGAAAGTTATTTTGAAATATCCTTGCGCAAAGTACGGGATTCATATGTGACAAATAGATAAATGTGAATAATCTCACTCAGTTTCTTCTCTTGAAACTATGTTATAATCAATTGTGAAAAATATGGGGATTTTGAGTTTCACATGGTGAATATTAATTGAAATTACCTAAAAATAGTAGCTGATGAGATATCGAAGCGATAGTAAAGATTAGAAAAGAGCAGTTTCTTTGCAAAAAATTACATTTAAATATCTCTGAGGGAGGGGGGGAGCAGAGAAGCGAGTGGTTTCATTGCAAAAAATTACATTTAGATATCTCCGAGGGAGATAAATTTAAAACACTGGTTGGGGGGGGGTTAATATCTCACAGAGATAAGTGTATATGGGGATTGAAAAGGACTAAAAATTGTAAGAAATAGAAAGGTAGGAAAAAATGCTGACGGGTTTATATCCCGGCTGCACTTGGGCATCCGAAGGACCAGGTAGTGCATGCTGGAGGGCCACTTCCTGACCGTGCATAAGTGGGGCAGCTCTTGAATGCCCAGGCACTGTATGATGGAAGTTGGACGGGCCGGCTGCGTTACATTCTTGTACAGATGATTGCACTTGTTTTGGAGGCTTCTGCCAGCTACCATATTGCCCTTAGCTCAGAAAAGCCTGAAACAGCAAACTATACATCCCAAATCATAATTTTCTGACAACGCATACCTATGAAAGGCTAAGAAATCCAGCTCAGAAAAGTCGAAAATAGCAAACTACACATCCCAAATCATAGGTTTCAGACACCACTCACCTATGAAAGACTAAGAAATCCAACTCAGAAAAGTCAAAAATAACAAACTACATATCCCAAATCATAAGTTTCACTCAACACACATCAACGAAAGGCTGAGAAACCTAGCTCATAAAAGCCTGAAATAGCAAACTACTCATCCCAAACTATTGGTTTCAGACAACATTCACCTAGGAAATACTAGGAAACCTTAGCTCAGAAAAGCCTGAAGTAGCAAACTACACATCCCAAATCATCGGTTTCAGACAACACACATCAACGAACGAGGGGTGCTGGGGGTGAGCTTTTGAGGGTGTGGGGGCCCTTTGAGGGTGGGTGGTCCTTGGGGAGCTCGGGGGTACATTGGGGGACGGGGGTTTGGGCTTTGGGGTCGGGGTATGGCTTTGGGGGTTGTGGGTGGGTCTTTGGGGCACGGGGAGGGCCTTTGGGTGCGTGGGGGACATTTGGGGACCGGTGGTGGGCCTTTGGGACCCCGTTGGTCCTTTGGGCGCTCGATGTGCCTTTGGGGGGCCCAGGGATGGCATTTGGGGGTCTGGGTGGGCCTTTGGGGCGCCGGTGGCCCTTTGGGAGCTTGGGGGGCCTTTGAGTGTCCGGGGGGACAGTTGGGAGCCTGGGGGACATTTGGGGCCTGGGGATGGCCTTTGGGGGTCTGGGTGGGCCTTTGGGGGACCGGTGGAGGGCCTTTGGGAGTTTGGGGGGCTTTGAGGACCGGGGGCTTCCTTCGGGGTTGGGGTAGGAGGATTGGAACCCTTTGGGGTTGGGTTAGAGGACCTCACAACACTGTTCAAATGAAACTTGTGTATTATAACGACCACACTCAAATTCTCTTCTAAAATCTCTTCAAAAATCTTCTTTTAAAATGTCTCTATCTGTTTCGCCGAAATAGTTCCATAACCTGTCTAAAACCGTTTCGCCCAAATAATCCCTAAACGTAAATTCAGCGTGTTCCTTTGTTATTGGTATCTCTGCGCTAACGCATTTCAAATTAATATGAAACCTTTTCACGCGCTAAAACAATTCATCGCTAAGATGTTTCTTGCTTAATTGTTTCCATGGCCTTTGGTTATTAATAACCTTTGGAGTTCGACCAGTAGAACTGTTCCCGAGGCAAAGACATTAATGATTTGGATCTATTCCTGGAGAAATGTTTCTAGGCGAAAATTTTTAAAGTCTGACAGATGATGTCATTGATTGATTGATCTGTCAAGAAAGGGAAATTAATTTGTTGTTTCTAAGGGGAATTATTGATTTAAGATAGGTGAATTGAGGTCGACAGCACAGGTGCTCTGACTCGTGACAGCACCATGTGGTTTATGGTTTTCTCAGTGAGAAAGTTCCTGTTTTTTCAAATTATCACTGACAAAAACCATAAAAACATAAAAAAATTTGAGAAAGTTCCTGTTTTTTCAAATTCTCACTGACAAAAACCATAAAAACATACAAAATTTTGAGAAAGTTCCTGTTTTTCAAATTCTCACTGACAAAAACCATAAAAACATACAAAAATGTGAGAAAGTTCCTGTTTTTCAAATTCTCACTGACAAAAACCATAAAAACATATACAAATGTTAAAAATTTCTTTGTTTTTCAAGTTATAAAATTCATTTTCTATCATTCCCACTCACAAAACCAAAAACCACGTGGTCATGTTCGGATCAATAGGGTCATCTCTACTCTCGTGACTTCGTAGACTTGGAAATAATGACTAAATTTGGGATCTGGCCTTAATTTTACAAAATTGCAGGGGAAGGTACATATCCTTCCTCTAATTGAACTCACTGCTGTTCTTTGAGACAAAATAGGAAGTATGAAGGCACTAGACTCTCAAGTTCCCAACTGGCGGTGCCGATCTCCGTTTCGTGGCCCGTCAGCCATGAAGTGCAATGGCGGGTTGGGGGCTAGCCATTCGCACACCCTTCCTGCTTAACTTCCCTAGGTTTCTCCAGGTACCCATTTAGAGCCGGGTCGACTCTGGCTGAGCTTACAGAGTCACGCCACTGACCCCCGTCAAATTCGTTCAGTTCTTTTTTAATAATTACATTTGAAAAAACAAGTTATTTCTACTAAAAGTAAGCAGCAGCATTAAATTTAAAACGAACAGAAGTTATTCCGTATATGAGGGGGCTACCCTCTCATTAATACCCCTCTCTGCACGCTAAAGTTTTCTAAAAACTTTAAATAAAGGCTCTGATTCTTATTAGCTAACACAGCCCTTGTCTTTCAGGAATCATTCTTAAAGAATTGAGACCAAACGTCGAACTTTAGCGTAAACAGCGGGATATTGAGGAGGCAGCCCACCTCATGCACGGCATACCTTCTCCTCGTCTTAATTTCTAACATTGCTTCTTACTTTCAGTAGAAAAAAACTGATTTATTTTATTTAATTCATGATCGCTTCTCAAACAAATCCAAGAAATCCACCCCCTTCCCTCTGTAGAAAATCCTCCCCAAGAAAAATTATTTCATAGAAAGTTCCTCCCGCATAAAACTCTTCCGCTGGGAAATTATCCCCGGACAATTTCATCGTCGCTGCGAATTCCCCTCAGAAAAATTCTTGCTTACGGTTCCGCCTGAAAAATACTCCTTAGCACACTTTCATTCGAAAAAAACTTATTTAATTTCTGATCCTTTTCAAGGTCATGGGGGAATCCCCCTCCACATGTGTGGAATATGTTTCCCAGAAATACCCCCCCCCCCTGAAATGTAAATTTTCTCCTGCATAAAATTTCTTTTGGTGATAATTCCCCCATGCAGTTTTTTTCCGTGGAAAATCCCCCAGAGAATTCCAACTCCGCTGAAAATTTTTCCCGGACAGTACCCCCAAAGCCCCCCCCCCCCCCACATGCAAAATAGGGTCACCAACGAGAAGGTAAGACAAATAAAAAGAAATTTCGTATACGAATTCCGGGAAATTCCTCCCGTACAAAATTCTCCGTAGAAAATTAATCCCAGGATATCCCCCCTGGAAAATTAGACTTACAAAAAATCAAAGGTTAATAATAGATAAGATGGTATTTATCATTACCTTAACCATAGATCTATGGCCAAACGCTAATCAAGAACTAGGTTTTGTTTGAAAATTCAGACATTAATTTCTAGACAACTCAGGACGTTTCTTTATTTGAGCTGAGGTAGTAATTGCTTCTAACTTTGGCCTTGGCCAAAAAGATAAGGGCAGGGTAAAATACGGCCGTTATTAACGCAAACAGACTCGGTGGTCTTACAGGTAATTGGTTGAACACTTCCTGGTGGAAGTTTCTTGAATTGTGTCTTCAAAGTACTCCCAAGAGGATAATACATATAGCTTTGTAAACAAAATATTGAAACAAACTCCCAAATTCATTTAAAGTTCCTGTGAAACAATCCATAGAGGCTTACCCACCATGATGAATAGAATAATATTATAAAACACAATGAATAACTTTGAATATGCCCGAAGTTGTATCTATGTTGCTTCATTTGATGTGCAAGACTATGAGCTTATTCCAATGGTCGTAAATAGTATTGAAGATACCAGCTTTCTACATAAACACAAAGGATTATAACTACCCACCGAGCGAGACCAAAACTGTAAATCCAACAATTTTTTGGAACATATACCAATAAAGGATTTTATTTGGCTATAAAAACGCATTTAATATAAACAAAATAAACATAATATATTACAAGATGTGAAAAATACAAGGATTTTATTTCATTAAAGAAAATTTAGTTTCCGTGGCCTTTTTTTGCCAGAATATCTCACCTCTTTTTTGCATCACAGGAAACATCTCTGTGAATATTTAAACTTACAAGGCGATTGAGACGAGTCTCTGTCGCTGAATTCTTTAGGTATGTTTTCACTCTTCTTAACGTGGAAAAAACTGCTTTCAGCTGTGCTGGTAAAATCTGGCAATGTAGCAAAAATTTTCAATAGCATATGTTCATTGGGGAAAAAGCTACTGTCGCATGCATTAGGGTATCTTTTGTATTTTTAGGAAAGTTTCATTTTATGGACTGGGTTCCACTGTTCCACAGTACTTGAGCTTGACCCAGCTCTAATCTGAAAGCTGTTGGACCAAAGTTCCAATTCTGCTGTTAAACTGTTCCACTCAATTTTGGGAAAATCAGATTGATAAAACTCAACAAGCTTTTTGAAACTTTTTAAATCTTCTGGAGAAAGAGGTTTACCAGTCGGTAAAAGGCTTCAAAGACTACAGAGTATGTCTTTGTGTCTGATAAACCTATTTTTTAGACTGTTGGTTAGGCAGTCTAACCAAGGAAGAAAAAGAGTTCGACAATAAAACTCTTTGACCTTTTACATCTGTGAATGTAAATTTTCCGATTGCTATAGTCTTTTGATCAGCCTAGGAAGTGTTATTTTTAAGCCTATGTTTTCTGCCATTGATCTACGGCGATGAAGAATCTGTTTAAACTCTGTTTCTAAATTGTCCTTTACTTTTATTACTTATAAAAACTTTTTCCACAAAATAAGTTTTTCAAAGAAAAGTAAAGAACTCCATTAAACCAAAAATGAAAAAAAATAAAATCAAATAATCTGTCAAGCGTAAAACAACCACAAGTCAGCATCGATAAATAAAAACAACCCAAAACGAACAGAAATTACAATAAATAACAGATTCAAACCCCAAAAAAGCAGAAATTATCATGAGCAGGGCTCGAAACCCATATGCCTTCCCAAGGATAGAGCATAATTTGCCCTTTACTGAAAAAATACAAATGAATGTGCATTGTCAATTTCATATGCATATGCTAATATTTTTTCCTTAAAATGTTAATAATATTTGATTTATTGAAGTTATAAAAGTGAAAACATTAAAAAAAGAAAAATTCAGTAGAGTAAAAATTAGGTTCTGGCATTGGAAAGGCATAGGGGTCTTGAGCCCTAATCACGATAATTTCTGCTCGTTTTGGGTTTGACTCGGTTATTTATTGCAATTTCTGTTCGTTTTGGGTTTCATTTATTTATCGATGCTGACTTGTGGTAGTTTTACGCTTGGTAGATTATTTGATTTTATTTTCGCTCATTTTGTTTTAATGGATGTTTTAATAGTTGACCTGAAATAGAAAACTTAATACCATTCACAAAACAATCTATCTAAGCTCTTTAACAGCTTGGATACACTTACACTCTTTTGGTTTAGTTAAATTTTAAGAGCAGAAGTAATAATGGAAGTAGCCCCGAAAATTTGAACATAATACCCTCAGTCTTTCTTGGGATACTGCTGAGATGCCTTATTGGCAATTAGAATTAACACAGTGCATTTTGATTTAATCTTAAGGCAACATTTAGTTTTTAAACATAGTGGGCAAATTGCATAACTGTGGGGGGTTGACCTGCACATTAGCACTAGAGATACAGTTACAAGACCGTTCAGCTATGCTAAACAAAATAGCTGTCTTAAATTTTGATTGGAAGTGTTTGGAAAATTATGAGCTAAAGAGGAGGGCTGATTACCCTCCAATCACTTTGACTCTTAAAAAGGGTACTAGAGCTTTGAATTTCCAACCAAATTGGCTCCTTTAAAATATCAATGATATTACTTGATATGATAGAGCAGCGCTGCTTATGATATTGACTGTATGGCCTTTTAATACTTGCATACGTGTCTTTCTTTCGTTTAATTGACCCCCCCTAAACTTTTCAACTTAATGCCCTTAAGTGTCATTAGTCACAGTAACCGTATAAGTAGTATCAAAAGTATATACATAGTGTCTTCTGGCTAGTTCAAAATCTGTCACAATTTACCCTGAAAGGTCTAACTTAATAATGTAAGCCGTTATTATGATATTGCTTTGTCACCCTGTTGGCAATCTAAATGCTCATAGTTCGTTTTGATTTAGTTCAGCATTTGCCTAAACATTCTTTGAAAGGTTCACATTAATACCCCTAACTTGAGTAGTAGCAATAGTTGTACTTATCAGTAGTGGCATTAGTAGCAGTATGCACATAGCATCTTTTTTTTCAACATCCCCTTCAACTCACTATGAAACTTTTAACTTAACACCATCATCCGGTCCTGAAGCTTTGATGATACGTCCTCTTGACAACCTTTGTGGGCACAGTGTGTTTCGATTTATTTTAATATGAGATATACGAGATATACATTTATTAAAAAAGAAAACAAACACTATTCGCCTGCCAAGAAAGAAAGAAAGCTTGAGAGGAAAAGCGATTTTATCGCTCTCAGCTAACTATAATAACATTCATAACTTGCTGCTCAACATACAAGAAACTCATCTGATGAAGGATTAAAGGAAAAAAAGAGCGAAAGGGGAAAAGACAAGAAGTAGATAGAAAAAAAATAACAGCAAAGTAAATCGGGGAAATATTTTAAATACAATGACAACCTGGAGTGGGCTTGACACCAAATTCACTCACGAGATAAAATAAACTTCTTTGCCCGTGACTTGAAAGCCGGAAGACTAGGCGCATTTTTCACACCCTCGGGCAATATATTCCAAACACGGGGACCATACTGGCAAATCGCAAAAGATGCCCGAGTGGTGCTCCTAAACTCATGAGTTAAGTTATCAGCTTTTCTTGTATTATGATCATGATGGTCTCTATTAAAAGTAAAAAGATTTTTAAAAGCAGAGGTGAGCAGCTGATTCAAATATTAATACGAGAAAATCGTGACTTGGTAATCTCGAATTCGGGATACATCCATTAACTTATTCTTTTTAAAATGCTCATGAACAGGAACCTCATCAGAATCATCAAATTCTGATAATAATTTTACAGCTCTTTTCTGAAGTTTTTGTACTCTTTTGAAACATGTTACAAAATTACTTGCCCATATAGAGCATCCGTAGCTAATATATGGGTAAAATATAGAAAAATAAATCATTTTCAGGATCTTTTTTGGGACTAGATTTTTAATTCTTCGCATCACCCCAAGGCCTTTGCTTAATTTTTCAGCTATTGTACTTGAATGGTTTTTCCACGACAGGTTTTCATCAATTAAAAACCCCAAATACTTCGTTGTTACTGCTCTCTTTATCATATTTACTTGAACCATGATATGGCCATTTCCAGCACTAAACAAAATTCTAGAAAATATCATGAAAAAAGTTTTAGAAAACTTTTGTGTTAACAGATTTTGTTGAGAAAAAGTTAGGAATTTAGAAACTGCATTACGAATTTTATTATACAAAACACCAAGTGAAGGCGCTGCCAGAAAGAGCAAAGTGTCATCTGCAAACAGGATGACACCAGCCTCTGACAGGTAATGCATCACTCGATTAATGAAAATAATGAAAAGTAGGGATCCCGGGATTGACCCCTGTGGATCCCCGTACTGTATTTCGTTTTTTGAACATAAAAATGATCCGTTCTGAGCTACCTAATACCGCTTGCTTAGATATGATGAAAACCACTCCAAGCTTGAACCCTTCACCCCAATCGAGTCAAGAGCTTGAATAAGCTCTGAGTGGTCCACCTTATCAAACGCTTTTTTCATATCCAAAAACACAGCTGCGGGTATGAGACCAGCTTCAAATGCATCACTAATCCAATCAGTCAATTTCAGAACTGCTATATCCGTAGGTAGCCCTTTTCTGAACCCAAATTGATTTTTCATTAGAATTTTATTATTTTCGATATAATAACTTAACTGGCATGTACCACTTTCTCATATAACTTAGAGGAAAATGGGAGAATAGATATAGGTCTTCAATTCGATAGGTCATCTTTTTTACCTCCTTTATGAAGAGGAACCACTCTTGCAATCTTTAGTGCTTCCGGGAAGACTCCAAGATCTAGAGAAAGGTTGATGAGGTCCGTCAAGACAGGTAAGACACTCGTTTTTGCGGCTTTTATGAGTTTCAGTGAAAACTCATTCATCCCCCTAAAGCTTGACTTCATCGTAGCCAGGAATCGTGCCACTTCCCGTTCCGAATATCTTGCAAACTCAAAGGAATTCTGACTTGCAGGCTGTCTTTCAACAACAGATCCAAAACTCGCAGATGTGCGTAGTTTAGCCCGCGTTTGATCGCAAAGTCTTTTTCCTTCATTTGGAAAATAAGGACACAGAAATTCAGATATATCTTGAGAATCAGTAAGACGAAAGACTCAGTAAGACTCACCTCCTCCTTACTATGAAATTTAGGACCCCCAAGGACTGGGTTCCCCCTTGGTCCACGCCCCCTACACAATGGAGGTACCCTACATATTTGTAGGAAGCTGCCCTATCCGCCACCTCGGGACGCGCTGATTGGCCTGGGGGAAGCATCTGCTGAAAAGATGACTCAGCAGTGACGCAGCAGAAAGAAATATCACGGATGTGTGTTTATTTATTTTTTCCCAGGGTTGATCGTATCGATCCAGTGGTCCTACAATATCGCGAAAGAGCTCATTCGAACGGAAATTAAAAGTTCTAGTTCCCTTTTTAAGTGACAAAAAAATGGAGGGCAACTGGGCCCCCTCCCACGGTCAACTTTTTCCTAAGGTCACCCGATCAAAATTTTGAGATAGTCATTTTATTTAGTATAGTTAACAAATCTAATAGCTATGTCTTTGGGGATGACTTATTTCCTAGAGTCCCCAGGGTAAGGGCTGCAAGATATGAACTCTGGCCATTGTTTGCATATAGCATTGGTTCTTGGGAAGTGTAAAGACATTTTCAGGGGATATTTCTTCTGGTGAGGGGGAGGGGTCGGGGGGAGAAGGTTACGTGGGAAGATCTTGCCATGGAAAACGGACATTTTCCATGAAGGGGGGACCGGATTTCTTAGCATTGTTTAAAAAAAGATCAGAAATTAAATGAAAAACAAGTTTTTTTCAACTTAAAGTAAGGAGCAACATTAAAACTTAAAACGAACAGAAATTATTACGTATATGAGGGGGGGGTCGCCACCTCGTCAATACCTCGCTCTTTACGCTAAAGTTTTTTAGTACTTTCATAAGAGTTATTTATTCTAATTAAACCCTTTGTGATTCAGGGGTCATTCTCAAAGAATTGTTGCAAACTTTAGCGTAAAGACCGAGGTATTGACGAGGGGGCAAACCCCCTCATATACGCAATATACGAATATAGAAGTTTCTTACGTAATATAAGTATATTTATTACTAATAAGAACGTTCATAAATAAAATTAAAACTGCCCTAATAAAATCTAGTGCCCTTTTTAAGTAATGAAAAAAATTGGAGGGCAACTAGGCCCACTCCCCTGCCCCTTTTTCTCAAAATCGTCCGATAAAGAATTTGAAAAATCCATTTAGCCAAAAAAGGTAAAACTAATAGGCAAATTTTGTTTTAATTATTCGAGTACGGTAATCTAAAATCAAAACCTGCATTAATTCAAAAACGTTCAGAAATTAAACTGAAAAAAACAAGTTTTTTTAACTGAAAGTAAGAGGAGCGACATTCAAACTTAAAACGAACAGTAATTATTCTGTATTTGAAAGGGGCTGTCCCCTCCTCAACGCCTCGCTCTCTTACGCTAAAATTTACATGAGCAGCAAATTCCGTATGAGTTATATTTTTGGTAGATAGATACCAAAAATCCTGATGATATTCTAAGAATTGGAACTGGCATTAATTTTGCCCAAATCAAATTCCTTCTTTGACTTTCCTTTTTTGTAATTCCGATTTTACAAATTCGCTGCATTTTGTCTAAGGCCATTGCTTCAAAGATAAGCTGTTTACACATTTGATAACACACAATGCCTACAAAATTTTATATAGTCTCTTCCGAAGAATAAATTTCCACATGGACAATTTCTCATGGTGATTTTCCCCGGAGAGAATTTCTCCGGGGAAAATCCCCTCCGCGTAAAAATCCCCCAGAGAATTCCAACTTCGCTGAAAATTTCCTCCGTACAATTCCTTCAGAAAATCTACACATCTTAAATGGAGTCGCAAACGATAAAGTAAGACAAATAAATTAAATCCCATGTATGAATTCTGGAAAGTTCCCCCGTGTAAAATTTCACCTGGTATGTTCACACCAGGAAATTTCCCTTCTAATGGAAAAATACACCGAAAAATGTCTATACTACCCAATAACGGATATCATATGAAAACAACGGGCAAACTTCACAAACTACATCCCTTCCCCGGGAGACTGTGGGGTTCACGTGACCCCCAAAAGCATAATTATTAAACCTTGCAACTATGCTGAACAAAATGGTTATCTCAAGATTTTAATCAGAAGAATTTGAGGAACAAAGAGCGTGGGAGGGGGGATAGTTGCCCTCCAATATTTTCGATGACTTAAAAAGGGCACTAGAATTTTTCATTTCCGTCCATTGAAACCTTTCTTGATCTTCTAGGAAGGTTTGTTCGATACGACCCTCCTGATAAGAACAAAGAAAAAATTCAATAAATAAAAATAAACATGCAGCCGTGATGTTCTTTGATACGCTGTATCTGACGGTGTGATTTCCATTAAGATTCCGCAACTCTTTGGGGGTGTTTCCCCCCTTTTTTCAAAAATCAAACACATTTTCTCAGGGTCGTAGCTTTTCATTGGTAACATTAAACTTAATGAAGTTTATATATTTAGAATCAGCATAAAATGTTAATTCTTTTTATGTATATATTGCTATGAAAATTCCTTTTTTTAGAGTTTCGGATACTATTGGGCCAGGTCGCTCCTTACTTGCAGGTCGTTTCCATGAACTCTTTAAAAAACGATTGCAACTATTTTATTAAAAGTTTATTTCATTTGTAATGTTCAGCCTTTTCAGGTAGGCTATAACAACACAGAATATTTATTATTTAGAGAATGCAGGAAAAGTTTCCAGGCTTCTAGCATTTGCTGATACTTACTTTGCTTTAACTGATAGTTATCTTGCATTTGCAGATAGTCCAACTACTGCTCGTTTGGTCGGCTGATATCAACGCTACAGATTTTTATGGACATACTGCTTTGTGGATAGCCTGCAAGCATTTGTACATTGAAATTATTGATTTACTTCTTGAAAATGGAGCAGGGCCTAGAACTTCTTCACTTTGGTCCGAGTGTCCTTTATATGCAACAACTAAGGAAATGGAAACAAGCTCCAAAACAAGAGAAACAATTGCGGAAAAACTGATCATGGCTGGATTCCGTTCAAAATGTAAAGACAAGTTAGGCAGAGATGTGTTTTATTGGTCAGTGTTGCATGGATCGAACAAAACAGCAATTTTAATTCTTAGAAGCGGCTATAGACCTACCAGGAAAATTATTGACGAAAACGAGCAGCTGTTTACAAAAATGTCCTTAGATTTTCTAGAACTACTTGTCGATACAGTAGAAAATATTCCGTCGTTATTAGAACTCTCCAAGCTTGTCGTTTGTGACCGTATACAATCTACGACAGAAAGAAGGCACATACGTGGCTCAATTTCTAAGTTAGAACTGCCTAGAACTTTGGTGAGGTATCTTTTAAAAGACCCCTTTGACGTTTAAATCAGGATGTGGAGTCGGTTATAGTCAGTTATAGGTTATAATCGGCTCCGACTCAATGCCGATTTTCAATATACCGATTCCAAGTAGCTTCCAAAAGCCAAGACAGATAGTCCGAGTAATTCAGAGACAAAAATGTTTAAATGGCACAGGTAAATGGCGGGAGTAAGTATGACTCTCTTATTGGACAAATACTTATGTGTTAGTTTTTGAAAGTTCAGTTCATCTGAACATTTTCATGGGATTTAACTAAGACCAACCAAACCGAGAGCTTATTCAATAGTGTTATCATTTTAAAGATTGTTAATCCTTAGCTGTATAGAAAAACTCTGAGGACTCTTCTTCTAATTTGAATTGCCATGGAGAATCTTTCGCATAATCTCACCATCGGAATCAAATTCCAGACCCTGCAGCGGTGTAAGAGGAAGAAAAAAAACGATATGGTGAGTCTCGTAGTGGCGCAGTGGGATTGATATTGGCTTGATAAAATGCGACTCGGAGTTTTAGCTCAGCTGCAACAAAACTGCTGCAGGGCCAGGAATTTGATCACGATTATGTGAAAGCCTCTCCGCAACAACTCAAACTAGAAGAAAAAGCAAAAGGTGGAACGGTGTGGCAGTACAGTGGGATTGATCTCTCCCTGGTAATGTGGGATCTCAGTTACTGCGGGGATTAAAATACTGGCTTTTCAGCTTCCCCCAAGTAGACTATATAGGAATTATAACCATATAGTGAACGCTTTCTTTCTCCACTAGCCAATGTCATGAATCTCATTATGTATAGAAGTCATGGGCGCCCATATGGGGGGGCGGGGGGGGCTCTTGCCCCCTGGCTGAATGATGCTGCCTTATTTTTATATTTTTGTTCTGAGATTTCTATTATATAGCATTAAAAGTAGCAATTAGACGAAGTTTGCCCCCCCTGGAATTCAGCTTATGGGCGCCCATGATAGAAGTGATGTTAGCTAGATCTTGGTATAATGAACGAGCCTTAATAACGTGTAAGAGATAAGGTAAAGAATTATTTAAGGTACCGTCCCTACTTCAGTTTGTCTTCTATTCGTGCTTACGTTGTTTGTTTCTTGTCCAAGAACACAATAGCGCCATACTAGACAAAGATGTGTTTGTTGTTTCAGTGCTTAATTTTAGCTTTGAAATTAGATTCTCCTTTTCTTAATGATTTCACCATTAAACGTCTCCTAGCTCCAGTATGGTGGCCGGCGTTTACTCTCCCGGAAAATACCCCTGTGGAAATTAAGGTTTTTCAAATTTGAGAATTTTAATTTTTTTTATTTCCGTAGGGGGGTGGAATTTTGTTACTTGTGTATTATGCGCCACTCACTCCAAATTCGAGAACACACCGTTTTTTTTTTGTTAGTTTCTTCGTTACTTTATAAATAAATTTGCGCTATAGATTCGCACATTAGGGGGGGGGGGTAAGCATAGCGGGTTTGCATGCAAAATGTGTTTGGTACAATTATTATGGATATTAGATAGATAGAACCCAAAACGAACAGGAATTACAGTAAATAGCCTATTCAAACTCAAAATAGCAACAATAAGCATGAGTAGAGCTGACAACCCCCACACCTCCTCGAGACCAAAAAGTAATTTGCACTACTGAAAACAAAATACATTTTAAATGTTTTCCCTTTTTTGACTTCAACAAATAGAGAGAAGTATTAAGGCTATAAGGAATAGATATCACAATATGTATATCAAACTGACAATACACGTTTTTTTTAAAGTAAAGTGCACATTATTTTCTGGTCTGAAGAAGACATGGGTGTTGTCAGCCATACTCCTTTTACTTTTTACTCGTTTTGAGCTTGACTAGGCTATCTATTATAATTTCTATTAGTTTTCGGTTCATTTGTTTGTTAATGGTGATTTGTGGTAGTTTTATACCTGGAAGATAAGGCAAACAAAATCGTAGAATTTGACAACGCTTTCGTCGGTAAAAACTTAAAACAATTTTTCTTTTGAACCCCCGCTTCTGCCAAAAATTGCAGAAAATCGTATGGAAGCCTTTTTAACAAAAATGGATTTGTGTTTTTTTTTCTAAGGTTTTAAGACACTTCTGGTGTGTAAATTCCTCTTTTTCCCGTTCCTTCGCGCTTTTTAAAAAAACTCAAATAAGGTTCAAATTTAGAAACCTTATTTTCCTCAGCGGGGGAGGGCATTTTCTGGGGGGTTAAACAACCCCTCCCCCCTATTAACTATATTCATTTATGTTATTTTGCTGTGTTCATGTCCGTATATTTGGCTTTAAAATACACTTATTTGTCTATCTATCTAATATGCACAATAATTGTACCAAAGACATTTTGCATGCATACCCATTATGCTTACCCCCCCCCCCTAATGTGCAAATCTATAGCGCAAATTTATTTCTAAAGTAACGAAGAAACTAAAAAAAAAAAATCGGTGTGTTCTCGAATTTTACACAGAGTAAACTTGAGTGAGTGGCGCATTATACACAAGTACCAAAATTCCATCCCCCTACGGAAATAAAAAAAAAACTCAAATAAAATTCTCAAATTTGAAAAGCCTTATTTTAAACTCAAATAAAATTCACAAATTTGGAAAGCCTTATTTTCCACGGTTTCTTTTTTTTTTTTTTGGGGGGGGGGGGGGGGGTATTCGCCTAGATCCCTCGAGGATAAATAGGTTTAATTCACCACTTTTTATCTAAAAAATACCACGAAAATGGTATTTTTTAGGTATTGTAATCCTAAGAAAATGAATACTGGCTTTTCCGCTTTCATCTGGTAGTTTCATGCTCTCTAAAATACATGCTTAAATACTATTCCATTATACATTTATACTTACGTATCCATGAATATTTCTGGTAAAATAAAGAAGAGACGAGCAGGAATTAAATTAAAAAATAAATGAATATTCTTAGCTCAGGTAAATAGCGAGATTCAAAATAACAAGGCACAGAAATATGCCCAAGATAAAAACTAAGCAATAGAACCCAAAGGCTATCTTTCAGGATATCGTAGATGGCATCCATGACAGAAAATAAATTTAATCTTCAAGCCTGATTGTTGACCTTTCATATATTATATTCGTGCCTTTATAGAACATTAGAAGCGTAGAACACATGCTATTTCACTACCAATTGATTTTTTTAACGCGATGTTATTTAGCAAATACATTCTAATCAGTGTTATACTCATATGTATATATTTTTTTATCGTAAGTCCTGTTTTCAGAAGGATATATTGACCAATCTATTCAAATCCGTAATACAGAAAATTAAATAAACATTTAATAATTGAATATGCCCGATTACAAAACTCAAGCATGGGATTACCACACACGGTTTTATTTGAGGGTGCGAAGTACACAGAAAAATGTTTAAATCGAGGCCATATGTCAAAATTTCTAACACAATGGAATGTGTTTTCAGTAAAGAGCGCAATCTATGTAAAGATGAAAGACAACCCTTAGGGGTGACTACAAATCTAGTTTTTTTCTTCGGTGTTTCATGCAAGAGCCCAATTTGAATTTGTTTATATATATATATATATATATCTAGTTCTTTTTTCTGGTTAATAAAGGTTCGTATTTTACCATTCATTATATAATCGATGCCCTACTTAACCCTGGCAAGCTGAGTAAATTTTTTGGCTATTTTTCCAATATACTTCATTTCTTCTCAGAAATAAGGAACGCATTTCGGCACTGTGTCTATTATAAATAATTCCGTACAAGCTTGCTTCAATGAATCGATGATGTATATCTTTTTTTTTTTTAAATAAACCCAGTTTTAATTAAAAAAAAATTACTTAGAATGCTAAGTGACGATAAATAACATAATTTTGAAAACTATCAAAGAATGATTCAAATTTTGTGTACTTGAGTGTGAATAATAAGTCAAATGATTTAATAATTTAAAACCGTGTAAGACAGTTGACATCAAACAGTATAGCACTACAGTCGTTTACACAGACATCTTCCAACGATTGTTGTCAAGCGGGTTTCTAGATTGTTGTTTCGGGTTTCTAGAAGATAGTTTACATGAAACAGTGTAGCACTAGTCGTTTACACAGACATCTTCCAACGATTGTTGTCAAGCGGGTTTCTAGATTGTTGTTTCGGGTTTCTAGAAGATAGTTGACATGAAACAGTGTAGCACTACAGTCGTTTAAACAGACATCTTACAACGATTGTTGTCAAGCGGGTTTCTAGATTGTTGTTTCGGGTTTCTAGAAGATAGTTGACATGAAACAGTGTAGCACTGCAGTCGTTTACACAGACATCTTCCAACGATTGTTGTCAAGCGTTTCTAGATTGTTGTTTCGGGTTTCTAGAAGATAGTTGACATGAAACAGTGCAGCACTACAGTCGTTTACACAGACATCTTCCAACGATTGTTGTCAAGCGGGTTTCTTCTAGAAACCCACTTGACAACAATCTATTGTGTCTATTGTGCGACATGTCAGACTTCTCTTTTTTATTAAGTGACTTGTCTTAGCATTCAGCTAATGACTTGTCTTCTTGTAACAACGATAAGATTATGTTGTTCTTTAGGTTAAACTTTGGTTCGATTTAGATCAACTTTGTAATTCAAGAAAAGAAGGCGAGTATACGACCTTACGGGTACGTCCCTGCATCTAACATTTTTTTTTATCTTTCTGTAAACTAAATTTAAAACTGAGGTTTTGTTCAGGCATTAGAAATAAGTGTTATAAAAAACACATCTAAAATATGTAAATTGCACGAACTGAAAAGGCGGAGTAAGTAGTATGTAGAAAAAGTGTGTGGATGGCTGAGGCAATGAGGCAAGCAGTACACAAAAAGAGGATAAAAGGTCCTTCCTTCTAAATTGTCATTTTCTAGTGTTTCTAGCCTCTCAAATACTAGAAAACGCCTGTATGCTAAGTCTCAATAGAATTAAAAAAACTTCCAGATAAAAAAATAAAACAAGAAGTTTGTTTCCTTTCCCTCTAACAAAAAAAAAAACAAAAACACATCGAATCAAGACATTGATAGTTTTTTTTTTATTTGGACCATCCAAGTTTTTCAGCAAAAACAAGGGAGGAAAAAGAACTTCTTAAACAGATTCTTGGATAGGTGGTTCATATCCTTCAGGGCGAGAGATGACGACACCGGTTCCGTCTTCAGTGGTAACCCTCTTTGTAGCAATACCTTCACCATGCATATCTAGAAGCTTACCCATATCGAACTTGGGTTTTTTCAACACCTTGACCTGTAAAATACAAATTTCAATTCATTTTAAGGACTACAAACAAACAAATCAAGCTACGACGCCGGAAGATAAATCTTAAATTATTTCATACAGCATAGAATGCAGAGATTGCGGTTATTCTGTTGCCAGGGCTGCAAAAAAAAAAAAAAAAAAAAAAAAAAAAAAAAAAATCTAGCTCTCGAGTCTAATGGCGTCAATTTTGGGGGAGGGGGACGAAATACATTTTTCAAAACCTAGGAAGGCAGCAAATTTATCTTTAGGACAATTTTCCAATGAAAAATACGAAAAAGGCATTTTTCATTGATATCTAGGGGAAGCATAAGTTTCCCCCCCCCCCTAAAAAGAAGTGACATAGCCACAATCCCAAAAACCTAAAAAAATAGGTAGATAACACAATCTGCGACCTTTCCGAATGGATGAAATTTAGGCAGCCCCGATTATGGTTAGGTTATTCGTTCTCTATTTAGACAGATTGAAATGCCTCCGATTGACAAATCGGAAACTCGAATAGAATCTCAGTTTAATGAAGTAGATATTCTATATGTTTGAGGTGACCATGCCATGACCATACACACTGCCATTATTAATTTCAATTTAAGATAATGGGAAAAAAGTTTGCAGGGCAAAGACATGCTTATTTGAAGGGACTAGAAGGATCCAGTTAAAAATTTAAAATACTTAACAAATAAGCAGAAGTACTTATCAGCTATTCATTTAATTGAAACTTTAAAGTAACAAGAACAGTTAAAAGGAAATCTAATTGTTTGGACTGGTTAAGTGGAAACTTTCACAACCATATACACGTTAAAAAATCAGGAATAATCGAGATCCCAATTTTTGATGACATTCAATTATACAGTTTTTAGTAATTAGCGGGAATCAGATTAAAGAAGAAAAGAAACGTTGGTGAAAAAAGAAGCTAAAATATGTGGCATCAACCAGCTTAAGAGGAGGTATAGCAACCCTCTGAAGGTATAATTGTCTTTGAAATCAAATTCTATTCGTTTTTGGATTTTCAGAGACAAAAAGGGCTGTGAAATCTAACGAATTATTTTTACTTATCTATTTCCATAATTCAACACGGCAAAAATAATGAAAATGCAGTATTACCCTGACAATTTTGGGTTTGTAAAATAATTTTTTTTTAACAACCAAAAAGGAAAATATAAGAAAATCAGGGTTTTATGAAATGATAAGACCTAAGATGGATCATGGGGGCAAAAAAGATGGCATTTTGATGTCCTTGGTACTTCAAACACGGTAACAGATACAAAGAAAATAAAGGAACTCGAGAAAACAAAAAATTCCAACATTCAATTTTTTTATTCGGTACACAACCGGCCTTCTTGTTTTTTTTTTTTTCAGAAGTTGTTAACCCATTTTCATAATTTACAACCAGTTTTGCTCAGTCAATTTTCTTCAAGATTCTTGAGCAGCAACAACACTAGTGTTTATCAAAGTATAATCACCTACGGTCAAGTACTGACAAAACTCTCTAAAAGTGACCCCGCGTACCTCAGCGCCTCTAGACGCAAAATGCTGTACTACTTAATCGCTCCGAGCCAATTTTCTCCTAAGTTGTATTGAATTGTGTAACTACGGTATTTAATTGCCAGGTTCGCATAGGTATGGAATCGTCTCTGGAGACGCGGACAAAGGGCCACTTTTTTGTGTGGAGAGGATAGGTTTTGTCAGTACTTGTTCCGTAGGTGATTATACTTTGGTGTTTATGTTGCTTTCTCCTTAAACACTAAGATTTCTAAGTCTATTATACCTACTAAATAATTTAAATAAAAAGTAATAATAGTCATGTCATACATACCCCTTGTGTCAATTTTAGGGAAATGAGTGAAGGGGTTCTCCTTATATTGTTTATCAAGTCCCCTTGAGTGGTGCAAAAAATGAAGGGAAGAACCAAGATTTGGTTTTATTCAAGATGATTTTTTAGATGAAACGATTTTTAGAACTATTATTCCAAGAGTGCAATTTACAATGAAGTCATCAAGTGAATGATATTATTTTTTATTCATTTTGAATTGTGCCAGGCTTCTCCTTTTCTTCTGAAAATAGAACAAAAAAAAAAGTAATAATAAATTGAAACTAGATAATTCAAACTAAAAATGGAATAAATAACCCAAAATGATAAACTGAATTGTACACATTTAAACCCAAAAAGGGAGACCCGTTCTTAAGTGTTGTATGCTATAATGTTGACGCATTCCTTATTTTTCAATTTTTTGTTTCACTTATCCATTTCCTTATCATCACTAATTCAGTCTTCAAACAGTGCTTGCCCTCCTTTAGTTGTTTCCTTATTGCACACAAAACTGCAATCACTCATTTTTTTCGTTTAAATGCGTCTTTTTGTTGCTAGGCGAGCAACCCAACGACGTAGCATTTCACAACATAGTTTTAATTAAATCCAAAAAGGACCATGCTTGCTCGAAAGTATTGAATGGATTGTGCCTGCTGTTGCGTTCAACGTTGTGTCAATGTTGACATGTGACATCTTTTAAAGTAATTTTCTTTTTCCTTTCATTTAACCGTTTTCGTTATGAATCGAAAATTCAACCATTAAGAGTTTGTTTCCTCTGATGTGAAACTTTTGTACTTTTGTAGCTGTCCCCTTGTTTCACAGAGTGCTTGCAAAAGGTATAACTCTGACATTTACTCTTAGTTCCTAACAAATTAACAAAGATCCAATAACCCCTTCCGGTAAATACATTCATAACAGATTCCAGACACCCCACTTTTATAGGTAGGGTTCCGACACTCCACCATTCGATTTATATCTAATTACAATTGGACCTTTTTTTAGTCTTATTCCAAGTCACGCTTAATATGCCTGAATTTGAAATTTCAACCAAAACTGAAAATTTCATATACATCTTGATAAGACCCCGAACTTGGTAAAAATTTCATGGTAATCCAAATGGGATATATAATCTTGATCAAAGCTCCTCAGAGATAAGATTCTGTGTTTTATAAAAGCCCAACACTATAGGATCCCTAAAATAAGAGATAACGAATTTTTAGACTATTTCCTCATTTTTCAGGGGGTCCTTCATAGCAAGCTCAAGAGACCCCCCCCCCCATATATTTAGCTACACTTTTAATGCTGTCTAATATCGATTCATCGAGTTCGGAGTTAGAACACTTTCGCGTTTTTTTTTTATCAGGTGTCGGTACTAGTAAGTTTGAACTAGGACTGAATGCTTCAAATTCACAAACTGGATTTCACAACCTCAAATTCACAACCAGACTACTTATTATACAGATAATTTTCAGATATTAGCAATTGTTTCATATACAACAAATTTATACTGATGAAACGTCAAGTGGCCAGTTGGACATCCCATACATGACTAATAGAAGAACACAAATAAACATGGGTGTGAATAAGATAGAGAAAAAGAGAAGAGAACTCGCCTTTCTAATATAAACTTCATGGATGGGGTAGATACTGTGGCAGGACTTTTCAATATCTTTGGCGATTGAATCAGGAATCAATTTGCTCACAGCCTCCTTCAAATCCCCAGAAGAGATTTCCTTAGTAATAATTTCCGTCATCTTCTTGCGAATAGCACGAACCTAAAATTACAAGAAAGTTGTATAAGAATCGGTTAAACACCAGTTTTCATATTAAATTAATTAGTACTACTTAATTTTAATTAGTATTAACTTCATTAGTATAAATTAGCTTGAGTTAAAGCAATAAAGCATTATTTAATTTTGAAAACAGAACAAATATCCACTTCTACACGAATTGGTACAAATCCTTAGACATAAGAAGAGTGTTATCTGCTGATTCTATAAATGCGAGCAGCCTTAATTTCGAATAACAATAACTTAAAACACTCAAGAAAATCACATAAATCTGATTTTAATCCTCTCGTTGCGAGTCATTATACATGGAATACCCTTGCTGATTCAACTCGAGAATTCAGCATGTTTGAAACCTTCAAAAGACTTATTTTTTGTGTAGCCTTGATTGGAGTTTTTTAAATCAATTTAATTATATTTAATGAGTTTAACTTTTTTTCTTCCATGAATTTAGTGTTTAATTGATACGTATGTATTCCCCCTCTTTTACTGGCCTAGGAGCCTTTGGGAGAAAAGAAGAATTTATTCATTGTTTGATTAATTATTTATGAATAAATCTGAACTTATCTTAAGAAAGCTGAGTAATATTATTTTAAACATTATCTTATATTCTCTAATTAGACAGTACACAATGGTTAAAACAGAAAATAGACCAAATAAACTTGATTAGTATTATCTAATTTTAATTAGTTTGTAACATCATTAGTATAAATAAGGTTGAACTAACTTAATTAGTATTAAACTCTTGAAGCTAGAAAGAATACCCACTTCTAAGTAAATGAAGTGGTACAAATTAAAAGACATTTGAAGAGTATTCTCTGATGATCCTATAAATACAGGCAGGCATCATCCTAATTTTTCAAGCACTTAAATTATTACGAAAGCTGAGTATTAGCCTACTTTTCAAATCATTAGCCTATTTTGAGCATTAGCCTACTTTCCTAAGCCCTTTGATAAGGCAATGTACAAAGGTAACAACACAAAATTGGTTAAAGATTTATACAAATATATACATTGTAAGGGCAGGATTGTCCTTACTTTTGCCCTTCGCAAAAAAAAAAACGATCTAGAAAGGTTAGAAGTTTGAGAAAAATCGTTAAGAGCCTTGAGTTTGGTTTTTGCAAATGACTTTATGTAGAAAGATTACAATGACGTTATGCCCGTAAAAAAAAATACAATGGCGTCATGTAAGTCATGACATCAAGACATGTTATGACGTAATTCCTCTTATATAAGCCACGTATGTTTCCAAATGTAGTCAGTTATATTTATCTAACACAATCAGTTATTTATCCAGTACAATATCTAAAGGAAGACCCAAAAAACGAATTTGCAGTTGCAGTTACTATAAATGATGATTCTGTGGAACCAATACCTGAACTATCAAACGAGATAAGATGTGAAAATCGACAACCTGGACCATCAGTTGCGACAACACCAAGACGGGCAGCTAAAGAAAAGGCCATCGCTGAAGTATCTGAAGTAATCAAAACCAAAAAACGTGTCGAAAATGAACAGCAAAGACACGCGTGGTTAGAAGATATGCGAAAACGACAATTAGAACATGTTAAAAATGAAAATGAACAGCAAAGATACACGCGGTTAGAAGACATAAGCCACCGAGCAAGTGAACGAGTCAAAATGAAAAGCGAAGACACACACGGTTAGGAGAAAAGCGGCGGCGTGTCAAAAATAAATGAAGAGCAAATACACACGCAGTTAGAAGAACAGCGTCGGCTTGTCAAAAATGAAAATTTCATAATGACGCAAATCAATAAAAATGTGAGCAAATCAATAAAAATCACCTGGACAGCGAGAATCAAAACGTGTCAAAATTGAAAATGATAGCGGCGATGATTGGGTTTGGGATTTGGACATGGATAAGGTCATCAACGCCTACCATACCTTTGTAAAAAAAAACAAAAAACAAAGGTTCGGCGATATGTATTTCATAATGACGAAAGATAAGCTTAGGTAAAACAAACCAAACAAATTGAAAATGATAGCGATAATGATTGGGTTTTGGATTTTGACATGGATAAGGTCATCAAGGCCTACCATACCTTTGAAAATCAAAATATGGACTAGATAAATCGTAGGAAGAAAAAGAAGTGTTTGTCCCACCACCTGAAAAATTAAAAGAAATAAAAGTTCGACGATATGTCTTTCATAATGACAAAAGACAAGCCAGAGCAAAAGAAAAAGTTTTTGTCTCACCACCTGAGCAATTAAAAGAAACAAAGGTGGTCGTCAATGCCTTCCATACCTTTGAAAATCAAAAACCTGGACTAGATAAATCGTTGGAAGAAAAAAAGTTTTTGTCCCACCACCTGAACAATTAAAAGAAACAAAGGATAGGCGACATGTCTTTCATAATGACAAAAGACAAGCCGAGGCAAAAGTTAAAGGTCCAACCTTCCAACGAAATCCTTAAATCCTGAATTATTCTGCGCTTGCTACCCTCGAACAGCCAATTAACAAAATAGGATTTAAAGCAAAGACGATCATTATATTGCAATATAAATCACACATAATATAAAAAACCTTAAAAAGACCATACGCCTAGAGTACAAAATCTTGTCAAGAAATGCTAACTAGATTTAGAGGAGGCTTAAATAACAAGACATAAGATGCTTTTGCCCCCTGTTCCCCAAGTCTACCCCCTCGGACAAGGTTTTTACTTCTAAGGGTGGATTTTGATACGGATGTTTTTTTCTTTTTGGTTTAATATATATATCTCTTTCTTTCTAAAAAAAGAAAAGAAAAAGCCAGACTTAGAGGTTGTTCCATATGCAAGTTGGTGCAAGTATGGTGTTCATCTCAAGTCATGCCGTTTTAATGCTTCAACAGAAGACGGGTTTCACTGAGATTCAAATTTATCCACCTAATACATTACAATTCCCAATATTTACTTTGCAATATTTTAGATATAAAAATATACCAGAAAAATACAAAAACGGAAATTTTCCTATTTCTTAAAGATGTTTACATCATTTTCTAAAAAAATAACCAATGTTTCTGGTTTGGTGAATGGATGGATTTGAAAATAATGAACTCAATAATTTGCGTATCCAGTGTTTCCCGTAACAATTGAAGCTGTAGACTTATCGCCAAATCGCAGGTAAGAAAGACAACATTTAAACCTTAAATTTTTGGGGGGAGAAAGAGAGAGAGAGAGAAAAAAAAAGAAGAAGAAAGAAAACCTAACCTAAATGAAAAGCAACAAAACAGTGGCCGCACAATGGGCATAGGGCGTAAAATTTTATGGGGCGCAAAATGTTAAATAAACAATCTAACTGTTATAATCATTTTGTAATTTTAAAAATTTTATTAAAATAAAGAAGAGAGCGCAGTTGATAAATGAAAACAAATAATAAACAATTAATTAATTAATAAAATAAATTAGAAATAATAATTAAAATAATCAATAACGATTAAATAATAACTTCAGAAATAATTAAAAACAAACTATTAATTAATTAATTAGCTGAAAATCATCTTGTTAATAAATAAAAATTTTGTTAAAATTTGGCCTGAAAATTCTGTGAGAGACGGGGGGGGGGGGTCCTAAGCAGGATTTCGCCCCGGACACAAGAGAGACCAGGACCGCCACTGGTTTTAAACCAACCTGAGTATGTTGAGCATAGCAGGTCTTCCTTTGTGACCTCTGGTCTTTTTGTGTGAAACCAATGCAGAATACTCTCAGTAAGTAGCTATCTGTTGTTTTGACATCAACACTGCATTCAATCAATGTCTGCCATTTTTTGACAAGAGATCGAAGCTTGTCGGTGGTGAAGTCCATGCCATGGAAGTTAGTAAGAAGATAACGACCCTAAAACAAAAATTAGTCACAATGAAAATAAAATTGACTTTTCTGTACCAAAATTCACAAGCTAATTAAAAGCTAATGAAATTCACAAGCTTAATTAGTTGAAATTTTTTTATAAGAGATTTTACAGGTCAAGAGCTTTTGAACTTTGTGCAGCTTTCTTGTGACCCAAGAGGTTGTTCATATCTTAATCTTCAGGCGATTGAGATATCAATTTTCCTAAAGTACTGTAAAACAATTTTAAAAATCAACAGATAAGGGTACTGGCGCTTGGAATAGACAAAATTTACAGGGCGTTTAAAACTAGATACACTGAACACAAGAAGCGATGCTGTCATCAATATAGACAGGATCGGGAATTTGATTTTATTCAAACAGATCAAGAATTTGATATTTATTTAAACAGATGCATTTTTGTCAAACAGCAATATACAAGTAAAACTTCAAATACCGGCTTAACGCGGACGTAACTTTTATTCTCTCCGTTTCAGTGAGCCATTCCCAAAGTGGGTAAAGGACATGGTAATGGAACTGCTCTTTATAGCCTCGCCAAAATTTGCCGAACGTAAGAACATTTCAGCGGTGTTAGTGTAGCATACCTCACTCGCAGGTTAGACTCGTAATTTCCTACAGGCAGGTTAGGCAGTAATTACCTCGAAATTTTCCTATCTCGGCCGTACAGAAGACCTAAAAGTACACTTAGTGTCGAATTCCAAACTAATGGATATATCTAACATTTTCACAATATAAAGAGCAAAAATAAGGTGATTACTGTTTTAGCAAAAGAAGTTTTATCTAAAAATTTTGTTAAGAGGAATCCACAAAAATAACAGAATGCAGCTAAACAGCATGTCGTCATTATTGCACATAATACAATGTACGATTCAAATGTTTTAAGACAGGTGGCACCACTGCTTAGGGATAGATATAATTCCCCGTTTACACGGAAGTGATGGCTTGGTGTGTCCTTGAAATGTTTTGAAACAAGCACTGAGATATCTTTCCTCAATACAACATGTCAACCTGCTGAATGCGGGCGTGTATGTTCTCGGACTAATTATTAACTGTTTAAATCTGCCTTTAAGTTTTGCGAAATCCTAAAAAAAGCTTTGGACTGACCTGGTCAGACATTTTTATCTAGTTTAACGTTAAAAGGTGGTCACAAGTCACTCTAGGAGCACCACCAGTCCAACCAGTCTTCTACATAAAAAAAAACGAACCGCAGAAGTTTGCAATTTACTGCGCTTGGAGTGGTTAAGTCAATTTTAGCTAACGCTTTGAACGTGCGTTAAGTGTTCATAGAATTTTTTTCAAATTTGATAGACAATCAGAAACACTACAAACTTGAAGCATTACAAGAACTGTTTAATAGACCCAGAAATGAGCTCAGAAATCTTGATGGGGCAAAAACAGGGGACAAAACGTAGGTTTTGAAAGTAACCTAGAAACAATGACGCAATCTCCTTTAAAGGGAGAGACCAGATCCACCATGAAAATAAAGTGCAAAAAGTTGGTCAAATATAAAGACAATGTGGGTGGTGCCTTTTTAAATTCTATGGGTATTGTGTCTATTCAACTTGCCCCTATAGGTCAGACAGTCAACCAGGCCAGGTGTTTTCTGCCTCACCTGCCATCTGAAAGCAAATGTTAATCAGAAGAGGTAGGGACATTAGCTTGTACGTAACCATTTTCTGATTACGTAACCTTACCTGGTAAGGAAAAGTTATTATAGTTAGATGAAAGAGTGGTTATTACAGTTAGATGAAATGGTGTGTTCTAAACCTATTCTTTGTTAATTAAGTCCATTGATATCTCTCTTAGGTCAAACATAAAATTCCCAAAAATACTATGTGCGGGGGAGGGGAGCAAATCAATTTTGTAATATATAATAGTTAGCATATATGCACTTATGGAAATAAGGGATAGTTCAGGGGATAAATTCCACTATGACTGATCTGAAGAATAACTCTCCCCATCAGAAAATCCTCTGATACTCCCCTACTATGACTAAATTGCCCCCAATATGGCTCTGAAGCATGGGCGCTCCGAAAAGCGGATGAAGATTTGCTAGATATTTTCCAGAGAAATTGCTTATGGATTGTTCTGGATATCCAGCTGACTGACGATATTTCAAACAGTAGGCTGTACGAAAAATGGGGTTCAATACCGCTTTCTAGGGCTATAATGAAGGAAAGGTTGAGGTGACTAGGGTACGTTGTGCAGACGAAGGATGACAGATTGCCGAAGATTGTCCTTTTCGGCCAACCGTCTAGGGCTAAACGGAAAGCAGGTCGTTCTCGTCTGGAGTGGGAGGACATCATAAAGAAAGATTTAAAGGAAATGGGAACTCCCTGGGAGGGTGTAAAAAGGGAGGCTTTTAATAGATTGGGATGGAGGAGGAGCGTGCGTAGCTGTGTTGGCTTCAGGCGGCTTGGTGCTGCGGTGAGTTGTTAATAGTAGTAGTATGACTAAATTCATAGTGGGAATATCACAAGTTACAGTGGAGGAGTACTAAAAAGGCTTCAATCTGCGTTTCCATGCAAGCGTTTAGTAGAAGACATGTCCTTTGTAAAGAAAAATTTGATCCTTCATAATGACAATGCACTTGTACATTGTGCATCCTCAATCCAGGATTTTTTTCGCCAAATTTGACATTCATATGTTTTTGTAATCCACTATTCCCCTGGTTTGTCTCTGCTAACTTTCACATGTTTCCCAAATTAAAATTGTTTCGATAAGGGAAGCGATTTGACTCAATTGCTGACATCCACGCACATATGTAGACTTCCTTACACCCTTATGAGAGACAATTTTCAAAAACTTCCAAAAATCAAGACAGCATCCTAATTATTGTTTCCATTCAGCATAGACTACTTTGAAGGATACAAATCATACTAGCCTATAAGTACTGTTACATTTGAAGTGACAAGCCTAGTCTTGAAATTTTCCAATCACACCAGATATATTAAACTTTCTTAGGAGCATCATCCTCATACGACCACCCATTCTTTATCAAAGTGACTGTTCTAAATTATCAATGCAAATTAGCCCCACTATTAACAGTTAACTTTTGGTTAATTTTATTGTTCTTTATTTTATGTTTAAAATCCAAGTTTTTAACAGATAAATTTTTTTTTGTTCTTCTAATCAATAAACAAGGAAAAAATAATCATTTCCTCTCAGAATATTGTATTTATATATATATATATATATATATATATATATATATATATATATATATATATATATATATATATATATATATATATACCCAAATACTCAGATTCTCATGTACGGGAAATTCCATTTCACACTGAAAGCAGCACAATAAAAGAGCTCAAATCTCATAAAACTTGCAATTAAAAGTGTGATAGTAAGCTGCTCTTAGCGTAATCTAACATACTTTGCCCCTTAGTAACAAGGACATCAAAAATAAAAACTTTTTTACCCTTGGACTAGTATTGGGTCTACTTATTCATGAAACCATGATTTTTTTTCTGTTGCCAGGTTCAACCATAAAAATACAAAGGCAAAACTAATTAAATTTGACAATGCTATTCGTTCATAACAATTCAGAGATTAACAATCTGATAATTCCCAAAACAACAAAACCTTCAAAGGAAATCTACACTTTCTTCAGTTATCTGATGCCAAATATTTCAGCCTTTTATTTCCTGATTTTTTTTTTTTTACTCAGGTTTCTTTTTATTTTAATGCGGAGACCACTACTACTAACAACTACTCTCAAATTTTTTCTAGTTCTTAAGACATATATTATTATGTAAACTTCCACTAACGAATTCAAACAATCAAATTTCAATTCACTGTTCTTAGAAAATTACAGCAGAGATTTTTAGTTAGTTGGCAAACGTATATACACGCACATATACGCAATGATTCTTTCAAGCCCAGATCTTCGAAAGATTTTTGGATTGAATTAATTTTCTCCACATTTACTATTTAATTTGCCAATTTTCTGTGGGTTTCCCGGCGTCGCACCCTCCATAGAGAAAGCTCTGTATACATGGTTAATGTTCAGCACATGCTTATATTAAAATCAAGGTCTATTTTGAAAGATTAAAGAAAACGCACCTAGGCTGGTTATGTGAAATAATTTTTTTTTTTTAATGTTAACTTTATGAACTACAAAATAAACATTATCTTGAAAAAAAAAAACTAGGCCCATGCAGTAAACCAGTCTCAGACCCAAATCAAAAGCTTCTTTTTCTTCAAAATGGGGAATTTGGCATTGCAGCTTAAACGCCGCCCACAACACCAATTTTTTTGTATTACAAAAGTCAACAAATGGAAAAAACTATGACAATTTAGGCAGAATTGACTTCATTCATATAAAAAAAGAAAGGAACTATGAAGGAGATTAAGATTAATTCAGAAAACACTTTATGAAAATTAGATTACCTTCAATCAGATACATGATAAAATCCACATACAGGGGAGTCTGATCATAAATCGAAACCTTGCCTCCCTTATACTGCCTACAACGTTCACCCCAATAAAATTTTCAAACCAATTTCTAAATGCATTTTTTTACATATGAAACATTTCGTTTTTAAGGTTCATCTATAGTTGTTGTTTTTTCCACTTTTCTTTTCAATTTGCACAAGAAGTAACAAGAACTTGTAACAATCTTTGAGACATAAGTATTACCTTGTCTTTACCTTAGATACAAGTTTCTTTTACTTCAAAAACGGAATTAGACAGAAATTATTTTGAGAATCTGGAGAAATGTCTTGATTCCAATGTAATTTTAGAAAAATCTCCAGAACCATTAGAATTATTCTAGAGACAATTCAAAAAAATATACCTCTAAAACTTTAATCAGCAGACAAAGATAAACTAGAGAAACTGTTCTCGTTAAAAAAGGAGAAAAGACCTTGCCATTTAGGCATAACAACTTGTATATTGCATGTTTATAGAATATATAGGAAATTTTTATAGAATGAAGAATAGTATATGTCAACTTCTTTTAGGCTTTCATATCAAATTATTTGCTCAACTCTCAACTTGCTCATGGTTATGAGCAAACCCCTGGGAAATCAGAATCAAATACACACCCAGAAAATTTCCATTGACTGCTAAAAACTTCTGTTTAAGTCCATGCTAAACTTACCTTTATTACCTTCTTGCTACCTATATGTAGTGGAGGGGTCGAGGAAATTTGTAAAATATATATATATATATATATATATATATATATATATATATATATATATATCTAAGAGAATTCACAATATAAGCACAATTCTGTAACAATTTTGAATTAAAACATAATCAAACATCAACTTACTTGCACTTCTTCAGCAATAAGTCTGAATTTCCTGAAAGACCTTTCAGCTTCAGATTCACCCTGGAGATCAGCAAGGGACACTTCAAATACTCGCCCCTTCAAGCTATCAGAGGCAATTTCTAGAAAAAAAATGTAATGGCATAAACAAACATAAACAATTCATAACAATCAGAGGGAGCTGCAAGGAAAGCAGTTTTTTCTTTTATAGCTAGGCTGCTCATGGGGTCCTTCAATAGTCATTTATAATAAAAACAAACACATAACTTACTAGCCAACCTATGATGGTTGGCCAATTTTCTTCTAAGTTTGTAAAGGAAAAATCATACACAGGAACAGGTGTCTTGCTTAGAAAGTTGCTATTTCAAAGAAAGACTTGGACTTGCAATCCTATGTTGGCATCCAAAATTAGTTTTGAACTATATAGTAGTTAGTACATCTGCAATCATGGAAGTAGGGGGTAAATCCCCCATGACTGGTCAAAAGTATAAGTTTCCACATTAGTAAAAAGTATAAGTTCCTACAATAGTTAGTCCACACTCTCTTTGCTTATTTTCCATCTGTATGCTTGTAGCTAATTTTGTTTGACTTGGACAATTGCTAGTAGGTGACATTTGGCATCTCTTCCTCCTTCATGCAGGCATGCTCATTAAGACAGCCACTAAAAAATTTTTCTTGGTCCATTTTACTCAAATTAGGGTTCAGAAGAATTGACTTATATACACTGGCGACTATGCATTATCCCTAACAACATAGTTTGTATTTAAATGGCTACAATTCTAAATGAAATTCTCCTTATATTTATTAAGGATGCTTATTATGAAAATTTAACTAGAAAAATAAAAATGAGAACTATGGTTAGTAGAAAAAAAGAAGGGAAATAACATAAAAAAGAATATTCTTGCTCCCTATTTTTGTATCAACAAAAACATATACTTGAATGAGGTTTCCTTCTTATATGATTGCCCAGCATCAAGGAAAAACAACAGCCATTTGCCATTTTGTGAACAGTATTCCTACATCAGATTACATTTAAAGCAAGAAAAGTAACTTACTTGTCCCTGCAGTTCGGTTGACTAAAGTTTTACCAATATCCCTATTGGTGAAAAGAGATGGGGCTTTCACATCATACCAGTCTTTACGAGTGAATGGATCAACACTAAAAAGAAAAAGCAGTTAAAACATTGGAATGTCTATATAATAGTAAAAAAAAAAAAAAAAAAAAAAAAAAAAAAAAAAAAAAAAAAAAACAACAAATCTAAAATTAATTTTTTTTTTTAGAAAACTTCCAAAATTTGTTTCCTGTTTTAAATTGAAAACATGACATAGTGCAAAATGTTCAAATGTCTAAAACGAAATTTAAAAGGAGCAAAATTAACTAAGTCTGTTTTGACTTGGATGCCTATGCTAAGTATTGGCAAATCTGTGAATTTTATCCATGTAAGACTATTCTTCATTACATAATGGCACACAAAAATTAGGAAGTTCATTCCAATAGAAATCCTCTGCAAATTTAATAAGTTTGGCCTCAAACAACACTTCATGTTTCAAGCATTCCCAGACTTCTAATATCCCCCTCCAGACACCAAATGCCAAACTTGCTAAGCCCTAAGCTTTTTCGTTGCACAAATTAGTTTATTTTCATAAGTAAATCACACTCATGAAACATCATAGGTACATTAATTTTAACATTTATATACAAGTTTTTTAAATCAAATTTTGCTTTAAGATACATTATTTTGAATATTTAGCTGCCAGATTACTACTTGAGTGTTAAGTAAGGCATTACTGAGCATCTGAATAGTAATAAACTGCTACTACCAAGCCACATGGTTTTTGTCATTGATAATTTGAAGAATCACAAATGTGTTTGAGCATATCACAGGACTTGTAAGGGATCCTCTCTTAGTATGATAATAATACACTTAGCCAAGGCATCTAATAAGGGACGCTGAAGACTGAAATCTAGGTTCTATATAAAAGACTTTGCAAAGATGCCTTAATTCCAATCATAAAATTTCTAACTAAGACAATTAATAATAGGGTGGTGTGAGCCAGGTGAAAAAAAAATAATACTTTTTTATATTATTTTTTCTCTCTGGTGATGCCACAGCAGTGCTAAACGCCAGAGAGAAACTCCAAAGAAAAATGTGGATAAAAGCATGTTATGTAGCCTAGACCTTGATGAAGATACTAGTGTACTAAATTGTGACAAATGGATGTGTTGCCGTTGCCTAAGTATAAGCAATAATGAGTATGTTCTACTAAACAAGATGGAAGATAAAAGTGGCTTGAAGTGGACTTGTCTTCTGTGCAAGGTATCTGCACCTGTACTTCCAGCTCCTGTCCAGCCTGCAGCCACCATTAAGGACATTACAAAGGTGATTTCCCAAACTATGTCCAGCTTGAAAGCAAGCCTGGTAAATACAATTGTACAATCTGAAAGCACGCTTAGGACAGAAGCACGCTATAAGAGACAAGGCAGACAATGTAGAGACAGCCCTATCATCTAAGTGCAGCGCTGCTGAAACTAAGCAAATTTTACAGGAAGAGGTGAGGGCTTTGAGTATGTATTTCCAGCAGTCACTTGAGACAGATGGTCATCAAACTGTTTGTGCTGAAAACAACATTGTTACTGATGGTATTAAAACATCAAACAATGATGCCAGTGCTCTCGAAAATTTCCTTTCAAGCAAGTACAGGATTGCATGTGGCCCTATTAGAAATGTCCAATGTCTAAATGTGCAGAGTGGAACAAGCAAATAACCAAACACTCCCCATCACTTTTATTTACAGTGTCTTCTTTCCAACTCAAGAAACAAATCCTGAAAGAATCATTTGATAGAAAAAAGGATGGCATGACTGCCATGACTGCTCAAAGCAGGACTGTGATAAATATTAACAGCTTTTGAACAGTTGAAGGAACAAAATGCAGCTGCTGAATAAAACCTTGCCATACATGATTTTAAGATTGTTACAAACAAACAGGCCACTGATAGGACAGACCCAAATGCAGGTGTAGAACTTCAAACTTCAGATTGTGTAGATATTCAGTATTACATCTCTTGAAGAACTTTCAACTGTAAATAGTGCACATTTAACTCAATTGGAAACAGAATTGGAACAGAATTGGAAAGTTTTTGGACTGCAAACTCCAAAAAGGATACACAAACATTTGCCTCACTACAGGACAATGTAGAAAACCTCAAATACCAGACAAACCCCTGAGAAAAAAAAGGCCAAAAAGAAGAGTAAGTACAGATTTTTCTGCTCTCATCACTAACATTGACCAGCTTACTAACAAACTAAACGAGCTGAAATCAGTCGTTTACTCAAAAAAATATGATCTGGTTGTACTGACTGAAGTCTGTCCAAAGTCATGGGCAGTGCGCTAGCACTACCTAAGCAAAGGACAATGTGTGCACAATGTGTTTTTTTTCTCCACCCAGGCACTTTGTATTGAAAGAGTTGTCGTAGAAACTTCGAAAAGGGCTCATTCGATTGGAAATTGGAGTGGCTAGTGCCTTTTTTAATAGTCAAAAGTGATTGGAGGGCAACTACCCCATCCCTCCCACGCCCACCATTCCCCCCAAATACATCCAATCAAAATTTTGAGATAGCCATTTTGTTCAGCATAGTTGATTTCCCGATAGAAAATATGTTTTTGAGGAGGACACTCCCCCACGTCCCTCAGGGCAAGGGTTTTAAGTTATGCCCTGGGGGCATATAAGGTTTTTTTTATAGACGGCGTTGTCGTAGAAACTTAAAAACAGGCTCATTCGATTGGAAATTCAAAGGGCTTGTGCCCTTTTTAATAGTCAAAGGCTATTGGAGGGCAACTAGCCCCCCCACGCCCCTGGGGGCATAGAAAGTTTTTATAGAACGCGTTGTCGTAGAAACTTCAAAAAGGGCTCATTTGATTAGAAATTGAAATGGCTAGTGCCCTTTTTAATAGTCGAAAGTTATTGGAAGGCAACTAACACCCCTGCCATGCCCACTATTTCCCCAAATACATCCAATCAAAATTTTGAGATAGTCCTTTTGTTCCATGCAGTTAAAGTTCAGGAAATTATACATTTGAGCAGGACACTCCCCCCACAGTCTTCAGAGCAAGAGTTATAAGTTATGCCCTGGGGGCATACATGTTTTTTTTTATTGAAATCTTTGTCGTAGAAACTTGAAAAAGGGCTCATTCGATTGGATATTCAAAGGTCTAGTGCCCTTTTTAATAGTTGAAAGAGATTTGAGGGCAAGAAGCCCCCCTCTCTCACCCACCTTTTCCCCAAACACATCCAACCAAAATTTTTAGATAGCCATTTTATTCAGTGTTTTTGATTTCCAGAGAGAAATTATGTTTTTGAGGAGGACATTCCCCCACAGCCCTCAGGGCAAGGGTTGTAAGTTATGCCCTGGGGGCATATAATGCTTTTACTGAACGCGTCGTCGTAGAAACTTCAAAAATGAGTCATTCAATTGGAAATTGAAATGGGTAGTACCCTTTTTAATAGTCGAAAGTGATTGGAAGGCAACTAACACCCCTTCCACGCCCTCCATTTCCCCAAACATATCCAATCAAAATTTCTTGATAGCCATTTTGTTCCACGGAGTTTAAAGTTCAGGAAATTATACCTTTGAGCAGGACACTCTCCCCACAGTCTTCAGGACAAGGGTTATAATTTATGCCCTGGGGGCATATAAGGTTTTTTATTGAAATGGGCAACTAACCCCCCTCTCACGCCCAGCATTTCCCCAAACTGATCCAATCAAAATTTTGAGATATCCATTTGTTCAACGTAGTCAAAAGTTCTGGAAATTAGGTCTTTTAGGACAAAAAACCCATCAGAGCTTTCAGTGCAAGGGTTGCAATTTTTGCCCTGGGGGTATATAAGGTTTATATAGAAAGTTGTTGTAGAAATTTCAAAAAGGGCTCTTTTGATTGGAAATTGAAATTAACCTTTTTAATAGTCGACGTGAGTGGAGAGTAATTAACCTCCCTCTCACGCCCTCCATTTCCCCAAACACATCCAATCAAAGCGTAGAGATAGCCATTTTGTTCAATGTAGTTGAAAATTCTGGAAATTATGTATTTAAGGATGACAAACCCCCGAGAGTCCCTAGGGTAAAGGTTGTAAGTTATGCCCAGGGGGCATATAAGGTTTTTAATGATAGAGTTGTTGTAAAAACTTCATAAGGGGCTCATTCAATTGGAAATTGAGAGAGATAGTGCCCTTTTTAATATTTGAAAGTGATTGGTAACTAACCCCTCTCTCATGCCCACCATTCCCCCAAACACATCCAATCAAAATTTTCAGATAGGCATTTTGTTCAACATAGTAGAAAATCCTGGAAATTAGGTCTGTGAGGATGACAACCCCCCACCCAGCCCTCAGGGCGAGGGCTGTAAGTTATCCCCTGGAGACATATAAGGTTTTTATTGAAAGCGTTGTCGTAGAAACTTCAAAAGGGCTCATTTGATTGGAATTTGAAAGGGCTAGTACCTTTTTTAATAGTTGAAAGTGATTGGAGAAAGACTAACGCCCCTCTCACGCCCACGATTTTCCCAGACACATCCAATCAAAATTTTGAGATAGCCATTTTGTGTAACATAGTTGAAAGTTCTGGAAATTAGGTCTTAGAGGATGACAACCACCCTCACAGCCCTTAGGGTAAGAGTTGCAATTTATGCCCTGGGGGCATATAAGGTGTTTATAGGAAGTGTTGTTGTAGAAACTCGAAAAAGGCTCATTCAATTGGAATTAGAAAGGCCTAGTGCCTTTTTTAACAGTCAAAAGTAATTCGAAGGCTTGACATTTTTATAGCAAAGATCGATGTGGATATAATGTATTATTTTGTTGTTGTTGTTTAGACCAGGGCACTTTGTATCAAAGGAGTTGTTGTAGAAACTTCGAAAAGGGCTCATTTGATTGAAAATAGAAAGGGCTGATGCCCTTTTTAATAGTCGAAAGTGATTGGAGGGAAACTAATCTCCCTCCCACGCCCACCCTCCCATTTGACTTTATGTTTAAAAACTAAATGTTGCCAGTAGATTAAATCAAAATGCACTGTGTTAATGCTAATTCCCAATAAGGCATCTCAGCAGTATCCCAAGAACAACTGAGGGTATTATCTTCAAACTTTTGGAACTGCTTCTGCTTTTAAAATTTAACGAAATCAAAATAGTGTAAGTGTATCCAAGCTATCAAAGAAAGTAAACAGATTTTTTTGCAAATGGTATCAAGTTTTCTATTTCTGGTCAACTGGAGGAGGTATGAAACTAAATTAAACACTACTATTTGTGTCCAGATTTTTAAGAGGGTGTATGTAGTTAAAAATTGCTGAAAATTTTTCTTGAGCATACAAATAGCAGGCCAAACTATAAATTCTTAAAAAAACAAAAAGATTTAAAGTATTATTATCTTTATCCCTGAAAAGACTATGTAAATATAAAACGAACTGAAATAAATTAAAAAACTTTTTCCACAAAATAAGTTTTTCAAAGAGAAGCAAAGAACTTCATCAAAACAAAAATGAGCAAAAATAAAATAATCTACCAAGCATTAAACTACCACAAATCAGCATCAATAAATGAATGAAACCCAAAAAGAACAGAAATTACAATAATTAACCGAGTCAAACTCAAAACAAGCAGGAATTAACAGAAGTTGGGCTCAAAACCCCTATGCCTTCTCAAGGCCAGAACATAATTTGCACTTTACTGAGAAAACTACAAATGAATGTGCATTGTCAGTTTAATATACATTTACTGATATTTAGTAGTCAAAATCTTATTATTTGATTTATTAAAGTTATAAAAGTAAAAACATTTATGTTGAACTTCAAGGAAGTTCAACCAGGAGTCCTGGTTGAACTTCCTTGAAGCAATGATATAAGGGATGTTTTAAAACATTTTTTTAAAAACCTATCAGTTTTAATGATTGAATTTTAATGTAAGTTTCTTTTATATTGTTTTTTATTCTCTTCATTTCTTATGCTGAGGACGACCTTGGATATAGGGTCGAAATAATCATTTAAAGTTGCATTCCTCTGTCTTGTATAAAAATTTCCCTGTTGTTCTACTTATTGTTTATGATGGAAAGGCAGTGTGGTCTTCGTTGCTATTTGCAATGGACTATCACCAGCTGCTCTTGGTCTGTCTTCCTGAGACTGTATACAGCTTTGTCAGGTCCATTCTGGATTTTGAACAGGAAGTTTGATGTGAGTAAAACAGTTTTTCTCTTACATTTGGTTATAATTACCTTGTTCTGTGGAATAAAATTTCACAAAATTTTGTAAAATAAACTACAATGCAGGTATATTTTAATTAAATATTTAACATGTAGGTGGTTAGGTATCTAACATAATGCATTCTGGGCAGCCTGGTTTCCATGATTCTTTGTTGTAGTTTCCATAATTTTGTCACTAAAGTATTATATATTCGTCAGATTTTGGTATATTTCATTATGATTTACCTCACTTCACTTCTTGAGTGTGTTCTAGATAATAAATACCAGATTAAGAAGAATTAGACTTTCAATTTATAATGGGAAAAAAACAGACCTCCATATGTAGTTGCAGTTTTTGGTAGTAGCAAGCACTGAATAAAAAAAGAAGAAGAAAAAACATGGACAGCTTCAGGTGTAACTTTCCTTTGTGTTGCTACCCCTAGGAAAAAGTATATTGCTAATGTTTGAATTTATATGGACAAAAAAGCATGCTTCAACAGGACAGCAATAACAAAATGTGATAGTACTCTACAGTTTCCTAGATATGAGGCAACCAGAAGAAATAAAAATCTTAGAAAACTAGTTTTCAGGTATGAATACACCCAAAATATGTGTAGTGGGTTAAAAATGTTTTTATTTTGATATCATTAGAAATTTAAAGGACACTAAAAGGAGGAAAAGGTGATAACTCCTACTCAATGGGGACTAGTGTGCAAGATTTACCAGTAAAATTTGAAACTTACTCTTACCAAATAAGTTACCAGTAACTTTGGTATGTTACCTCAGAATTGGTAAGTTTCAAATACTCATGAATTCAAAAGAAAGTATTCTCTCTTCTCTGACAGATTGATAAGAAAAAATATTGTTCTCGCATCTTTTTTATTTGCGTATTTCCTATTTCATTGACATGGGGAAAAAAATTATAAAAAAAAGCACTTTAGGCTTCAGATAGATAGATAGATAATTTATTCAGCCACTAGGCCATACACAAACATTACAATATAAGACAACAGCCAGCATACGCTTAAATAAATGGTATAACTACTAACAACAAACAAAAACCTGAAACCCATTATTTATATCTTTTTAAACTCTCTTTTATAAATCCAGTCACTTCTATAATCATCTCCTGGGATGAAGATTTAAGGATCCCAGGAAAAAACACTCCCCATCACCTATATACTTCAATCTCAAATCTGAAAGCCCCTGGCACACCCTCAAAAAATGGAGCAAAATTTTCTCCCTCCATACCACATAAAGAGCAAGTATAACATGATCTTGGGCCTTGAGCATTTCTTTCAAATACTTTTAATCTAGTTTTTAAGGGCAAACCATTTGCTCTGACCTGGAACCACAGATGCAAGTTTTCTGGTGGCAAATTCAGCTTAAAATAATATTCTAGTCCAAAAGACTCTTTTATCTTAGAATGCTGGCGCAAGGTTTCAGATTTTCAAATCTGTTCATGCCAGAGTTGGATCTCTTGATCTTCCTTAACATGTTTTAGCATTTCCAATAAATTTCCTCTGGATTGCCTGTTGGATCAAGACCTTCATTCTAAGACCTTCAATACAATGCAACCTCGGATCCCCTTTTTTAAATAACAGTAAAATTAAAAATGTCTTCCATCCTAAAACACAAATTCTTGATGAAAGTACACTATTAAACAGCAGCATAAAAATTGACATAAATAAACTGGGAAACTTTTTATATAAACGAGTGCAAAATGTTCTGTCCAGCTATATTTGGATCTGGGATTCCCTCTGGTGCTTTTCCTTGTCTTTGGTTTACCCTTCTCCAAAATTCTTTCCATATTACTCTCCAATTAAAAACAGCTCATTTGCTCAATTGTTTGCTTACGTGTGTTGATCTCTTTTCTTTACTTTTATTAATCTCTTATGGCATCTCCTAACCTTGCAATACCTAACCAATAGTGTTGCTTTCTCAACCTCATTTCTAGCTTGCTTTACCTAATTTAGGGCCTCTGCTAACAAATTTTTACTACTTAAACAATCAAGGTCATAAAAACTTTCACTAACTGGTTTTAATGAACAATACTGGCACTGATATCTCTAGTAATAATGTATTAAAATTAGCTTCTAATTCATCATCAGAATCACTACTTAACCTTAGCTGCTCTAGTCTCCAACAAACCTGCTCTTTCCTAAATATAGCACTTAATGCATTCTGCTTGCTCTGACGCCACTCTCTCTTTAGCTACCTACTTGGTGAAGTATACATAAACTGAAAGAACTATATTCATAAACTCTACACTCAAGGCCTAAGTGTAACTTAATTGGTAGGAGGTCAGACAACTGAATATTCAAAACTTCAACATTCAGTGATTCCAAATCCAAACAAAGGTCAACAAAAAGATAATCAAAAATACTAGGCCTCAGACCCAAAATGCAAGTATAATCACCCTTGACTTATCCACCCCAAACCTATTTCCAATCCCAACTCCAACCTCCAAACAAAGTGCCAGGAGTTTTCTACCCCAAGCATTAACTTTCCTTTTATCATCCATGCTCTTTCTTGGGATTCTATACATATGAGGAACAACATCATAAACAGCCGGTAAATCAACAATAGGCAGCTCAACCAAATCATCTGCATAAGCATCAAGTCTCCTAACAGCAATATTTTATGGGACATAAATTTACTACAAAAAAGTGTAGCTTCTTTTCCTAATATAGAGCATGTATCCTCTGCAGTATATGAGCTAGATAGTAGTAGGACATAAGCTGCACAAACCCACAACTTCAGACCTGAGTGACATACCAATCTAATCCAAACAAGATTTTCTGATTCACCTTTCACCTTATTAAAAGACAAAAAAGAATTATTCTTTAAAAGCACTAAGATACCACCATAATGCCAGGAGTTCCTTGACACAGAACGGGCAACATATTTGGTTATGAAACTACAAAAAGATGGCACTTCATCACCACTGTGCCACGACTCTACTAACACAACAAAATCAAATTTTGTTATTTCAAGTTCCAGTTCACTTTTTTTATTCCTTAGTCCTTGAACATTCCAAGACACAAACTTGACCACGTTATCTTGCATATGGCCTGCATACCTCTAATTTGTGTTTATACTTTGATCAGCTGCAAGATTGAATGGTGTCTCTGGAGGAATTCTCTGTGATTCACTGAAATCCATCCTGTAGTACTCTTTACCTGTGTTATATGTTGATCTTCCTATATTACCATGGTACAGAGTACCACCACTAGTATCACTTCTTCCCCAGCCACCACAAACATTTTTTGGATGATTCCTCAGAAGATCATCAGGACTGATTATTTCTGCAATCCTATGCACTCTTGGTTGCTAGGGCATAGCTTGCACATCCACAACTGTACCAGTATTGCTGTTTTCACTGCTGGAATTTTCTCCCCCCAAACTTTCAAAGTAGGGCTGATTTACTGCAACAGATAGCGAGGGTGGTGCCGCTCTACTAGGAGCTTGACCAACACTAGCATTTTTAGCCTGAGAAGCCTGGTTTATGATGCTATCTAAAACTTTTCCAACTGCCAAATCATACATAAATGTTTGCCCTTCAATGAACAACTTGGTGCCTCTGAGGTTAGCATTTCTTCCTTCTGCTTCAGCCCTATCAAACAATGGCCTTAAATGCCTACTGGCTTCCCTTTGCGCGTAGGTATAATCGGGAGCAACTTTAACTCCAAACATCCTCAAAGGTCCATTATTATGTAAGATATAATTGTGCAATTCTACCACAATAAACTTGATTACCAGATAATTCTTTGAGATAATAAGAGATAAGCAAGAGCTCCTGCAGCTGCTCCTTCTTATCTGATGCATCTTCAAATGCTATGTCTGGCAGATCATCTTCCACCAAACTATCTCCACTATCATGTTGTAGTGAACTATTGATACAAAGACATGATGGCAGTGTGAAAATCCCTTCCAGCCTTTCACAACAATTTCCAGGCATTTTTGAAGCTGCATGGCAATGCTCAGTTTTTGGCTATTAAGTGACTGATGGATCATTAAAATTTTGTTTGCTGTTTCATTCTTGATGTGGTTTCTATGGTGGGTATGTATTAGTCCATAATCTGGCCAGAGTCCATTGCAAGAGGTTTCGGTAACACAAACTATTGAGATTTTTACAGCCACTCCCATAACAACCAAAAAAAAAAAAAAAAAAAAAAAGAAGAAGAAAAACTCCCACAAGCTTCCAATTTTACAGCTTTTGCAATCTCAAAGTACAATGATTTGGAAAATGGGTCAGTTTTGGAGATGTAGCTACAGAGTTCTCTTTTCAAGATTCCAACAAAGTCAGCTTCAGATCTTTTGTTAAATGAATCACCATCCTTCCAAAATTAGTAAGCTCATTGATACAACTTACTGCATCCATAAACACATCCTGTGTCAGTGAGTTTGCACAAAAAGCAGATCAAGTAAAGTAGCTGCAGCCAGGGTGGGATCATATGCAAATATCCTCCTATTTCCTACATACTTGTGGATTTTCTTTCCTCAGACTTTTAGACTAGCAAAAACAGTACAGTCTCCTGGAAATGCTACTGTAGCAAATTGAAGTATGGGATGACACACTAATCAGCTTTATCTTCTTCAAAGAAATGGCAACCAAGTGAAATTGGCTTCAAGAATTTCAGACAGGTTGTTAATTGATCCAGTTTCACATCATCAAAAAACACTTTTCTGATATCCTGAATGCTATCATTTGTATCACACCTTCTATCAATTGACACAGACTGTAAAGGTTCCCACATCTCTTTCATGAAGCACATTGATTGGTAGATAGATCCCCAGCAAGCTTTGATAGGTAGTTCTGGGCTGATAGTTTTGTCAAGAACTGCAATCTGCTTTTTGTTAAGGACAACTTGAGCCTTGCAACAAGACCTGACAAACGTAATGACCTTAAATATATTTTTGACACACTGGTCTAAGCTTTTCATAGTTCTTGGACAAATAGATTCAAAATGTGAGCAATGCACCCAATGGTTCGAAGGTGGGGATATTTTTGCTTCAATAACAAGGTAGCAAGTTTATTTAGCCTAGGATTATCAAGGCAAATGGCACCAATCCTTATTGTTGAATTCCTGTCTCCAGTCATAGCAGGGCACCAAACTTTAGCAACTTGCTCCAGTTCATCAGCTACAAACAGTGCAGTGTGCTGCTTGTTGCAAGTTTCTACTGATTCAAGGAAGAACTTTGTCAGTGAAAACAACATAGTTAACAATGGGTTCCTATCTAATTTTTGTCCATCCATCAAAACAAAGACTATTGGCTGTTTTGCAGTTCTGAATTTCCTGTATAATGTCAAGCATGCTTTCAACAAAGCATTCATCCAGGTACTTGATTCACACTTTGTGATATGAAATTTCCCTCATAGCTGGATTTGTAGCCTTATTGACAGCAAAAAATTTTCATTTTTGACCACAGCAAATGGTGTATTACCTTAAAATGGAGCTAGGCACAATCTAAGGATTTCGTCTTGTAGAGCTCCAGAATGATGACTGGTTGTATGCAGGGTTCACTGGTGACCCAGGTGCTGTTCCATCTTCAGTAGCATCCCAATTAAGTTTACACTCTCTAGAGGACCAGTCAGCATCTAGCCTTCATTTAAAAACATCAATGGATTCAGCAGGAACTGTTTCATTAGATAGTTTGTTCCAACTGTTGACACTACATGCTGAAAAGAATTGAGTATGGACTACAGATATTGTAGACTGCTTGAATAGTTTCAGGTGATGACCTCTAGTTCTTGAATTGGTACCAACAGTAAGGAATAATGCTGGGAAAATATCAGGCCTCATTAACTTAAAGGCTAAAACGGCATCCCCTCTATTTCTCCTGTGAACAAATGTAGGGAGATTCAGCTTTGATAGTCTTAGAGGGTAGGAAAGATCTTGCATCCCAGATATCACTTTAGTAGCATGTCTCCGCACATCTTCAATAACCTTTATGTCTTTTTTAAAATATGGAGAGGCAAGAGACATTCCAACTTCAAGCTTATGACACACAAGTCCCTTATAAAGAAGACTGATGACTTTAGAGGAACAAGTGGTAATAGTACAATTAATCAGTCCCAAGGTCAAACTAGCCCAAGCAGCAGACCTCTTAGTATGATTGCTGAATTTTAGTTCATTGTCAATAGTGACACCAAGATCTATGCAGGGGGGGAATGTGTGCAAACCCCCCTTACCACTGTGTGCAGTGGCAAGGAATCAGTTAGCCAAAGTGAATGATATGGCATTGAATTCAAGAAACCAGGCCTGAGCCCATTGACCCATCAGTTTAAGATTATTTTGTAGCAGGGCATGATCTTCACAGGACAAAGCTGGTCCAAGAAGCTTCAGGTCATCTTCATAAAGAGTTGATTTACTCCTGATTATGGAAGGAGCATCATTGATGAAGATATTAAATAGTGTAGGACCCAAGACACTTCCCTGACAAACTCCACTCAGAACACGTGTTGAGGAAGAAATTAATACAATTACCAGTCACCAAATAACTAAACACATTGATTTTGCAAATAAAGAAAATCAAAGATCCAGAACAGGGATTTATCTTAAGCTTTACTGCATGTAATTTAATTTCAAGTGATTTGCAACACACTTTGTCCAAAGCTTTAGAAAAGCGAAGCAGAATCATTTCAGCAGGAATCCTAATATCAAGCAACTTGGTGATGTGATCATATGATTAAAAGAGATTGGTGTCAACAGATCTTCCAGAACAAAAGCCATGTTGTGAACTGAGTTAAACATTATTTGCTTCAAGGTGTTTAACAACTGCTGATGTCATGCTGATGGGTTGATAATTTTCAGCAAGGTCCTTTATACCTTTTTTTAAAAATAGGAATGATATGTGCAGTTTTCCAGTCCTGAGGTAGTCTAGAAAGATTTAAAGATAAATTGAACAGCAGGGAAAGAGGTTGACACAAAACTGTACAACATTCATGTAGGATATGTGGGTGAATGCTGTCTGGACTGGCAGATTTATTCAGTTTGAAGGATGTAAGTTTCTTTAGAACCAAAGTATCTGTGTAATCAGAATTGGTTCCATCTTATGTGATACATCATATAAAGGAGATGTAGGATATACAAAACTGGAGTTAGATGAAAAACAGAAGAGATTGGATAAAAATTTTAACTTTCAGCTCAAGATCAGCAACTGATTTACTATAGTACAGGATATCTGGTATTGTGTGTCTAGAGCAATATTTTGAGTGGCATAATGCCAGAAAGATTTAGGGTTATCCTTAACTTCCTCAGCCAGTTTTTCCTCAAACCTCCTCTTCAACTCCTTTATTTGGTTTGTTGTTTGATTACAAAAGGATTTGAAGACTAGATAATTTTCTGTGGTCTTATTTTTTCTATAACAATTCCATGCTCTGTGTGTTTTCTATTGATTAGCTTGCTGACTTTAGTAGTTAAAAAGGTAAACCTTTTGCCTGAAAAATTCTGCTGCATGACTTAAACATTTAGAATTTCCATTTTTACATTTGACCAACTCTCTTCAATATTATCAATAATAATCTTTTTCCAGTTGACTTAGGCAAGTTTTTCAGGGACTATTTTGTAGTTTACATATTCTTGTTGCTTAAGAGGAAGGTTGTTTGGTAGGCAGATATAACTCTGAAACAATCCCTACATGGTCACTATTACCAACAGGTTATTGCATTCTTAATATGAAGGTCAGGGTTAATGAGAATAACCTGATCAAGAGTGTTGGGGACTTGACCTTCCCTGAAACAAGTTGGTTGTGAGATTATTTGACAGAGGGAATTATCAGAGAGGGCAGACAAAAAAGGAGAATATCTATTACAAAAATCAGATCCATCAATCCATTGGAATTCAGGAAGGTTAAACTAACCTGACAAGTATGTGTCCAATAAGAGAGTCATTCATACTCCTGCCATTTACCCGTACCCCAGCCATTTAAACATTTGCCTCTCAATTACTTGGACTATCTGTCTTGGCTTTTCTCTGTCTACAATTACCCAGCCCAGTCTTGATGCAACCTATTGCAAAATACTTGATAACTTCAATTCAAAATCAACGGACCATAGACCATAAACAAAAAGACCATAGCTGGCAAATTTGGACATCACATGTGACAACACGGCAGCCAAATTAGATTCTGAGTCCAAAACACATGGAGCACTGGGGCTTCTATTAACAACACCCACTACAATTGAAATTATTTAATCGTGTATTTTAATCCACACAGACTCAATTCCATCTGTATTCAAAGAATTGAATGAGACTAACATTTAGTCCATCTCTTATATAAAGGCACACTCCTCTGTGGCAAAGTGGAGAATTCAGATTAGAAAATAGTTGGTAACCATTGATTTTGATTTCATCAGGAAATAAGACTGACAAGGTATTTTCTGGTGTAACTTCTGTAATTGCTGCAATGTCCACTCCTTCAGATTTCATACAAAAGGAAAGTTCAGAAAGCTTATTATGGAGGCTATAAACATTGGAGCTAAGGAGCCTCATTCCCTGAGAGGATGCAGGAGCTAAAGGATTGGTAAGGTTGTTGGACACAGCACTATGAAATGACAAAGAAGAGACATCAGGTAAGCAAGTTGTTGCTGAAGAAACAAGAGAAATATCAGCAGCAAACAGGGAAATAGTATTATTATGTTAACTACTAGAGAAGAGAAGAGGAGGGGGTGGCTACCAGATGGTTGATGGCTATTTGAGTCATTTTACTTGGGCTGGGAGGGCACCAATGTCAACACCATAATTGCATAACAGATAATCCTACAGTAAAACTGCGTCATCAGTCTGGGTAGGGATACCATATGCAACAATGTTAAGACATCTTTCAAAACGCTGGGGCTCTGAATGGGCTATCTGACAAACTATCAGTTTCAGTTAATTGGGCTACTGGATGTTGAGACAATTTAGAAGACACTGTAGAAACCACTGGGTCCTGAATGGTTGAAACCAAGCAAACTGATTGTAGTGAATTTTCAATATGTGAATTGATATTGCAAACCCTGTTTGCAATATCACTAACCTGGGCAGAAATGTCACTTTTAATGTCAGTTCTCAGTTGGAAAACTGTTTGGGTCAACTGACTAGTGGTGGCAAACCCCTTCTTAAGATCTTCCCTGAAAGATTTCAAGGAATTTTCCATAACTGATGCTAGTCTATTTATCATAGCTTGCTCACTAGAGGGGGAGGAGGAGGGTTAACTTTGCAGGTTGGATATGACCAGGAACAAGTAAGGGATTGCAGCACCTTCCTTAATAATTTATATTCTCCAAAAGACAGGTCCAGACATTCACCACAGATCCACTTCTCATAAATATCACACTCTATGGCAGAGGACCCCTCATCCAATTCTGTAAAACAGGTAGCACATCTATCATGACCTTTAATTGGGCTTACGTGTTTTTGCTTAGCCTTGCTGGACATTATATATTCAACTAACTCAGCAAATGAAACTGTTCAAAATATAAAAACAACAAACCTTAGCCAGTTGTCAACAAATTGGTTTATTATGTAGACTCAATTTGGTAGGCAATTTGAATATAACCTATTTTTGTTATTTTGTTTATATAAACAATGATGATTATGGTGTCACTACAAATCACATGCTGAAGAAGAAAAACCTGTTCAGAGCACTCCCTATCCAGTTTAAACTAGCTTGAGGAGCTCTAGGTAATAGATGGCAAGACTGGATGTAACTGAAGTACCCTAAATCTGGGGAATGGTTAGACATTTTGTTTTCCAGTCAATCTTTTGATAGATTACTTTTCTGAACAATTTGGTATATAGGAGTTTATTATTTATGCACTGGATCTCTATTTTATTATATGCACATTTTGTTCATGCATAAAATGCATGAACCCAAGCTTTGTTGCAGACTTCCTGTTGTTCTATGGTCACTTTTTGGATACACATAAGTTTGGTTTGCTCCACTTTTTTCTGGCTCAAATCCATGCAATACACTGTGCAATTTATTTGAAACCACATGGTATAACCCATCATATAATCTTACCTTTAAGAAAAAATTGCAATAATTTTACATTCATAAAACCCTATATACCAAACCTTCCTTGTTGATACCATAATTGCAGTCTTATAGAAGTAAAACTTAAATAATAAAAACAACAAAAAAGAAAACTTTTCTAGACTACCTTGCACCAAGCAAAATAAAAGCTGGTAACAATAGCATTTTAACGAATCAAACATCCAATGTGCGTTTTTCTTTACCCAATACTAAAAAATACAATAAATAATGAAAGGTGTTTGATAAACATATGCAGTGATGGATGGATAGAGAGCATGGAAAACAACTAAATACATTGAGGCAGACTTGGCTAAGATCATAAAATAAGATAAAAAGTCAAAACATTGACAAAAGCCAGCAAAAGTATCCATTTGAAAACCAAGATTCCAAAGAAAAGATTCAATTTGATTTTGTGGAAACCTCCTTATAATGATGCTTCATCCAGAAACAATTAAGAATCTAGTAGGACGATGGGAAAGATTTATGTTTGGGCACTAGTTGCTGCTGTGTCACCATTGCAATGCTAGATTAGAAGAGATTGGATGGGAATTTTTGTATTAATAGGCCTATACTACCCACATTATAGCATCCTATCGCTAGCAAGTGCGATTTAAGGTAATTTAAGGTAAGGTAATATATAATTCACTGATAATCTATTCTATAGTTAAAGATAGCCAGTCAAAAGTCAAAAACTCACCAAATAAAATTGACCTCTGTTATGAACATCTTATTTATTAAGACTGACTGACTAATTGCATATCCCCCCTATTTTTACTCAGGCAGAAAATGACAAAGGGGTAGCCTGACAGAGCAATATCAGCATAAGCTCAAAGGGGTATGACTCATGCATTGAATCTGATGATGGAAATTCTTGTACAATAGATTTTAGCAAAGTGGCAGCTCTCTTAGGGATGGGCTTGTTTCAACTGAGAGCATTTTTGTTCATGAAAAATGTAAACTTACCAGTAAGTTTGACCTAAAACTTTACCATTACTGGGTAAGTTACCAAGTGGTAATTTATGTCTTGTACACTATTAGGGACAAAGCTGTAGTAAAATTGTTCATATTATTTATAATAATATCAAAACAGAGTTTCTCCTAGCTATTGATATCTTAACCACTTGCTTTAATACAGAAAAAAGCAAATTAAAATCCTCTTAAAGTCACTTGCCAGCTAAAAGAAGTTCAATATTTTGATGCTTTGTGTAGATCAGCAGGATAAATATTGCTCTGTTCTAAAGGAAATACTATAAAATTCTACTACTTTAGAACAATACAAAACATGATAAATTTTGAGTTTTTTCTATTATTTAACAACATAGTGAATGAACATACCATTGGATGCATTAGTTTTCTGTTCTATCCAGATATGCTAACTGCTTCATTTGAAAATTTTACTTTTAGCCATGGACCTTTAATTTGACAACTTGCTCCTTGTTAGAAAATGGTTTCTAATGTAAACTTTAGGAGAAAGATATGTAAACATTAAACTCCTAAAAAATAGTTTTCAGGGGTTTATAGCGTTTCCTTCAGAACAGAAGTTATAGTTCTAGTTGAGGGGCTTCTTACTATCTTGGAAAATAGCTGAGTTAAGTGAATGAAACTTTCATGATGAATCAAGGGCCTAAAATATACCTGGCAAGGTGTTATCAATCTACTACCCCCACTCTATTCCAATTAACATCTGAATAGCAGATGTCATGAAAGGCAGGGTAAATTTCTACTTTAGATATCTTTGAAAGGGGTTAGGTTAGGAAAATAAAACTTTCAGGGATGGGTCTACAGGCTAAAGTATGCCACAGGGAGGAATTTTGAAGCAATTACCTCCAAATCCTTCTCTCTCTAGAGTGCTGAAATTAACTTACATGATAGGTCCTATACCTATTGAAATTTTGGCATAACAACATTTTACCTTAATTTTCAGTTATCACTTTCTTTTTCTCTGGTTTTAGTTCTGAAAGTGCAATTCCTGTCATTTCAGTAGAATTTTTAAGCAATATCAATGTCTTTTTTCCAAATTTGGGAAATGTATTTGCTTATCTTTAAAACCTTATAAATTAGGATTGAGCAAAGCTGTGAAGCTGAAAACAATTTTGTTGTACTTCATTTAAGCAGAAGATCTAATTTGCAAGATTTCACTTTTACAAGACACAGATTTTTTAAAGGTCATCAAAGGTCAGGAACATCTAGAGGGAGAGGGAGCAGAAGTAGGTACTTCAAAATACCTTGCCATAATGTACTTTAGCCAGTAGACCTATCCCAGACAGTTTCATTTTCCTAACCCCTTTGCAAGATAGCCAGAAGTAGCTAAAGTAGAATTTTACCCAAGGCAGAAGAACAACCAGCCATGGTGCCAGTAGAAGTATATGTGGTAAATATCTACCAAATCATATTATTGACTTATGCATAAAGTGAATATACCACTTGATGTCTTTTTTTATGCTGATTAGGAATATAACAATCATTTCTTTCAGAAATGAATTTCAGCCCCCCTATATATGCCAATTCAGGGTATATATTTCTACATTAGGGGGGGGGGGGAGCAAATTTTGTTTCTGATGTAAATGGGAGGTAAGTTTAAACTTTACCCCTACCCCCCCTAATGTAGAAATATATACCCTGAATTGGCATATATATAGCGGGGGGGGGCTGAAATTCATTTCCGATAGAAATGATTATTATATTTGTAATCAGCATAAAAAAGGCATCAAGTGGTATATTCACTTTATGCGTAAGTCCATAATATGATTTGGTAGATATTTACCGCACAAGTTTCTACCTTATACTCTATCTTCAGGGCCTAGAAGATTGCATAAATAGATGATATGCCTATACTTAATTTAGCACAATCTTAAGACATATCAAGACATCTTGTCCTGTATCTGAGGAATAGATTAATCTTTAAAACCTTGCAGATCAGAATTCAGCAAAGGTATAAGGCTCACAACACTTTCCTCTTTGTCCCATATGAGTGGTACACCTGTTTCTCAAAGTTTTATTTTTCATAACCCAAAGACTATAAATCATGACAGTGAAGTCTTTTGGAGAGGGAAAGGTGTGGAGTTATGCTTCTCAAAATACCTTCCCAAGGGACATCCACCACATGGCTAATATGGGAGTAAAGTTCATTTGTGATGCAAATGAATGTTATGTTTAGATTCAGGATGCAATTCTGGGTATATCTTTGCACATTAGGGGGGTGAGGGTATATATTGTGAATACATAGGTTCTAAATAATTCATGAATTTCTTAAAAAAACTGGAAAAACAAAGATAGAAGTGAAGATTAAGGCTCTCCCCCTACTATATGTGGTAACTAGGCCTAGGATTATTCTGCATAGGCTATTATCAAGCAAGAAATGTTTTCTTAATGTTTCCTTATGTCCAGCTGGACTCCTAGGCTTAAAATACAGGTTGGTTGGTTGGCTAATTCAAAGACTTGTGTAGGGTAAGACACCCAGTAGTCAGACACTTTAATCACTTTGAAAACTTTTTGACATTTAAACTACTCTAATTACTGTATTATACCACCTAGAAACTTAATTTTTATATCAAAAAATTTCTGAAGAATTTCTAAACAAGTAGGTTACTAATTCAAATAGTTTCACTTGTATAGCACCTTCTATTTTTGAATTTACTAACAAGTGACAATTCTGCCTTAACTTGGACATACAAACAGCTCATTGTAAATTGGTTATTAAAATAGTATAAAAGATTCTGTCTGAAAATAGGCAGGTGGCCAACTACTGGGTGTCTTACCCTATATATACACTGACAAATTAGCCATCTGGTGGTATCCCTTCCCAAGGGAACATTGAGGCTGTAGAATCAGCTAAAGTTATACAAAATCATATTACTGAGTAAGGACTAAAGTGAATACACCATTTGATGCCTTTTTTTTTTATAAAGATTACAAATAGGCTATAATAAGCATTTCTGTCAGAAATGAATTTCAGACCCCCCCCCCCTTATATATGCCAATTCAGGTAGGTGGTCAATATCTACAAAATCATATTATTGAGATAGGAATAAAGTGAATACACCATTTGATGCCTTTTTTTATGCCAATTATGAATATAATAAGCATTTCTATCAGAAATGAATTTCAGCCCCCCCCTATATAGGCTTTACCAAACCAAACCCACCCCTGAATTGGCCTATATAGGGGGGGGGGGCTGAAACTCATCTCTGATAGAAATGCTTATTATATTCGTAATCAGCTTAAAAATAGGCATTGAATGGTGTATTCACTTTTGTCGCTAACTCAATAATATGATTTCGTAGATATTGACCAGTTAGGTATAGGCTAGCCTATATAGGGGGGGGGGGGCTGAAATTCAATTCTGATAAAAATACTTATTATATTTTTAAACACCATAAAAAAAGGCATCAAATGGTGTATTCACTTTAGTCCTAACTCAATAATATGATTTTGTTGAATATAACCATATTCACTTTAGTTCTAACTCAATAATATGATTTCGTATAACTTTACCTAGAATCATTCCTGAGCTTCATTAACTTTATTGACCTTTTTTCAAGATAGACAAAAGTATCTCATCTAAAGTTTTACCAAATAAGCAAAATTTAATTTTGGAAATTTACACCTAGTCTATCTGCTCAACTATTGACACAACAAACCCTGATTTATTTTAAATAGGTTAAAGCTAATTTCATTACTTCCTGGTTCATGCCTAATTGTCTAGAGCAACAAAATAAGCCTTATCTTTGGTAGTAAGAAGATATAGGCTATCTATTAACAAACCGATAGGTACATTGATTTAGAGAATCAGTTATCCTTTTCCATCGTCATTAAGACAATGCTGATATGGAGAAAATCCTTCGATATAACTTACATTTTCTTTTTCAATCCTTTTTTACCAGATTTGGCCAGTCCCTTATTTTTTCCTACAGCCATGATTCAGAAATTTGGAAGAATTTCTTTAGTATTTTATTATGATAGTGATGAAGATACGTTTTCGTAAATAATTTTGAAGTGGACCAGCGTTGCGCAGCGAAATAATTCAGTAGATTTTTCAAAAGACTTTAAATAACGAAAATAGATCACTAAAATCATAATTTAGCTGCTTCAATATTGGTGCCGCCTGCACCAATACCCAACCTTACATATAAACAACGGGAAACTTATATACCGTAAAGCACTTGCCCCTGGTGTTGTGGGGGTTTTTGTCATCCCTGGAGGCATAGTTATTTGGCTTTTTGACCATTCTGCTCCAAAATGTTGGTAAATAAATAAATGATAATCTGATAAATGAAGTATTTAAAATCAATGAATGAACGGAGGAAGTGAAAAATTACCTATGTTCAGGAATAATTGAAAGAATAACTAATGAATAAGATTAACTCCAGATTTGAGAACAATTATAGTAATTGAAAACTTATTTCATTTATGACTTTCATAGCTATTCCTTTATTATAGTTGATGTAGGACAAACGTAAGTTAGTTTTTAATTATATCATTGGCTCCAAATTTTATTACTGAACATTATGTCAAATTAGTCCGTAATAACAAACCAAGGATTATTTCTCTCTTAAAAATAAATATCGGGGAAATTATTTTGTAACAAGAAAACATTTTTGGGGAAAGGCTTTAATTACATACTATAAAGGGTATGGGTTCGACCAAACATAACCTTGTTTTAGCCCCCCCCCCCTCAAAGATAAAGAAATTTTGTCCAGCTTTTTATTCTATAAATACAATTTGTGAAAACATCTGTAACAAGCGAAATTGGTATATCTAGCTTGCGTGTGCTAATAAACTATTTATAGCAAAATGGTAAATGTGTTACAATTATCTGAAATTTTTGAAGGGTGTAGGGGGGGGATGCTGGTTAAATTTATACGACTATTCTTTCCACTAAAACCGTATATGCCGCTGGATATAACTTACAACCCAGGCCCAATGGATCTTGGAGGTTGGAGATTTTGTCAACCCTGGAGGCATTGTTATATGAACCTTGGACTATTTTAAAAAAAATGGCTATCTCAAAATTTTGATCGGATACATTTGAGGAAAAGAAGGTGTAGTTGGCTCTTTGCCCTCTGATCACTTATAACTCGTAAAAAGAAACTAGAACTTTCGATTTCGAATCAAATGAGCCTCCTCAAAAGAATATACGATCACCCCTTCCATAAGAATCTTATATGACACCGGGGCATAACTTATAATCCTTGTCCCCAGGCTTTGAGGGGCTTTGTCAACCACACAGACGATGATATATCAGACACGAACTATTTTGAACAAAATGACTATCTAAACTTTATGATAGGATGCATTGAAATAAAAAAGGCATGGGGGGCTAGATGCCCTCCGATTACTTTTGACTTTTAAAAATGGAACCGAAACTTTCAATTTCCAATCCAGTGAGCCAATTCGGGGAAAGAAGGCGTGGGGGGGGGGGGGGGGTAGGTGCCCTCTGATCACTTTTTAATCTTATAAAGAGAACTTGAACTTTCAATTTGCAATCAAAGGAGCCCTCTCCGAAGTTTATGCGACACCCTTTTCATAAGAACCCTTTATACCCCCGGGGCATAACTTTCAACACGTGCCCGGGTTTTGGTGGTTTTGTTGAAGCCGGAATTTTTGCTATCTAACCTTTGAACTATTTTGAACAAAAAGGCTATCTCAAAATTTTATCTGAGGTATTTGGAGAAAAGAGGTCATGGGGGGAGGGGGGATAAATTTGGCACTAGAACTTCTGATTTCAAATTGAATAAACCTCTTCCGAATTTTATACGAGCACCCCTTCCATAAAAACCATATGTGCCCCGGGGCATAATTTACAACCTTTGCCCCGAGGATCTAGGGGGTTGTATCGACTTTACAGTTCTGTTATCTGTTCTTTGAGCTATTTCCAACAAAATAGATATTTTAAAATTTTGTCATATACATTTGGGGAAAGAAGGGCAAAGGGGAAGGGGGGAGCTTGTTGCCCACAGATCCCTTTTGACTCTTAAAAGGAGCATTAAAACATTCGATTCCCAATCAAATGAGCCCTCTCTGAAATTCATACGACCACCCTTACCATAGGAAGTGCCTCTGAGAAAAAAAAATTAATAGTAGTAGTAATTATTGAAGCCTTAAGGCCTTTACTATAGGCAACGCTACAGCATTGCCTCTGAACTGACGTCATATCGAAGCAAAAATTACGTGATTGGAATCACTGCTGTTGAAAACCCTTATTAAAAAACTCATAGTTCCAGCCTTGAACAATAAGGAAAATTACAGTCTGCATGGGTAGCACTAATGCGTTCTCTTTTTCCTTTTTTATCTGTTTTTGTTTTTGGTTGCTACTAGGAGTGAAGAGCATTTCTTAGAGATGATCAGTGCTCCCTATCAAAGGTCAGCAATAGACAATTGTATAATTACAGGACCCGTATTAGCTAACAGGTTGAGGTATCTGGTTGAAGTTCACTATACGTGTTTAATCCGTTTATTCTAAACCGTCTCTGGAGGAGGATGTCTTTGGTACCTTGAGAGTTTTCCAAGCCCACCTCCTGGGAGCATTGCATTCTTACTTAGCCCTATTTTAGCTAATGGATTCATTGGCAGCCATCCAAGGCCAACAAGAGACAAAGAACTCTTAATAAGCTCATGTTGGCTAACATGTTTCTTTGGCAGGCATGCAAGACCACTCGAGAAGAGATGCACTCTTGCTTGAATCATATAAGCTAACTAGTTGAGCTAAATAACTTTAGACTAGGCTACACGTCTTTGAAAGTTTTAATTTGAAATGAGTGAGATAGTAGGTTTCATAAGCTTTGGCTTTAAAAGCGGGGATTCCTCATCTATACGTGTTTAACCAGTTAGGCTAAACACGAAATGAATACATTTGTCATTGGTTGAACATATTTGAGGGGAAGGGGTGAATATATTTGTCATTTGCGGGGGGGGGGGTGTAAATGCTAAAAGTGTAGTGATTGACAATATCTAAAGGGAACTTGCTAATACAATAAAAACAGTATCGTTAGACTCCTTATTTTGTGCTCTTTCCATGAATAATGTTTTTTTTGCTGGACCTGTATCTGGACTATAAAAGAGCGTTGTGGTACATTGTAAGTAAATTAATAGTGATATTTGGAAGGAGTCCAAAATAAGAAATCTAATGATACTACTTTTATTAGCCTGTTCCCTTTAAATGGGGTCAAAAACAACAAATTTGCCAGGCAATTTTTTTTTATTACTAACAGAATAAATGGGATTTTTCCATTTTCATTTTGTGCCAAAAGGAATTGATCACTTTTTACTTTTCCTGGCGTTGAAATGACAAAAATGCCAGTTAGTTATATTCTTTCAACAATCTGACGACCAGATTTGGTTTAAAAGGTCAGGCAATATTCGAAAATAAGCAGATGTTACCAAGACCTTAGCCGGGATGTTTTTCAGGGAGGGGAGGGGGTAACAAAAACCTTGTTTAGACGAATCTTTTATATGTTTTTACGAGCTGAGCAATAATTTCTAGTGGGGGTTCAAACCCCCTAATTTCCTCCCTTCTCCCAAAATACGCCTCAGTTGCAAGGAAATAAATCGAGACAGCTTGCGATTGCCAAGAAAATGTCGGATTATGCATAGATATTCTAGGATTCTCGACCGATGACGACAGATTTTCCATTTTCTGGTTGGAATTGCTAGTCCAAAGTAGTGTTGGGCGATATTTGAAAGCGATTTCGATGTATCGACATTTCGGTCACAATATCAGTATTGAACTGAAACGTTTCGACAGCGATATTTGAAATTCCTTGCTATTTTCTGTATTTTCTGACAACTTTCAGTGAATATCCAGCACAAAAGATCCAATATACAATATGTACCTATGCATGGGCCATAAAAGGGCCCATAAGTTAAGATAGAATTTACATGATAGTGAGACAGCTAACCTTATTACGTTATCATACATCGAAGACTTGTAGGATTTACACAAGATAATTGGGTACATAGGAACGACTTTATTTATGTTAAAAGTATTTTCATCTAATAGTTTCTAGGGCTAATCTTAAGCTAAAATTTAGGAAGGGTGACTATCTCCCAGGAAGTTATGACGGTGATGGGCTCCAGGATGAGACTTTGAGAGAAACTTTCCAGGAACCGTTGAATTTAAAAATGGAGAGTTTAAAATTTGACAATGTAGAAGAAGGATGGATCAGTTTTATTAAAATAGTTTGCGAAGTTGCTGATGGTGTCAAAGGAAGGAAAGCTATAAAATAGCTAGGAATACTGCAGATACTAATTAATGTTTGGTAGAAAGGAAGAGGTTTTTACCCAAGAACTATTTAACGGAATGATTCATTTGAAAATAAAGTGAATATAAGGAGAGTGGAGAAAGCTGTAGAATGTGAATTAAAGAGGTCTGAAAAGGAGGCCTTGGATAAAATTGTTGAAGGTCTGGAAGAAGCAATCGGACGGCCTGAAAGAAAAATATTGCATTTGCATGTTAAAAGTTAAGAAGGAATAGTTAATCTGGACTTGTGCCAGTTATAGATAGGAAAGTTCCAACATTATTGATAAGAAAAGTGTTGAAGAGAGATGAGCATAAAATTTTGAGATTGTGCTAAACTGTGGCAAAGATACAGGAAACTATGTAAAAAGAATAAAAATTTTTGCAACATTTTGGAAGTAAAAAAAAATTATTTCATGAGGAAGAATTAGTGACAGTAGGCTACTAAAAGGATTAAGAAATAGTAAGACCCCAGTTAGGGATAATGGGGTAAATGAGTCTTTTAAATATGGTGGTTGTGAAGTTAAAGCTAAATTACTAAAGATTGTAAATATAGTCTTAGAGAAGGGGGAAAAACCTATAAATAAACCCCTCTGTAATAAAGGTGATAAGAGTGAGTTGAATAATTATAGAGGCACTAAATTGGGTTATGTATGAAACGAGTAACCTAGAATGATGATATATTTTAGACTTAAAGATGCTGTCGACAACTTTTTAAGAGAAGAGAAGCGTGGTTTTAGGTATTGGAGAGGATGTGTAAACCAGATTCTCATGCTTATAGTAACCTAAATGAGAAGTTCCCGATTCATTAAATCTCTTTAGTTTTCACCTTTATAGATAGTGGACAAGCGTTTCATTCAATCGATGAAGAGCTTTAGGGAAGGTAATCACATTAAAGTGAATAGTGCTATGTATGACAAAAAGATTGCTACGGTTGGACCGGGAAATGAGGTTCTCAGCTATTTTGGCATTAAACCAGGAGTTAAACAGGGTTGCATTATATCTATTTTTTAATGGATCATTTTCATGAACTCGTCTTAAGGAGCTTAGGAAATGCGAATAGAGAACATGAAATCAACTGGGGGAGTAAAAAATCTCTTAGACTTAGATTTTGCTGATGATTTGTGCATCTTGGATAAAATTGATGGTAAAGTGAACATGGGTGCCCATAAGGGGAGGGGGGGGCAGGAGGGCACGCCCCCTGGCTGAATGATGCTGCCTTATTTTTATATTCTTGTTCTGAGATTTCAATTATGTAGCATTAAAAGTGCCAATTAGACGAGGTTTGCGCCCCTGGAATTCAGCTTATGGGCGCCTGTGAAAGTGAGTGATTTCTTGGATGCAAGAATTGGATGCAGTGAATCATTTAAGATGCAACAATAGGTTTAAAAATTAATGGTAGAAATGCAAGTCGTTAAAACTAGGGATAAGTGAAGGTGATGCTTGGTAACGAAAACATCGATCAGATTGACAGCTTCACTTATCTAGGTAGTATCATAGTATTCTATGATATATATGAATACTATGAATACTATAATCATAGTATTCATTCTGTGTCTGTATTCAGAGATAATTAGTTTAGTCTCAGTGAAATAAACTACTATGCAGATATATTTTAATTAATTATCTAATGTGTAGAGTTGACTAAGTGATCCTCTTTGGCTTCATCTTACGGTACTTGTCTATTATAGCGACCACAGTCAAGCTAGACATTTTCTCTTCTTGGGGAAAGTGCAGAATAGAACAGGATCTTTTCTTCACTTCTTTGTGAAAACTCAGGATTTAAGTGGAACTTTTTCTCTTCTTGGGGAAAAATTCACAATCGAAATTTAACTTTTTCTATCTTCCATGGAAAAATTCAGAGCAAAACCTGAACTTTTTCTCGTCTTTGAAAAAACTCGGACTGAAGTGGAAATTTTTTATCTTCTTTGGAAAAATTCAGAGTTAAACTAACTTTTTTTTTTCTTTAAGAAAATTCAGAAGAGAACAAGAATATTTCGTCACTTCTTTGAGAAAACTCAGAATTTAAGTGGATCTTTTTCTCTTCTTGGGGAAAAATTCAGATTCGAAGCATAATTTCTCTATCATCTACGGAAAAGTTCAGAACAAAACTTTAAATTTTTTCTCGTCTTTGGCAAAATTAAGAACTGAAGTGGAACCTGAACATTTCTTTACATCTTTTCAAAAAATTCAGAATTGAACTAACTTTTTTTCTCTACTTTAATATAATTCAGAAGAGAACTTGAACATTTCTACACTTATTTGAGAAAACTCAGAATGAAAGTGGAACTTTTTCTCTTCTGGGGGAAAACTTCAGAATCGAAGCATAACTTCTTCCATCTTCACTTTACATTTCTTCACCTCAATGAGAAAATCCAGAATTAAAGTGGAACTTTTTCCCTTTTACGGAAAAATCCAGAACGGAACTTGAAATTATTTTCTCTTCTTTGAGAAAATTCAGAACTGAAGTGGAACTTTTTTTCTTCTTTGGAAAAATTTAGAATCGAACTATAATTTTTTCTACCCTTTAATAAAATTTAGAAGAGAACGAACTTTTCTTCACTTCTTTGAGAAAAATCAGAATTAAAGTGGAACTTTTTTCTCTTTTCGGAGGGAAAATTCAGAATTGAACCATAGCTTTTATTATCTTCTACGGAAATATTCAGAACAGAACTTGAAATTTTTTCTTTTCTTTAAAAAAAATCAGAACTGACGTGGAACTTTTTTCTCTTTGGATAAATTTTAGAATTGAACTGTAACTTTTTTTCTCTTCTTTGAAAAAATTCCGAAGAGAACGAACTTTTCGTCACTTCTTTGAGAAAACTCAGAATTAAAGGGAAACTTTTTGTACTTTTGGGGAAAAATTCAGAATTGAACCATAGCTTTTATTATCTTCTACGGAAAAATTCAGAACAAAACTTTAAGAAAATTCAGAATTAAACTAGAACTATTTTTTCTTTAGAAAAATTCAGAATGGAGCTGTAACTTTTTTTCTCTTCTTTGAGAAAATTCAGAAGAGAACCTGAACTTTTCTTCACTTCTTTGAGAAAACTCAGAATTAAAAGTGGGACCTTTTCCTCTCTTGGGGAAAAATTCAGAAGAGAACCTTAACTTGTCTTCAATTCATTGAGAAAACTCGGATTTAAAGTGGAATTTTTTCTCTTCTTTGACAAAAATTCAGAAGAGAACCTGAACTTTTCTTCACTTCTTTGGAAAAACTCAGAATTAAATTGAAACTTTTTCTCTTCTTGGGGGAAAATTCAGAATTGAAGTATTACTTTTATTATGTTCTAAGGAAAATTTAAGAACAAAAGTTAAAATTGTTTCTCTTCTGTAACAAAACTCAGAACTGAAGTGGAACTTTTTTTCTCTTTGGACAAATTTAGAATTGAACTGTAACTTTTTTCTCTTCTTTGAGAAAATTCAGAAGAGAAGAGATTTTGGATTTCTTTTGGCTAGAATTGCTATGTTGCACCGCCGCTCTCCTGGGGGAGAGACTTTTTGGTTAAAAAAGATGTCTATGTTAACCCTTATTTTATAAGACTACCCGCGCCTTTAAAAATCAAGGCGCTAGCGTACCACATTACTGCCTCTGAAACTCGAGGCTTAATATGGGTAAAGATTTGCGCATCAATTAACTATCTCAGAATTTTCACGCAATAATTTTCTTTACTTTTTTTGGCTAGAATTCTCGTTTTGCACCCTGAAATGACAGAAAACGCCACTTTGCTGGGGGACAGATATTTCAGCTGAAATAAATGTCTATGTTAACTGTTTATTTTGTAGGGCTACCTGCACCTTTAAAAACCAATGTAATACCGTACGTCATTACTGCTTCTGAAACTCGAGGTTCAATATGGGTATAGATTTTCGAATCAATTAACTATCCCAGAATTTTCACACAATAGCTTTATGCCCTTCTTTTGGCTAGAATTCTTGTTTTTCATAAAAAATGGCTTAAAACGCTGCTTTCATGGGGGACAGACTTTTTGGCTAAAATAAATGTCTGTGTTAACCGTTGTTTTGTAGGGATACCTGCACCCTTAAAAACCAATGTGCTACTGTACGGCATTAATATTTATGAAACTCGAGTCTCAGTATGGGTATAGATTTTCGAATCAATTAACTTCCTCAGAATTTTCACACAATAGCTTTCTTGGCCTTCTTTTGGGTAGAGTTCTCGTTTTACACCCAAAAATGGTTGAAAACGCCGCATTGCTGTGGAACTGTCTGTTTGACTAAAATGGACGTCCATGTTAACCCTTATTTTTTAGGACTACCATTGCTGCCTCTGCAACAGGAGGCTCAATATGTGTAAAGTTTTTCGAACCAATTTACTATCTCAGAATTTTCAAAAAAGACCTATGTATGTCAATTTTTTTGTGAAGCTTATTGTTTGCTATTTTTTTCCTCGTGAAACTTTTTGTACTTTTATTTTATATTCATGAAAGTTGTTTTATGTTTCCCTCGTGAAACATGTATTATATTATATTTTTTCTCTTCTCGATTCTTGCTCTACGATAATTTTTTTCTCTTCGTGAAGCTAGTTACAGATTGATTTTTATTGGTCATGGAACTTGTTATGTGTTGCTGATTTCTTCGTGAAACCTGTTGCATGCTAATTTTTTCCTCATGAAACTTCTTGTACTTTTAGTTCCATTTCGTGTAACTCGTTGTACACTGATTCTTTCTTTCATGAAACTTATTTTATCTTGGTATTTTTCTTCGTGAAACATATTGCAAGTTGTTGTCTTTTTGTTCGTGAAGCTTGTTGCACGCTGATTTGCTATTCGTGAAACATAACGTATGTTTATGTTTTCTTCGTGAAATTTGTTGCATGCTGATTTATTTCAAATTTTTTACTGAAGTGTGATGAATGTGGATTATTTTCTTCAGGAAACTCAATATATCTTGATTTATGTCTTGCAGAAACTAGTTATATACTTATTTCTGCTTCAAGAAACTTATTGAGTCTCGTTTTTTCTCTTCATGAGACAGGTACATTAATTTTTTTCTCCTAGTGAAACCAGTATTGTTCATGGAACTTGTTACAAGCTGATTTTTTGTCCGTGAAACCTTATTTATCTTGATATTTTTCTTCATGAAACTTATTCGATGATGATTTATTCTTCGTGAAACTTAATTTACCATGAATATTTTTCTTCGTGAAACTTGTTGCATGTTGGTTTTTTCTTCTTAGTGAAACATGACGCATGCTAATTTTTAGTTCGTGGAGCTTGCTGCATGTGGATTAGTTCCACATGCAGCAATGTAGCAATATATCCTGATTTGTGTCTTCGGAAAACTTGATATATTTTTATTTATTCTTCATGAAACTTGTTGTATAATGACATTTCTCTTCGTGGAACTTATACATCGATTTTCTCTTCGCGAAACCGGGTTTATTCATGGACTTTGTTACGTGCTGATTATTGCTTATGTTCATATAAACTTCATTTATGTTCATAATTTTCTTCGTGATATTTGTTGTATGATGGTTTATTCTTTCATGAAACTTAGATTTTTTGTTCATGAAACTTGTTTCATGTGGATTATTTCTTCAAAAAAACTTAATGTATCCTGATTTATGTCTTCGGGAAACTTGCTATATTCTTATTTCTTCTTCGTGTAACTTTTGTATGATTATTTTATCCTTCATGAAACTTGTAAATTGATTTTTCTCACTCGCAAAACCATTTTTGCTCGTGTAACTTGTTAAGTGTTGATTATTGCTTGCGAAACTTAATTATTCTTCCTATTTTCTTCGTGAAATTTGTTGTATGATGATTTTTTTATTTCGTGAAACTTAATTTATCACGATGTTATTCTTCGTGAAACTTGTTGCATGTTAGTTTTTGGTCCGTGGAACATGATGCATGTTTATTTTTGTTCGTGAAACTAGTTTCATGTTGATTATTCCTTCAGGAAACTTAATGTTTCTTGATTTATATTTTCGACAAACTTGTTATATTTTTTTTCCTGAAATATGATGCATGTGGATTGTTTCTTCAGGAAAGCTGATGTATCGTCGTCCAGAAACTAGTTATATTCTTATTTCTTCTTCGTGTAACTTTTGTATGATTATTTTATCCTTCATCAAACTTGTAAATTGATTTTTCTCACTCGCAAAACCAGTTTTGTTCGTGTAACTTGTTACGTGTTGATTATTGCTCGCGAAACTTAATTAATCTTCATATTTTCTTCGTGAAACTTGTTGGATGAGATTTATTCTTTCGTGAAACTTAATTTATCATGATATAATTCTTCGTGAAACTTGTTGTATGTTAGTTTTTTCTCCGTGGAACATGACGCATGTTTATTTTTGTTCGTGAAACTTGTTGCATGTGGATTATTTCTTGAAGAAACTTAATGTATCTTGATTTATGTCTTCGAGAAACTTGTTATAATTTTTCCTGAAATATGATGCATGTGGATTGTTTCTTCAGGAAAGCTGATATATCTTAATTTAAGTCGTCCAGACACTAGTTATATTTTTATTTCTTCTTCATGAAACTTATTGCATGTTGATTAATCTCTTCGTGAGACATAAAAATTAATTTTTTTCTTTTAGTGAAACCGGTTTGGTTCATGGAACTTGTTGCAAGCTGATTTTTGTTCGTGAAAGCTTATTTATCTTGATATATTCTTTCGCGAAACGTATTCGATGTTGATTTATTGTTTCGTGAAACTTAATTTACCATGATTATTTTTTCATCGTGAAAATGGTTGTATATTGTTTTTGCTTCTTGAAACATTATGCATGTTGATTTTTTTTTCGTGAAACTGGCTGCATATGGAGTATTTCTTCAAGAAACTTACTGTATTCCGATTTTCGTCTTCGAGAAACATGCTATATCTTTATTTCTTCTTCATGAAACTTGTTGTATGATGATTTTGCTCTTCGTGAAACGTGAACGTTGATTTTACTTTTCACAAAACCGATTTTGTTCACGGAACTTGTTACTTGCTGATTATTGTTAGTGAAACTTAATTTATCTTAATATTTTTTTTTTCGTAAAATTTGTTGTAAGATGATTTATTCTTTCGTAAAACTTAATTTATCATGATATTTTCTTTGTGAAACTTAATGCCTGTTGGTTGATCAACATGATGCATGTTGATTTTTGTTCGTGAAACTGGTTTAATGTGGATTATTCCTTCAGGAAACTTAATTTACTTTGATTTATGTCTTCAAGAAACTTGTTATATTATTATTCTTCTTCAAGAAACTTTTTGCATGTTGATTTTTCCCTTCATTAAACTTTTGCATTGATCTTTCGAATAAACCTACACACGGTAGGTTAGATTAGGTTAGATCGCACGCCATCTAACCTAACATAATCTCCGGCTTCACGAGAAAAAAAAAATCAATGTACATGTTTGACTAAAAGAAAAAAACATCATTCAACAAGTTTCATGAAGAATAAATAAAAATATGTCAAGTTTCTCGAAGACATAGATCAAGATGCATTAAGTTTTTGAACAAAAATAAGCAGGAGTCATGTTTCATAAAGAAAAAAACGCGACATGACACAAGTTTCAGTAAGATAAATTTCATGATATATTAAGTTTCAAGAAAGAATAAATCATCATAAAACTAATTCCACGAAGACATTATATTAAAGTAAATTAAATTTCAGGAACAAAAATCAACAAAAAACAAGTTCCACGAACAAAACAAGTTTCACGAGAAGAAAGATCATTGTACGATTCTCACAAAGAAAAAATCTTCATGCAATAAGCTTCATAAAGAAGAAATAATAACAATATAATGTCTTTCGAAGACATAAATCAGGATGCATTAAGTTTCTTAAAGAAATAATCCACATGCCACAAGTTTCACGAATAAAAAATTAGCATGCGTCGTATTTCACTAGGAAAAAAACAACAACATGCAACTAGTTTCACGAAGAAGAAATATCATGGTAAATTAAGTTACACGAAAGAATAAACTTGCATACAATCAGTTTCACAAAGAAAAATATCAAGGTAAATTCAGTTTCTTGAACAAAAAATCAGCTTGCAACAAGTTCCATGAACAAAACCGGTTTCACTGGGAGAAAAAAAAATAATGTACAAGGCTCATGAAGAGAAAAATTGAAATGCAACAAGTTTCACGAAGAAGAAAAAAATGTAACTAGTTTCTTGAAGACGTAAATCAAGATACATTAAGTTTTCTGAAAAAATAATTCAAATGCATCATATTTGACGAAGAAAAAAATAATATGCAAAAAATCCGCTTATGCTATCTCTTACGAACAGTAAAACAGCAAGCAACAAGTTTCACGATAAAAAAACAACATGCAACATGTTTCACAAAGAAAAATATCAAGATAAAATAAGTTTCATGAAAGAAAAAATCAACGTACAACGAGTTTCACCCAGAAGAACTAAATGCACAAGAATTTTCACGAAGAAAAAATTAACATGCAATAGGTTTCATGAAGAAATCATCAACTTATAACATGTTTCATGACCAATAAAAATCAATATGTAAATAGCTTCACGAATAGGAAAAGAATAACGTAGAGCATGTGTCACGAAGATAAAAAAAATATAATATGCAACATGTTTTATAAACAAATGATTCCAAGCTAGCTTGCCTTAAAACAGCCGGGAAACACCTAGGCAAAGATTAAGGAACTTTTTAGCCTGTTTTCAGGTTACTCCACTTCAAATTAGAGTTGAATATGTAAAGATTACTGAATACTTGTTTAGAATGGAGTAAACACGCGATAAGTGAAGTTTGTTTAATGCTAATACAATAAAACAAAACAGGATGAAAATATAATAGATTAGAAACAAATTTGCGCTATATATTTGCACATCAGGGTCGGGAGTGGGGGATAAAGCATTGCATATATTAAATACGTAACCTAACCCAACCTAACCTAACCTAGGTACCCTTTTTGCCTCTTCGACCCCGAACATTTAAAGTTTAAATCTTTGTCACGAAATGAGCAATACCTCATTAGGCAGCGAAAACCTATTTTTCATGCAGCATCTTTGAGATTTTGATGCGGTCTTTCCCTCGTATTTACTGGATTCTAAACAGGTACAGATTATTGTTTTGGATATCTATGTTTGGGTCTCGTGGAATCTGTGTTCAGCTATACTAAGCTCCATGTTCAGGCTACTTTACATCCAAGACAGGGTCGGATACAGTTTGTGCAGATTACTGTTTTGATTACTTGTGTTACGGTCTTTCAAAGCCCATGTTTTATTATGCTATGCTGGCATATTCTAATTTTTAAAAACCCATGTCCATAGGGTTGGAACCCGTGAGATAAAAACGCTTTAAAGTTTCACTTGATTGAACACAGATAACCTGAATATAATTTTTATTGAACCTACTTTAACCCCGGTACTTCCTAACGGGACTTTAATATGAGTCCCGTTTTTAGGCACCATTATTGACCAGAAGAGTATGGTTGATCACGGTTTCTAATATATCTGAGCCCCTTTACTCAAAACAATAATATGTACAATTCATGTCTAATTTTGTGTTGTACGCAGGATGTCCTGAAAATGATATTCTGGAATTTTGCAATTTTAAAGAGCCCGTTAACCAGGTGCCAATATACCCGAGTGGATGGTACGCAGGAGCTGTAATGATATGTTCGTTAGGAAAAAAGTTTGAGTCCTGGTTTGACAAATGCTTTAGATTAGATTAAAAGGCAATGATGTAACTCTTTTATTTCAGCCACCATTGCAGACAGAGGGCAAAATCCTTGTGTAAGTTTTTCATCACCAGAACCTGTGTCCAGAACGTTTGGAGCCCGTAGATTTAAGCATTTTGAAGCTTCGCTGGGACGAACACAAAGAATCTGAGAACAATTTGTTCCGAACACACTTAACCCTTCATTCAAACTGATGCCATTTATTTCAGGGCAAATTGGATCACGTGTAGTGGTTGCAGAATAATTGTGAAGATATTCACACAGAAAAGGTTCGAAGAAGTACAAATATTTGTAATTGATATTGAAATAGCGTAGAAATACGATATAATTAATTTCTAGAAGCCAATAAAAAACACTTGAAAGAATAGCCTAGTTTAGATCTGCTCAATCCGTAATATTATTCTTTACTTCTATGTTCATTTCCCTGTAAATTTTCTCCCAGGTCTTGAGTAATAAATATTTTTTTAATGGCCCTTAGGCCTATATACTTTGCCATACATTAACGGACTGCTTCTGACAAATAAGACTAGTTTCTTAGTTATTTCCATTATTCAGTAAAAAAAAGGTTCGAATTTAAGTGTAATCTTTAATGGATCAGTACAAATATTTCAAAGTGACTGTTCAATCATTATCATACATAAGCCCGCCGCAAAGAATGGATGAAGTTAGATGGATTAAGCCAAAAATTGCCGTATTAGCCTAGAAAGGCAGCAGTAGAAACCAAGGGTAAAACACAATGCAAACCCAGAGCTGGAACGCCGGGCTTGTGTACAAACCTGTGTTGCCACTTATACCGCATTTCGCGGCATTACGCCGCGATTCTGAGAGAAATGCCGCATAAAACTTTGATCATGCCGCACGCCGCGATTATGCCACGAAATGGCTTTTTATACCGCATTTGTTCCCGTATGTAAAAATTTGTCCAACTTAAAGTTTCTTATCTATCGCAAATGATTTTGTTGCATAAAATGAGAATTTCAAAGACGCGCCCGACTCATATCGTGGAAGTCAACTACGGACCTTAATTAATAACCCGTCGGCGGTCGGAAGCTTGTCACCTGGGAGGCCAGTGTGTTCGACGGGGGGTTGAGTCATCTTTGCAGGTTTGACGAAACTTTGACGTTTGAGTTTCTCAGTTCATCTCATGACTTAATGACCATTGTCAGCTCTGCCCAAGTGTTTTCAAGTTAGCAATAAGGACAGACAGACTTGTCTTATTTCACAGGATTGTCTGATGGTATTGATGGTAAGTAGTAACTATATTTAAGTAGCCTAGGTGTCGTAAGAACCGTTGTTAGCTAAAATGTGGGGGGGGGGGTGTATTTATCGACTGGCTGGTCATTTTTGCCGACTGTTTTATGCAGACAAAAACGAATATTATTGAGAAAAAACGACTGTCTTGACAAAGATTCGGCTGATTTTAAGAAAAAGAACCATTTTCAATAAGAAACCGACTGTTTTTAAGAAAAATCTACTGTTTACAAATAAAAAATTGACTGTTTTTACGAAAAATAGCGGCGCTGCGCGTTGACTCGACTACTTTTTAACGACTGGCAGACAATATTTAGGGGTGGGGGGGGGGCTCCCGCCTAGTTGTTATGGCTCTGAATGTAATCAGGTCAGAAAGAGTTTATTGAGCCAAAAAGTACTGGCCTATCCTAGGGGGTGGGCTGCTTCTATGATCTGTTTTCTGTTTACCAAAATGCGTGTTTTAACTAGTTGCCAGTTCGTTACTTCATCATTTCAAAATTCGAATTCATCATATGGTATCAACGAGAGGTGTAGTTCTTACCGAAAGTTTTGAAAGCCAGATTCTCACTAGAAGAGATCATCAAAATTACGATGATGAAACAGCTAAGAAATATAATTTTTTTTCAAAATTATCAATTTCCTTGTTAGCACTTGTCGACTGAGTCCAGCTTTTCTACTCTCCGACGCGGCTGGCTGGACGTATTATATATGATAACTGAATGTGCCTCTGTGAAAGTGAAAAGCAAGACCATAGGTTCTATGGGATCCCAAAGATTCAATATCTAATCCAGACATTGGGTTATTTCTTCGCTAAATCCAGTCTTCGCCAGACTCCATGAACATTTTTACTCTTAAAGATCTAGAAACAGATTAGGGCAAATGGCTAATCCTCTGAGAAAACTAAGTTCAGATTTGGATTCAGCATGTGTGTTTACCTCTATAAGTCATATCTATTTAGATGATACCGATCGAAACGATAGTAGAAGGGTCATAATATCTCCCACAACTCACCCCTGCTGCCATCTACAATTTAGTCTAACGTTGACAGTACATAATTTAGGGTTTTTGTCAGTGAGAATGAAAAAACGGGATTTTTACTCACTTGAAAAAACAGGATTTTTCTCACTTTTATGGATGTTTCTTGGACGGCTATGAGTATCAGTCAATCTATTTGATGTTTTTCATGGATGTTAACATCAATTTATGTCTGTTTTTATGGTTTTTGTCAGTGAGAATGAAAAAAACAGGATTTTTCTCACTTTGATGGAATTTTCTTGGATGGTTATGAGTGTCGGTCAATTTATTTGATGTTTTTCATGGATGTCAACATCAATTTATGTCTGTTTTATGGTTTTTGTCAGTGAGAATGAAAAAAACAGGATTTTTCTCACATTGATGGATGTTTCAAGGGCGATTTATTTGGTGTTGTTGTTATTGTTCGTCCAAGTGTACGCTAGGGGAGAATGTTATGATCCAGAAATAGGAAACAGGATCACGTGTCTCCTTCTAAACCAATCAGAGGGCTGGTTACATCTCATTCTAAGCCAATCAGAGGCTCGCTTACATATTAGCGGTGGAGGATTGCAGAGAATATAAGAAAAGGATTTTTGGTATAGTTTTTATTAGTCTGTGAATAGAATTCAAAGGAGTGAGAAGAACAGTTTGACTTTACTCATTTGGATATATATTTGTGTGTGTTGATGGCGAGTGGAATGTTTACCCTATTAGAAGGTGATAGTGGAGCTGATGTTAATAATACAAGAGCGCCAAAACATTGCGGGGGAAATCACGAGAGGATCACGGCTTTGTCTGGAATGGGATGAAGTAAATGCAAGATATGTGATTTCCTTGAGCAAATTTAAAATGGAGGATCAATTATGCTTCGCTGCTAAAGTTGATATAGCACACGTGAATAGACTTCAATGTGCTTTAAGTGCATTAGTGAAACTAATCGAAGACAATAAACTCTATTCTAATTGTACATGCTTAGTATTATTGTTGTTGTTGTAATTATTCAATAAAATTGTTTCGAAATCGAAAATGTCCCCTTTTTTTTTCTGGTCAGGTTAGAATGCTAGGGCTAACGATTCAGGGTCAGTCTAGAATCAGCAGTCAGAGTGAAAGGATTAAAAAATGAATAAATTTGAGAAAGAGAGAATTAGATCAAATCTAGTGTTTATGGAAAAACATTTGATTTTGGATGATGATTTTCTTGAGTTATCTCTTGAACGCAGAATATTCTCTCGGGAAACACTAGACTATATAATGAAAACTGATTCTCCCCCATTGGACTATTGTATGAATCTTTGTCGATGTGACTCAAGTGCTTATACTCAATTTATTGATATATTAATTGGAACAAAGCAGAATCATATCGTGGATACACTTTTGAAAACATTTCCAATGGATTCAATGTAGATGGCTTCTCCTTCGAAAGAGGTGACGTCACAGAGTTACTCCTCTTCCCATTCCCCTCACTGAATTTATCGAACGAGGATCAGTTTCGTTTTAGATGTGAGAGACTTGACATTGGAAACCAAAAAAATGTTCTATAAAATTCCATTATGCATGTACACTCTTTGCAGTTGAACTCAATGTGAGAATTGTACAATCATTGATGAATATAGTGAAAAGTGTAAATTATGTAATCCTTGTAAATTACATAGAGGCTATGCAGTACAAATTAAAGGATGTAATTCATGTCTTGAGGAGATTTGTGACTCTCACCCTAGAGGACACCTGTGCTCCAATTGTCACTATGACAAATGTGATCAGTGGGAGAATACTTACCCTGCTATGATTGGAAAGAATCCCAAACGTGATTTTAGTTTATTTCTACGAGATTAGTGTCGTCGTGGATTTAAATTATTCTGGGAAGAGGAATCTGGTCTACGATTCAACTGTTGGGATAACAAGACAATTTGGTTTCTATGTCATCGTTGTGACAACACTGCCTATTATGACTATAAACCAAGTGATTTTTATTTTGCAGTTACCGAATGTGATTCACCATTTGAAAATATTGTATGTGATATTGCTTCAAATAGTCAGATTGAAAGTCGTGAACTTCATAATATGAATGCAAATAGTATCATTGACTATACAAAGAGATATGACAGGAGTGAAGTTACATTATATTATAGAAAATGTGACCCTGACTTTGCAGGCAATCATGATCAATATACAGTGAATCCAAATGATTTACCAGCATTAATGGTTCATGACAGTTGCCTATACACCGAAGAAGAAGAAATCTAAAGTGAAGATTTAAAGACATTGTTGTATATATATATATATGCATTTTATTAATAAACAAATTCACAAACATTTTTTAAGCACTTTACTCTTAGGGCACTGGAATTTATACTGTACAGGTGTGAGAAAATATTTTCCACTAGAAAGTCGTTCAGACGTGGATTGTCACCATAAATGTGGAGAAACTGCTTGTAATTATAGCCGCGACATCGGAACACAAAATATAGTAGTGCATGGAAGCCACAGCTTTTAGTCGTTAGATCCTGCACTCTCTTCCGATTTTGAATAATAGTTTTCCCACTGCTCTCAATATAGTTGCTGATGTGGGGTGTGTAAAATGTATAGGGTAGACCAAGAGGATCAAAAAATTCAATCGTCTTCATTGATTGAAATGTGCACAGCCAATGACCCGTCAGCATAGTCGACGGACTGCTATTAACAGTAACCAAGGTATTGTTCGCACTATGAATTTTTCCAAGAAAGTGCGAGGTCAGACAATAGGATTTGTACTGGGACATGTAGGGATCCATATTAAATACATTGATTATTTGACTGGTGTTCATTGTGCCAAGTCTAGCAGAACACTGCCTTCGGGGGTGATTTCCCAATAGGTTTCATATTGATTTAGGGAGATTAGTGCAATACTCTCAGCCAATGGGTCGGCAAATGTACACTCTAAACGCACACTCTCCGTATGTACTATACTCATATCCTGCGTGCCAGACAAATCCAGTACAATGATACCATGTGTTTTAGCAAACATATCTTCGGTTATACCATTTTCAAATAGTTGCGAATCATGATCTAGGGTTTGCATGGTCAACTCGTACAATGTTCTATAGGATTTATCAAAAGATAGATTGTAGAGTGGGATGCCGTTTACTTTGCACACAAGAGATGAAAGTCCAAACATCTCGAATTTATGTGGGCATTCAGTCCATGATCCTATTGCACTAGCACTCTTTACAAATGCCAAAGCGAGTTTTGACGGAATTTCACCATTGATAAAGGATGAATCGCTATAGCTACGAGAGCCCGTGGCAATATGACGTTGATTGGTGATTGTATGAGGAACAAGTAGTTTAATATTGTTGCCATTGGCTCTCAGTTTTTCCACGGCCAAAGCAACAGAACTCATAACCTGTTGTTTCCGTACATGAAGTATTGCCGAGGTGAGGAAGAGACTTACATCGGGATTGGCAGCAAGTTCTTTTCTCAATATGAAATTGGATGGTGCAAGCGTTAGTTTTATATCCACTTTAACATTGGGTGGTAGCCATTGGGGTATATTAAATATTTCATGATATATTTTTCCGACTAGATGTAATTGACTAGTTGTAGCATTTTTAAGTGCATCTGTACTATCAGTATTAGTAATATATTCATATCCATTGGAGGTGCCTCTCAATTCCTTGTTTGACTTGGGTGTCATCAACATGAATTTCATATAGCTTGTATAATTTGAGAGATTATTGCTTGTGCTCACCAGCGTGCCACTGATGTAGACACTGATTTGACGAAATAAATTGTGTAGTATACAATATTCATAGGATATTCCATCGCCCGGAATTGGCATTGTATAATCGGATTTCCGGACTTTCATTTGTAAATCTATAAATGTCGAAGACATGTCCATAAAGTAGTCTTCATTGGAATAAATTTGAAAGTGAATATTATCGGAGAGGGGTTGTTGAGGATAAAATTGTTCATAGTATCCATGCTTGACACTCACATCAACATTTTCAGCATGGAATAGATTCAATGAGGCGGTGATTGAAGGTTGAGAATCCTTATGCGGTAAGTAGGACATCTTCTGAAAAGAAATCTAGCTTCGATCTAACAATTCTCTTCCTGGGGCTTCTTCTTCTGTTTACAGTACGTGTCGGCTTTTTCCTTCTTTTCTTTGACAAGAGTGATGATGTCTTTTGTTTCCGACCTGAGTGGAGACTGATGAGCGATGCATTGTTTCTCGACCTTTTTAAACCTTTACCATTTTGTTTTAATCTCTCACCAAGGGTTCGTGCACTGGACCTAAGATTTTCTGTAGCGCTTTTTTTAAAATCCTTGCCAGAGCCCCAATCGTATAGTGTAGAGGATGCAAAATCTGTCGCAGCCGGTACAAGATATTTTCTAGCCAGTGGTAGTGAAAAGCGAAACAGCTTAGCAAACCAGCTGCCAAGACCATATCCAGACATTGACGAGCGACCTTTGTAATAGTCAATTCCATGGCCCTGTTGTCATGGGCCAAGAGTATTAACATAGCAGTCAATATCAGGACAAGTGAATACCACTTTTTTATTAGACATCTTGTTGAACGATGGGCCGAAAATGGCATGTAATCACAGCCAAACCTTTTGAAATTGCTATAGGATCACCTATTTCAGTTCTTAGTGTTAACTGACAGAGTTCCAAATAGGAAGTGTTTAAGGGAATATACTGAAGATGCTTTATATTGTAGTGGTGAATATGTTCTTGATTGGTTTTTCGTTCAAGAACTCGTAGGAGGGGAGCATTTGAATTACCAACCCGAGATGTTTCCACAAATGAAGCGTAGAGAAATATACAAGTGTCCGTGGAGAAGGCAGGTGGATAGTCAGCAAAAATGAAATTAGTGTTTCCGGCACTTTTACCATTGACTATATTGAGCTTAAAGCCAAGAACATCCTTTAGATTATCATTGAGAATAATCTTTTCATTGGCAATAGGTGAACTAATGTAGATCTTGCCCTCCTCCTTTGAATAGTTGAAATGAAAAGCTCCTTTTTTACGATCGGAAATTCTTTTATTGATAGTAAGACATAAATCATTCATACAGGTGAGTTCCTCGTAGGGTAATACAACATATGGATATTCAAATGAATTGATCTTTTCAATTTTTTCTCGATCGTTAACGAGTAGCCAATCATCAGATTGATCGCTAATGAACGGTCAATCATAGGGTCTAATTTTTATATCATATTTATGATCTTTTCTAAGGATATCGCAAGTATTTTTGAGAATACAATCGACAAGAGCAACTTCAGAATTTCCATCGAATTTTATAGTGGGAGAGAGTTTTGTCCAAAAATCACTTGTTCTATTCAGATCATTGTAGAGAGGATCCGAATTATTGGACATGAAAATCACATAGAAATAATTTGGCATTGTTAATATCTTCAGCACTGACCCAAAAATCAAAATCTGAGTTGTATCCTAGCCAGCGAACAAGCAACTGTTTCTTGACCCTACGAGTACGTCTCTTTAATATCTTTTCAATTTGATAAATTTCACTAGCGTTTCTAACCTTTCGTAATTCGTATTCATAAGAACCGCTAAAAATCTTGTCATCTTTGTCCTCTCACAGTTGATATTTCGTTGGTTCGGCGTCTAGGATTTTGGACGCTTTAAAAAGTTTTGTGCTTCACAAATAATTCCTCTTTTACAAAATATTGGTGGTTCTATTAACTCGAAGAGTATCGCCAACAATGAATTTCTTCTTCATATTTTTTTTTCTTTTTCACCATTCGAGTATTGCTTTCGAAAAGCATCAAATGTATTTTCACTGTAATGAAATTCCTGAGGGCTTGAGTTGGACAGAGATCGATGAGGTCGATGGTTGTATATCCGCATGATTTTATCTAAATCATGAATAAAAGCCGATATATTTTTCATTGTACAATATCTTGAAATTAATAAACGAATCGTTCTTATTAATCGTTCAGCCAATGCAGCCTTTATCGGGCTGTGACTATGATAAAGTGTTGCATTATTTTTCAATATAACCTTTTGTACTTGGGGATTAACAAATTCACTGCCACGATCTGATTAAATTTTTCCATAGCCATCTTGCTCAAGAACACTTTAAATGACCAGAGTAATTTCAACGCCTCTCTTTTACTGTACTGGAATAGCATAGGCATAACCAATAAACACACTAACTGCCACCAAACCATATTTGTTTGATGCATTGTGACACTGTTAAATTGTATCTAAAGTTAAAACATCCGTTTGCATTATATGCAGAGGGAAAAAGGCTTAAGTTTGTTGATATTGTTTGCCTCGAAGCTTGTGATTCCGGTACAATGTGTAACTCGGTTCATTCTCTAGATACTATTTTGCTTTTTTAAATGTGGTACTAGAGGCAACTTAGAAAGCGTTTTTGGAAAACTTAAACTTCCTGCTTCACCAAAACTTTTGTTGACAACTTACAGAACTTCCTCCATTTTGAACGTAAACAAGTAGTGTAATGTTCACTCTCCTTTTGCATATTGGTGGATGAATCAATTCGTCTTCGCTTTTGACTAGCAGCCACAGGTGTTGTAAAATCATTGCTGCTGCTGCTGCTGATAGTATTTTCAAATATTGAATCTTCTTCTTTTTTAAATGATGTTGGCTCTGGCAGTGTTGGGGGACTGTATTCTTTTAGTTTCTTAAGAATTTGCTTATTGCCAATAAGACTTTTTGGGAAGTTTGATACACTTAAAAAGGTGTATAGATGATTGTCAAATGATAAAAGTCCTTTACGATTCGTTACCATATCACGAATTAAATCAACTAGATTCTAACTTTTTCCCTGAATTATAATTCGTTTCCCTGTGCTGTGGACTTGAACTTGATGTTCATCACCAGTTTCCAACATGAGATATGATAATACTCTTTTACTCTGTTCTCGATAGGTCACTGGCAATAGGTTTCCAATTTTCGATACAATCGAATTCAATTCCTTCTCCTTTGATTGCACTGCTGCTGCAGAATCTTGAGGAGATGTTTCCTGTTTGGAGGGATCGGTGACGGCAACAGCGGTGGGTCTCTCACGATAAAGTCTATGGTTTTCGACACGTCGCAATGCATCTTGAAGTAAAATCAGTTTTTGTCATCGGCAATATTCTCATCATTAATGAATTTGCTTAGATTGTCTTCAAAATGTTCGACGGGTGAGGGGACAAGTTAAAATGGTGTCAATTTATACGGTTTTGCCATTCTCTAGAGAAAACTGTTTACAAGTCCTGCAATTATTGGCAGTAAAAGTGTAAAAAAAGCTACCACCCGCTTGAAGGAGATGTTTTCTTCTAAAAAATTTTACCAGGTTTTTAAAATCCAAGGTGCGTACAGTGGAACGATGTTGCTTTGTATGTTGTCTAACACCATCTGACAGTTGAACATTGCCCTCGGTTAAATTTAAAAAAAGTTAAGATATTAGATTAATGAAATTATTCTCGACACCATGTTTGAGTATGGCCTTCCTGAGTGGAGGTTTTGAAGTGCTTAAAACGGAAAATAAATGCCGTTGTTCGTGTAGTTTCTTCAGCGTCATAATGGCAACTAATAGCCTTTTCTACTGTTTACCGGAAGATATACTGTAATTTCTTTGTTGAAAATGTCGGTGACTACGCGTAGATCCTCGGGTTTGCTCTGATTAAGATCCAGCAAAATGTAACCGTAGGGCTTATTAGTCGCCTGAGTGTACGCTGACAACAGAAATTTAGGGGCGCCGGGGTATATTTGCTTATTGAGAGTTATTAGCGAACTAGAATCACGAACAATTCGATAGATAATATAGATGGTGCAGTTCAATGCAAGGGTTCGCATGCATTGGCTCTGATGAAACAGATTGTGTAGAACTAGGGTTATGGAAATGTGTTCATGGTGGGAGCGAACGGTGAACAGTTGTAGCATTTCCTGTGAGAACTGTTCAATGGATTCAGCCAAATCATCAATAATCAGCCACGAGTTCGATTCAATACTATTGAAAATATAAAGTCCTTGTATGAATTGTATTGGTATGGTTGTGGCAATAGCTTTTATTTGATCGCAGGACTCCTGCCAAATACAATAACAATAATAAATTTTCTTTGGTTTTTCCAAAAACATTTTCTGACAATTTTGAATTATTTCAGCTAAAAGTGTTGTTTTCCCCGACATTGAGGGACCACACAGAAACGATCTGAATGTAATGGGATCAATTCTAAAAAAAACATCAAAATTCCCCAATTAAATTTACCCAAGTAAAAAATAAAACCACCCAAAAATATGAATCTGAAAATTCAAGTGACCTACAGATTGAGCAAGTCCCAAGCGTTTCAATTTAAAATAGTGAAACAAATGTATCTAATTAAACAATACATTGTAAGAATCTTTTAGCAAGTCTCAAGCGTTTCAAATGTATCTAATTTAAACATACATTGTAATAATATTTCCCGCAGAAAACCTAATAAATAAATCCGCCCTTGTGTCGCCAATGTATGCAATAAATATCAGTTTGACCAAATCTTATATGACAGGCGACGAACAATGTAATTTGAATCTTAAGAGCTTGATGTACCAAACTATCAAGAGGGTAAAATTTATTATACAAAAAAAATAGTCACTCAAGATGCAAAATATCTTTGTTGCATTGTTCTGGAAACTAGGTTCAGAACTAGGTATCTCAATGTAATTAAATCGTATAATCCTATACCAATTTTCACATAAGTAAATTATAAGTCTTCTTAAAATTAAACGACACCCTGCTAGCAAAATGTTACAGTGTAAAACTTTGTTCGCTCCGAAAAAATTCCAAAGTGTTATCATAAAAAGTTATAAATTGTAATTAAAGTTACAATGTAGAACTTTGCTTTGTTAGAAAAATTCCAAAGTGATATCCTAAAAGTCATAAACTTTAATTAAACCCAAGTAACCCATTGGTGTATACCCGTCCAATAGTAATATAGGACAAATAGTGGAACCAATGGAAACTGTAAATTATACTTGTTAGTAACGCCCGAATGTAACCTCTGGCGAAGTTGGAAAGAGTAGATAGCCAGAACTTAGCAATTTGCACGGCAGTCTTTTCCAGTCTTTTTCAGTCTTAGGAGAGTTTTATGCCAGTTTTTATTACAGACTTATTGTCAGTCTATTATGTGAAGTTTATGCAAACCTAAAAACAGTTTTATTGAACGTTATTTGTATTGTCCAAGTGAACCATTTTGCCTAAGTGTATTTGACTGTAAAGTGTCTTTGATATTACCACCAAACTCTGTGACGATTATGTGAATAAAAAAAACACATTACTTTCTTATTTTATTCTCTCTATGTTAACATTTCTCAAGATAGTCAGTCCTTGTGGCTCCACTCGCTCTCAAGGGAACCTGAAACTTTTCAATCTGATTTCGACTCAGTATGGCTGTTAATATAAGCTCCCTATTTGAACCGCTAATTTAAGCTCCCCACACAAAAAGTTCCGCCTCCACTCAGGTAAGCCACACGCGAACCGTCAGCTAAGAGTTTAACTGATATTTTACCCATTGAACTAGTTAATTGAAATTTCCCATATGAAGAAATAAGAACAAGTAACCTTATCATCAAAACCCTCATTAGAATATTTTATTCAAAACCCCCACTGGAAACTTTCACATAAACCCCCCCCCCCATTAGAATTATTCTACACATAACCCCCCCCCCCATTAGATGAAGGGTGTTTTAAATTGATACATGCTGCTGCTGCTGTTGTTGACAACAGTCGGACTACAACTAACTGTAAATCATACGTGTCCAGTGAATAAGTAGTAGTAGTAATTTTCCCATAGATCTATCTAGTACGTCGTTAACAACAAAAACATATATTCATGGTCATTTATTCAACATGAAAACTCTATTTGCTCAACAAGTACAACAACAACATAAGAATGACACTTGTTCAACAAGAACAAAAAAAACACAGTGATACTTATTCAACATGAAAACTCTATTTGTTCAACATGAACAACGATAAAAATGACACTTTATGTACAACATAAATAAAAAAAAACACTTTTGTACATGAACATGAACACCATGAACAAAAACACTTATTCTCTTAAAAAAACACTTTTTGTCCAACAAGAGCACTTTATGTACATTAGTACAGTAGCACACTTTTTTGTAAAACAACACTTGAAAATAATAAAAAAACACTTAAAAAAATAGCACATTTGAACATTATGAATTTAAAAGGGGTCCCCCCCAGGGTCGCAGGGCCAAAGGCCAGCCTTGGGCGGGACCCCCCACTCCCCGGGGGCGGCCGCGGACGGGATTCCCCCTCTACGCCCCCCAGGGCCGCGGGGGAGAAACAGTACAATAGTTGTCGTCACTGCTGCTACAGGTTAGGTTGGGTTAAGGTGGCTAGGTTGGGTTAGTGCTTAGGTTAATTTATGAAAGGGTTGGGTTAGTTAATTTATGAACGGTTGGTGGTGGTTAGTGGTTGGGTTAGTTGGTTAGGTTAATTTATCCAGACCAAGTTGATTGCGCTAGTCTATGCATTCAACTCGATCTGAAATAAGGTAGTGGCCATGAGGTAGCACACTTACACCATTTTCGAACACATAGACTTTGTCAGATATACACGACATTGCATTCTTTTCCACTCTCACAGTATAATTTCTATACTGTAGAGAGCGAATTGCAAGCACTTGTGCTCTCGGCACTAGGCTACTTTCTACAAAGTCTCTGTATACGCTCATGTTGAAATTGCTCTTTACAAAGTGTTTAGGCACCCCTTTACACGCCTGCTTTTCATCCCCATTATGAGTTTCAACGCAATAAACTTTGGGACCCGGGAACACCCCCTTGGATATCCAATGACTCCCCGTCTCTGATTTTAACATTAATAGTTGGTTGGGGGCTTGACGTTTCACCAACTCGGGGTAGAGGGACGGATTCCATTTGGTGAAATCCATCCGCGAGCTGATGTGTTCCCCCTTTTCTAGATCACCAAATAAATCCTCGGGTTTTACCTTTAACAGCAGATAATCTGTATCCCCATAGTAAACTTGAACCTCCCCCTCCCGTGGCCATTGCACTTTGCACACATTGTAAAAAAACGACAACATGAGCTTTTTGGAAATTTCAAGTACTGAACTACCTCCTGCTATATTCTTGCTCAGTACCATATTTCTCTTTTTCCTGTGTAGAAGAACCATGCCAGCCTCTATGCTCGAGAATGATGTAAAATTGGGGTTGGCAATAATTCGTGCACACTCTAGAGAATCAGTCACTACGTCGCAGCGAGATCTGTTGAGTACGCTTTCAAACGTTTTGCAAAACGCTGAATTTAGAATGAGTTTGTACATTTCCTTCTCTACTTTGGAGTTTGCCCTAGAACGTTTATCAACAAAAGTGTCGATAAACGTTTTCAAATAAGGTTTCTGATTGAATTGCAGGACCCTATGTGTTTTGGTGATCTTGAAACCATTGTTGACCATCCAGTGCAAAAGCACATGGTGAAAAACGATATTCTTCTTAGGGTCCAAATCAGCAATCAGTTTTGGCTTAGAGGAGGTCCAGTGCATCCCCATATCCTCGACCAATGATCGATTTTAGGGGCTCAGTGAGTCCCTGGTCACTGGTCGATTGATACAGGGAAAAACAAAATCTCTGACTGAATCATGAAGCTCCAACGGAATGTGCCCGTCAATTTCAAAGAACCATCCTTGTGGCCCGTTGTCCTCGACTGTGGTAATGTCGGGGAACTCCCAAGGATTCTCAAGCCATTGATAGTTCCCACACGGCAAAGAGTAGTGAGACATTGCCGAGGGGTACAATGAGTTCATGTCCAAGAACACTGCATTTGACTTTGCACCGGTGTTTTGTCCGCTCGGATCGGTTGACAAGACGCGCTCCCCATGAAAAACATACCTTCCCCTCATTGAACGCTCTACAAAAAGGTGCTGATCTACATCGGTGATTAGGCCTACTTCCTCCCTACTAATTTTTAAAATCAATTCCATCACCAAATGTGGCGTGGAAAAATAATAACCTATATCTAGCCCGAACTCTGAATAGATTTGGTCTATGTTCTTGCAGACTATGTCCAACAGAGTTAAAACGTCACTGGCCAAGTACAGTATACAATACTACCACCTATTTTTACAAGTCCCCTTAGGCCACACCTTCTTGGCAAACTCATAATCCTCGGCTGTGTATTCACTGTTGGTGAGTGAATTGTAAAAAGATTCAATTGGAGATAGTTACACCTCGCATAAGCAAGCGCCAGAACAGTAATAGTCGTATGCGTATACACCTTTACAGGTTAATAGGTCATACATTTCACTGTCTGGAAAGTGCTGTTTAAGCAAAGGAAAACAATCAAAATTGTCGATTTTCTGGAATTGAATCAATTGACTCACTGACTTTGAAAGGAAAATACAGTAAGCTAAAAAAATAATTTAATTCAAACACGTATGTTCAATATTTACCACCTGTCATTATATCTCGAGAAGACACAGCTTCTCGGCTGATTTGATACTGATGTTGTAGGTAAATGGTTTATTTACCCATGGACTATCTACTCCCCCCCTCCCTGTGCCTACGTGCCAGTGCCGGTAAAATAAATTTTAAATCATAATTTGCATTGTGAATAAAAACTGGAATAAAAAACTGCTGGCTAACATTTAAGTTACACGATTGATGCGCTACCCCTCTAAAATTACTACCCCCAGAGGATATTTCCTGCCACAAGTGATTGTGGTCCCTGACTTTCCCCCTCCCCCATCTTTTCCCTTTAGTCCCCGTATCCCCCTCTTCAAACTCCCCCTTACATACCCAACATATTTTTTGATTTTTAATCCGAGACGATCCTCTGCAGACAACACCATAGGATAATACGTATTTCTCAAACGAGAAATAGCACCATTAGCTGTGCCAATTAGTTTGGTCAGTGCTTTGACCATGCACTCTCCATCATACAGCGTTTCTACTATTTCTAACAGCCGCATGGTGTTAGAACTGCCTCTTTGAGCATGGGCATAGGACAGTGCAATAGCTTGATGTTGTTTGATTTTGTTTGGATAATTAGGATCGTTCACTTCCACCAGCTTAGCCTCACAGTTTAAAGATATTTTGTTGCACTGAAGGAGAGTGTTTTGAAAATTTTTAAAACGTAAAATGACCCTATCCCCTGAAACCGTTTCCACTGACTGGTAGCCATGCCGTCTACAGTGCTTCATATGATCCCGTAGTTTTATATAGCTACGAAATCTAGACAGGCATGTCGGACAGTAGAAACGTACCCCCCGCCCCTTTTTACCCGCCCCCCGACCTCTACTGCGGTCTGGAATTGGGTTAAAATGGCCAAATGAATTGGCTAGGTCACTAGATGGTGGTGTGTACAACAACCAAACCCAGTGTTTGACCAATTCAATCGACGGGCCCCTTACTGGGAAAACCACCCCCTTCTTTTTTAAACGAACCCCATCTTCAAATTCAGTTTCATACTGAACCACAGTAACGCCGATATTTAAATGGGCATTTGCCCTTTCAAAAATATCAATGGATCTTAGTGTTACTGGGTATTTTCCCTCTAAACAAGTAACATCTACAATGGGAAGATTGGACCCTTCCTTCCCATGTACAGCCCAGTGATCTAAATTCGTCTTGGTAGCGTCACGTGCTAGAGGCTCGAATGCTGATATGAGGAAAGCGTACTTGAAACATTTATGACCTGTTTCAAAACAGATCCGCTGGACACCACGACAACCTACTAAATCTGGATTATAATTTAAAACTGTATCCCTTTCATACCCACCTGTCCCCACTCTTAAAATAAAATCTTTCTTAAATTTACAAATATTCACACTTAAATTTTCAACATAAAGAACTACAGAACCGCTCCCATTTTCATTATAATTATCAAGATGCGTAATAATATGACCAATCCACTCGGAAAAGGCACCCTCAAAATTTTCTAAATTTGTATAAATCACACGCATCTCAGAGTGTACATAACGGTGGTAATCTTCACTTTTCCCCTTATTTAAATAGAACACCTTTAAAACAATTGAAACCTTACTTGAATCCCTCCCCCCTCCGAATAATTGAATTTGGTTCTCCAACAGTGCACGAATTCCATCTACATTGTCATGCACAATTTCTACGGGGTCAAACACAAAATTACCACACAAAAGCGAATTAAAAGGGTCCGCGAAAGTTGCAGTGTAGACAACTATTGCATTTAAAATTGTATTTGTTAGTTGAAATTCGAGACATTTTGTAAATTGAACAGTACCCCCCTCCTCACCCCCCCCATCTTGTATATTATCAACACCCCCTCCCCCTCCACATTGTTCAATAATAGGGGTATGGGAATCCACTTCATTTGATTGAAGTGGAATTAAGTTATCGGGGGCTAGAAGAGTAGGAGGATTCCCTGTTAATTCCCGGGTAAAATCATCTAAAAGCTGCAAGGTGTTTGGACTCAGCAAAGGTAAGTCCCCCTGCTCAACTGCGCTATAGTCAACATTAAATAATATGAGTTAAAAACTCATCAATATTATCTGGAATTTGATGTAAAATGATATCATCTAATAGTGAATTTTTGGAGAGCCCCATAGGCATGTCCTCTCCTTCTCCGACTGAAGAGGATGATAATGGCGAACATGGAACCAGAACGACCTATAAATGAAAAATAGCTTATTTTCAAAATATCTAAATCATCCCTACTGTTTTTTTTTAGATTGGATTATTATTTAAAAACACGCTTAATAGCAGTAGCATATACACTAGTCAATCGATATTCTGAAAGTTCCAACTGAAATAAGATCTTAAACGCTTTACATATAATGCACTTTGATTTTGTTTAAGCAACTCCCCCCCCCCTCAATTTACAGTATTTAATGCCCCCCTCGGAGCCGGCCCAGCGGGCCACCGCGGCGCTTCCCGTGGCGCTTCCCCGGAAGCTTCCCGGGCCCCGTGGCGCTTCCCGGCCGCATCTAGTTCTATCAATAATTCAGGCTAGAAATTAAAGAAAAATATTATCGAAGAGATATCGAAAATGCCTACAGTGGGGCCAGAGAAAATAGCAAAGATGAGAAAAAAAGAGTTATATATTTCTATAAGTTATGTAAAAAAAAAATGCTCACATTTGCAAATTTCGGCTGTATTTGAGTGCCTGAAGGCCCTGGCGAAGCATGCTGGACCTCCTGACCTTGTGTAGGTGGGGCAGCTCTTGAAGGCAACGCATGATGGAGAGTGAACGGGCCGACGGCGTTACATTCTTTTACCGATGTGGCAGTAGGGTTCTCCAACCAGTTGCTGGCGTGCTGTGGGGCTGCCTCACCCTCCCTTGCTCTCTTCGATGGAGGGGCCGCAAAACATTCTTCATAATTTGCCTTAAAAAGAAGAGAAAAATGTTAGTATCAAAATAATTTTCCCCTTTTTTACAGAAGGAAAATTAGTATGCCCATAACCTAGCCATAATTTTGTCTTGAAAAGCATTTATCACTAAGAAGCCCCCTTCCCCCCCCCTTCTCAGCAATGTCCTAAAAATATTTTTAAGTAATTATTTTTGGGGAATAACTCGTTTCACTCCTCCAAATACAGGTTGTGTAGGCTTAGCTTCCCGGCCGCCGCAGCGGTCGTCCCCCCTCCTTGTATACGATAAACTATAATATTCTAGCGAAAAATAGCATTTTGATTTAAAAAGAATCTATTTCTATTAGTAGTTCAGGCTAGAAATTAACAAAAAATATTATTATGACATATCGAAAATGCCTACAGTGGGAGCCAGAGAAAATAGGAAAGATTAGAAAAAAAAGAGCTAGATATTTCTATAAGTTATGTAAAAAAAATACTCTCATTTGCAAATTCCGGCTGTATTTGAGTGCATGACAGAGAAAATTCTAAAAAAGATGGAAGAAATAGGTAGAAACTACAGGTGAAAATGCTCACATTTGCAAATTCCGGCTGTAGTTGGGTACCAGATGCTCCTGGCATAGCATGCTGGAGGGCAACCTCCTGACCTAGCGTAGGTGGGGCAGCTATTAAAGGTCCATGGAGAGCAGCCATCCACTCGCTCTTTAATTTTCTAACAGGCTTCATTGGAGTCTGCGTGGATAGGACTTGGGCAGTCAACACTTATTTGGGAGGTTTCGGCAAGCGATCATATTGCTTAACTGTCACCTTTGCAGGGGCTGCATCATCCTCTCTTGCTCTCTTCGATGGAGGGGGGTCAATACATTCTTCACTATTTGCCTTGAAAAAGAAGAAAAAAAAATAGTATCAAAATAATTTCCCCCCTTTTTTACAGAAGGAAAATTAGTACTCATAACCTAACCATAATTTTGTCTAGAAAAGCATTTATCACTAAGAAGCCCCCTCCCCCCCCTTTTCAGCAATGCCCTAAAAATATTGTTAGCAATTATTTTTGGGGGTATAACTTGTTTCGCTCTTACATAGAATATAGAATTCCAATGCCAATTAATATTAATTTTGCAGACAATTTGTTCTCCGCTATTTCAGTCAACACAGAATTACGCAAATGCGTTGAAAACCTAGATTGGCTAAAAGCCTTAATGTAAACAAAACAGGAAAATGGGATGCCAAAATTATTTATAACCTCGCGCGGAGAGCTTACGTCAAAACATCGTGGCATAATGTCTAAGAATTGACAGAAGTCAGTTACAGAAAAGATCATAATACAGAAAAGTAAGAATTCACCGAAAAAAGAGAATTATATCTATCGCGAGAAATTTCGTTGTAAAAACATTGGGGGGTTTTGAGGGGGGTTAGGTAGGAAAAAGAAGATATTTTACGTTTTCTAGCGAGCATAACGAGAGCATGGTGGAGGAGTTTGGATTATAGTGGGAGGGGGAGGGGGAACTTACCTAAATATAATGGAGGGTGACCAAGGAAAATAATTTTATTTTGAAAATAAAAAATGAAAATGTACTAAAACAGAACTCACATTGCTAATTGAGGCTGCCAAGGCTTCTAGCTAATCAATAATACTCAGTCTTGTTTCCATTGTGTCAGAATACTTTCTGATAATTTCATCACAATGCATATCGATTATATACGAAATCCCAAGGGCGAATTGTTATGTAATGGGGAAACCATATGTAAGCGAGCCTCTGATTGGTCTAGAAGGAGATTTAACCGAGTCTCTGATTGGTCTAAAAGGAGACACGTGATCCTGTTTCCTATTCCTGGATCTTAACGTTCGCCCCTAGCGTGCAATTGGCCAAACAACAACAACAAATAAATCGACATTGGAACATCCATAAATTGCTGTACTTGTCGGAGATATTATGTAATCAATTGACAAAAACCATAAAACAGACATAATTTGCTGTTGACATCCAAGAAAAACAACAAATAAATTGACCAACACTCATAACCATCCAAGAAACATCCATCAAAGTGAGAAAAATCCTGTTTTTTTCATTCTCACTGACAAAAACCATAAAAACAGACATAAATTGATGTTGACATCCATGAAAAACATCAATTAAATTGACCAATATTCATAACCGTCCAAGAAACATCCATAAAAGTGACAAAAATCCTGTTTTTTCAAGTGAGTAAAATCCCATTTTTTCATTCTCACTGACAAAAACCATAAATTATGTACTGTCAACGTTAGACTAAATTGTAGATGGCAGCAGGGGTGAGTTGTGGGAGATATTATTGCCCTTCTACTAACGATCCTACCTTCTGCCAATTTTTGGTTTCGCCGAAACTCCGGAGCTACTTGTCTGGCGAAAAATTGAAGCTCAGAAACGAATTGAGCGTATCTCCCTACCCCTATTTCCAACATCTACTCAACTTCAAATAAAAAATATACGTATAACAAATTATCAGGTTTCAGCCGGATTCCGGACGAAATATATGTCCGGCTAAAAAACGATTGTCATATACGGTTTCAGCATGCTCTCTTACCCCAAAATCGAACATCTTATCAACTTCAAATAAAACATTTACTTTTAACAAACTTTCCGGTTTTGGCCGGATTCCGGACGAACAACTAGTCCGGCAACAAGATGGTTTGCATTGCCGTGTTCAGCATGTTTTCTTACCCCATAATCGACTGTCTCATTAGCTGTTTAAAAATATTTTGTCCGTCCCTTAATTTGAATCCCCACCCCTAAATGTAGGGCTACAGAGCCCATTTACGAACTCGACCTTTCCCTTGACCCAAAGGATCCTCCCACCGAGTTTCATCTAAATATCTCATTCCCTTCGACAGTTATCGTGCTTAGGCTACAGACGGACAGACGGACAACTTTTGCAATGTCTTAGGTATCCCTCCACTTACGTTTTGGGATCCCGACAAGCAAAACAAAAGAAGTCCAAAACGGATAATAGTTGAACAGGCATTTAAAATGAACAAGACCAAAGGTTTCTATGGAATCCCAAAATTTAATCTGTGATACAAACAATTGGCTCTTGTAGGTATCCGTTCTTCTCCGGACTCCTTAAAGTTGAACTGAAATGCAAATTTTTTTATGTGTATTTTAAGTGAATACAATGCAATATTGGATTGTGTTAAGAGGAGTTTTTGGCATTTTTACTGGTTTCTCTAGCATGATGTTCAGAGTATTTAAGGCCATGCTCACAGCGCAAAGTTTTACTATGACACGGCAACTTTGAACCTCAATAAAAACTCGGCTTTTCAGTGGCCCAATCAAATGAGCTTGGTTAACACTGCTCAGTACGTGAACGCCTATTTGTCGTAAATCGTTTTCGTCAAGCATGCAACACAGCTACTAGCTGTAGCAAGTCAATCCATGAAAGAAAGGACATAATAGCTAAATATTTCTCTTGTTTATAGACCAAACGTGTTACAACATAATGGCAGAAGTGATAGATATCGATCAGGAATATGAGGACGGTGATAAAGACTCGGACGATAGTGAACCCTCCAACAAAAAACCGGGGATCACAAAGAAAATGGAAGATCAAAGAGTGATTGGGAATGAGAATCTGGCCTTAATGAATGGTTTCGAAAATCAAAGGCGCAGGCCTGTCAAAACAGGAGATATTTACGTCACTGTCCTTGCTTCAAAAAGGATTTTGATTTTAAAAATGGGAAACACGACTCAAGAAGGCAGAAACAGACCAAATCTCCCGAAGAAAATAAAAAAAGCCTGGATAACTTCGTCTTCTAAGACCATAGCATTGAGTCTTCATTTTCTGGTGATTCAAAAATCGAAAGAGTGGCCACTGTTGAAGCGAAGCTAGTGACATTTCTCGTTGAGCACGATCTACCCTATTCGCTTCCTGGAACTTGTGAAAAGTATGCCAGGCCCAGATCTTCTAAGCCAGGCCACTCTTGGTGGAACTAAAGCAACTAATATTGCTCGACAAGCGTTGGACCCTCATTTTCATGAAAAGCTTCTTGAAAACCTGAAAACGAATCTTTTCTCCATAGTAATCGACAAGACCACAGATTCCTCTGTAGCCAAACAAATTGCTGTTTGTGTCAGCTTTTGTGACGAAGCCATGAATGTGCAGGTAGATTTGCTCGCTCTTGTCGAATGCAGCGACGGATCAGCGTCTGGTCTATTCAACCAGCTAGTGAAGGTGATGGATGATGTCAAGAAGGCGGGTGTTCGTCTACAAAACTGGGTCAGATTCTGCTCTGACACAAGGAATGCTATGATGGGGATAAACCACTCAGTCAAAACACTTGTTGAATGGAAATATCCCTGGTTACAGTTGTGAAATGTAGCTGCCATCTGTGTGCCCTAGTTGCAAGTCTTGCTTGCAAAAAATCTGTCCAAGAGCCTCGAAGATCTATGTCGGACTCTGTGCAATAACTTCAAGCATAGTGCAAAACCCCAACATGCATATAGCAACGAATTTCAAGTCTTTACTCTAGCAGAAAAGCAGATAGTCCTTGCTTTGGCTCCAACACACTGGTTGTTATTTTAAAACTGTGGACGTCGTATTCTCGAACAATGGAATAGTCTTACGCTTTACTGGAACTCGTTGGTACTTGATTATCCCTCGCATGCTAATAATAATGTAAGAATGACACTAAACAACCCATACTCGAGGGTTATGATGTTTTTTGTCGAGTACTTGCTAGGAGAGCTGAATGAGTTTAACACCATCTTCCAGTCTGAAAAACCCCTATTCACCTTATGAAAACCCAGGTGGAAAAACTTCTTCGGATAATAGCCATGAACTTTATGAAGCCTTCATATGTTAGAACAGTCAACCCTTTTGACATCAATCCGCATGACGAAGTGAACTATCTTCCCGACGAAAATGTCTATATTGGCTACAAAGAGTACGATTTCCTTGTGGGGCTCGAAACGAGAGAAGTTACCAAGCCGTTTTGTAGCGGAAAGTCTCCGAATTTGTTGCTCCACGAGGGATTTCTTTGTCGAAGCTGTTCGACAAATTCTTGACCATTTTCCATTCTCTGAAAATATCTACGAGCTGGTACACTTGCTTACCCCAAGCTCTAGTAATGAACTGAAAATTCCCAGTCTTCGTCAGTTCTTCGACTACTACGATTCTGTGCTTCAGAATAAAGCCAAGCTAGAGCAGGAATGTTGGTCTATACCAAGTGTAGCTCTACGTAGTACTGTCGATCTTCCGGACGTAGATGAAATGGAGATTGTCGTTTACTGGCACCACATCTTGCAAACGAAGTCACCAAATGGTAGTCGGATGTTCCCAAATGTCGGGAAAATGGTTCAGTACTTTTTCTCACTCCCTTTCTCAAACGTTATTGCCGAGCTCAAGTTTGCTCAAGGAAGTGAATACTGATAAGCGAAACCGACTGAGTGCAGTGACTCATTCGGCAACACTGAAAACTAAGCGTGCTCTTAAGCACAATTCAAAAGGAGGGGTTGACTCGGGCAAGTCAGTCCTAGAGCTAGAACCCGGACTAGTCAAGCGTGTACTCAAAGTTAAGGATAGTGCCTCTTCTAGTGACTGTAACGTTTTGAACCAAAGCATTGTGTATAGTCTGGCCAAAGATATTGTTTGTGACACACCTGAACAGTCCGATTCCGATTAATCTTGTCTGTTTATCTTGTATTATTTATCTGACTGTTCCTTCTTGAAGCTTTTGATATTGATTTTCATTAAACATTTATCGAAAAAGGTTAAGATACCAGAATCTAGTTACCCATCAATTATTCGATTGGATAGGCTTGAAGGCCAAAGGTAAAATCGCTTATAATTTCTTCACCATTAACTTCACATTTGCGTGATTTTCCCACCGTAGACTTTCCCAGCTGTAGTACCTTTATATTTTTACTTGTGTCGCGCGCTTTACGAAAACGACGACCGATAAGTTCGTAGTTACTGACTCATCTTACCGTCCTTTCCTTTGACCGCTTAAAAGAAGGATAGACAGCACGTGTTTTCTCAAATTTATGGCCGATCTTCACCACACTTCACTTGACACTGAATCAACATTACTATTAAAGCAAGATTTTTTAACCATTCTCTCAAAAATACAAAACACAGCTTTTCCGAGAATTTCGGGCATGCCGCGGTTTTTACCGCATTTTGGTTCAAGGATGCCGCGGAAATGCCGCTTTTTGACGAGACCGGCGGAGCGGTCTCGTCTAGTAGCAATACTGCTACAAACGCTTAAGACAGCAAAAAATTTTAGAAAGAAGTAGAATAGAATTGCTTAATTTCAAGTATTGCCAGCTATCTTTAAAGCTGTGACTGTGAATCCATACCTGGGGAGACTATAGCCAGCAAATTAAGGTAGGCTAACATTATAGGCTAGTGGGCTAACTCAATCTAAAGATTGGTAAAGTTCTAGGTAGGGTAACGTGCTAGGCTAACAAGTCATTGCAGCACCAAGCTGCAGGAGGTCAACACAGCTGTACATATTCTGCTACCCCACTCTATGGAAAAAATTTAATAAGGGGCCTGCCTCTATCTTAAAAAGTAGTTGATTTAGGTGAATGAAACTCTGGTGAACAGAATAGCTGAAGATCCTCAATGATTTCTGAGAAACGTATTTTGAGGTAGCTACCTCCACCTCTTCTCCCTTCAAAAGGCACTGACTGTTGGCAGTCTGGTAATTTTTTTGCAGTTCATATTATTGACTTACAAATAAAGTAAACATCAATGTCATTATAGGCTAGTGGGCTAACTCAATCTAAAGATTGGTAAAGTTCTAGGTAGGGTAATGTGCTAGGCTAACAAGTCACTGCAGCACCAAGCTGCAGGAGGTCAACACAGCTGTACATATTCTGCTACCCCAGTCTATGGAAAAAATTTAATAAGGGGCCTGCCTCTATCTTAAAAAGTAGTTGATTTAGGTGAATGAAACTTTGGTGAACAGAATAAGATCCTCAATGATTTCTGAGAAAAGTATTTTGAGATAGCTACCTCCACCTCTTCTCCCTTCAAAAGGCACTGACTGTTGACAGTCTGGTAATTTTTTTGCAGTTCATATTATTGACTTACAAATAAAGTAAACATACCACTCAATGTCTTTTTTTATGCTTTTTCCAAATAGAATAGGCCTAACAATTTTTGACAGAAATGAATTTGTTAAATTTTTCATTGTTCATATTATTGACTTTACATACCACTCAATGCCCTTTTTTATGCTCTTTCCAAATAAAATATAACCATTTTTGTCAGAAATAAAGGTCAATATCTACGAAATCATATTATTGAGTTAGGAATAAAGTGAATACACCATTCAATGCCTTTTTTATGCTGATTACGAATATAATAAGCATTTCTATCAGAAATGAATTTCAGCCCCCCCCCCCGATATAGGCTAAACCTAACCCAACCTAACCTAACCCTGAATTGGCCTATATAGGGGGGGGGGCTGAAACTCATTTCTGATAGAAATGCTTATTATATTGTAATCAGCATAAAAAAAGGCATCAAATGGTGTATTCACTTTTGTCCTAACTCAATAGCCTAATATGATTTTGTAGATATTGACCAAAATAAATTTTGCCCCCACCCCTATATACCAATTCAGGGTATAGTCTATAGTTGCAAATTAGGGGGGTGGAGGTAAATTTTATTTCTTATGTAAATGAGAGGTAAATTTAACCCCCCCCCCTAATATGCAAATATATACCCTGATATGGTATGTATAGAAGTGGGGGTAAAATTCATTTCTGACAAAAATGATTATTATATTTGGAAAGAGCATAAAAAAGGCATTGAGTGGTATGTTTACTTTATTCATAAGTCAATAATATGAACAATAAAAAATATACCATGAATTTTACCCCCACCCCTATATATACCAATTCAGGGTATATATTTGCACATAAGGGGGGTGGAGTGGTAAAGTTTAAACTTACCTCTTGTTTAAATGAGAAATAAAATTTACCCTCCCCCCTCCCCCGAATGTGTAAATATATACCCTGAATTGGTATATATATAGGGGTGGGGGTAAAATTCATTTCTGACAAAAAAATTATTATTATATTTGGAAAGAGCCTAAAAAAAGGGATTAAATGGTATGTTTACTTTATTCGTAAGTCAATAATATGAACTGTGTAAGTCATGCACCAGAATTTTTCAGGTAAAGCAGGCAAAGAGTTTACCTTCTTTGACTACTAAAATTAGTAAGCTAATCAATAGAAAACACAGAGCTTGGAACCATTATAGAAAAAATAAGACCACAGAAAATTATCTAGTCTTTAAATCCTTTTGTAATCAAACAACAAACCAAATTAAGGTGTTGAAGAGAAGGTTTGAAGAAAAACTGACAGAAGTTAATGTTAACCCTAAATCTTTTTGTCATTATGCCACTCAAGAATTTTGCAGCAGATGCACAATCCCAGATATCCTGCATGATAGTATATCACTTGCTGATCCTGAACTGAAAGTAGAAATTTTCAATCAATATTTCTCTTCTGTTTTTTTGTCCAACCCCAGTATTGTATATCCTAAACCTTCCTTATATGATATATCACATGCTATGGAACCAATTCTGATTACAGATACTTTGGTTCTAAAGGAACTGACATCCCTCAAACTGAATAAATCTGCTGGCCCAGACAGCATTCACCCACGTACCCTACACGAATGTTGTACAGTCTTGTGTCAACCTCTCCCTGCTTTTTGAATTATCATTAAATCTTTCTAGACTACCTCAGGATTGGAAAACTGCACATATTATTCTTATTTTTAAAAAAGGTAGAAAGGACCTTGCTGAAAATTATTGTCTCATCAGCAGTTCTTAAGGTTCTTGAAAGAATAATTAATTCTGCATTTGTTAAACACCTTGAAGCAAATAATGTTTTACACAGATCACAACATGGCTTTTGTTCTGGAATATCTGTTGACACCAATCTCCTTGAATCATATGATCACATCACCAAGTTGCTTGATATTGGGGTCCCTGCTGACATGATTCTGCTTGACTTTTTTAAAGCTTTTGACAAAGTGTGCCACAATCGACTTGCAATTAAATTGTGTGCAGTTAAGCTTGAAGAGAAATCCCTGCTTTGGATCCTTGATTTTCTTTATTTGCAAAACCAATGTGTTCAGTTGTTTGATGACTAAAGATTGTATTCTTTCTTCCTCAACGTGTGTTCTAAGTGGAGTTCCTCAGGGAAGTGTCTTGGGTCCTACATTATTTAATATTTTCATCAATGATGCTCCTTCCATTATCAGTAGTAATTCAACTCTTTATGCAGATGACCTGAAGCTTCTTGGACCAGCTTTGTCCTGTGAAGATCATGCCCTGGTACAAAATAATCTTCATCTGCTGGGTCACATGGCTGAGGCCTGGCTTCTTGAATTCAATGTTGCCAAGTGCCATATCATTCACTTTGGCAAACAGAATCCATGCTGCTCTTATTTTTTCTTAGGTCACCCACTCCTCCTCTGTTAATAATGAGCAAGATCTTGGTGTCACTATTGACAACAAATTACAATTCAGGACACATGCTAAGAGATCTTCAGCTGGAGCTAGCTTAATTTTGGGCTTGATTAAGTATACCATCTGAACTTGTTCCTCATTAATCATCAATCTTCTTTATAAGGGCTTATACATCCTAAGCTTGAAGTTGGAATGTCAATTGCCTCTTCATATTTAAAAAAAGATATAAAAGTTCTTGAAGATGTCCAGAGACGTGCCACTAAAGTGATATCTGGTATGCATGAGCTTTCCTATCCTGTAAGACTATCAAAGTTGGATCTCCCTACACTTGTATACAGGAGAAATAGAGGGGGATGCCATTTTAGCCTTTAAGTTATTGAGGGTTAACATTCTCCCAGCATTATTCCCTGCTGTTAGAACCAATTCAAGAACTAAAGGTCATCAACTGAAACTTGTCAAGCAGTCTACAACATCTAGAGTCTGTACTCAATTCTTCTCAACACATATTGTCAACAATTGGAACAAATTATCTAATAAAACTGGTAGTGCTGAATCTGTTGATGTTTTTAAACAAAGGCTAGATGCTGAGTGGTCCTCCAAAGAGTGTAAATCCAATTGGGATGCTATTGAAGATAGAGCAGCACCTGGTCCCCAGTGATTCTTGCATACAATTAATCATCATTCTGGAGCTCTACAAGGAGAAATCCTTAGATTGCTCCTAGCTGCAATTTAAGGTGTAAAATTTACCAGCAATCTTTATCTTATCTAATTGATTTAGCCTACTTCTCCAAAGAAGCACTACTATTTTATATTCATTCCAAAAATCATGGTCACTTTTCTGACAATGCACCCCCTTCCTTTGTTGGAAGGGGATTAGGAGAATAAAACTTTTGGGGATGGGTCTATATGTTAAAGTATGTCCTGGAAGGTATTTTGAAGTGCCTACCTCCACTCTTTCTCCCTCTAGAGGGCAGTGACCTTTGATGACCTTTAAGAATGTTTATGTTATGAAAGTGAAACCTTGCAAAACAAATCTTCTGCTTAAACAAAGTACAAGAAAACTGTTTTTAGTTTCACAACTTTGCTCAATCATAATTTATGAGGTTTCAAAGATCTGCAAACACAGTTCATAATTTTAGAAAAAACTCATTGTTATGGCTTGTAATTCTACTCAAATAACAGGAATTGCATTTTCAAGAGTAAAACCAGAGAAAAAGAAACTGAAAATTAAGGTAAAATGTTGTTGTCAAAATTCCAACATGTATAGACCTTTCAAGTCAGCAAATTTCAAAGACTTAGGAATCAGAAATGGGGCAACATAGAAGCTTGGTAATATCTTCCCAGAGTATGTTAATGGCCCAGGATTGATTACTGAAAGTAAGATTTTCCTAACCTAATCCCTTTCCAAGAAAGCAAAAAGTAGCTAATCTAGAATTTTACCAAAAATAAAAAATTGTTCAAATCTAGAGTGTAATTGCCCCTACTCCCATGCCCTCACCCCAAATCAGCACCCTTAAGTAATGGGGGGGTCAAATTTGAACTTCAACACACAATTGTTGACTTTCAAAAATAGTAGCCTAGATGCAATTCTTATCCTTATTTTAAATAATCTGGGTTGCAGCAGTAGCTAGCAACCTTGTAAGAGGTGGTCACATCCAATATATTTACATTCATGATTTGATTGTTTTCCCTCAGGTGAAACTAAACTTCATGAAGTTGAGAATACAGAATGACATCTTGTGATGCATAATGTCATGAAAAAATTCAACACAATAGAGAAATATATTATTAGGGCTTTATATGGGAGTGTAAGGGTGGGGGGGTACATTGTCTGAGTCAGCCATTAAGTAAGTAACAATGGGTTTATTTAAAAAAAAAAATATATATACATCATCGATTCCCTGAAGCAATGCTTGTGCGGGAGAAAACCCACCTAATAAATAAAAAACCAAGAAACCAAAAAAAAAAAAAAAAATAAACAAAAAAAGAAAAAAAAAAAAAAAAACATAATTAGAGCTCAACTTACCGGACTCGAAAACCAACGAACCTCCAAACAACACCCAACAAAATTATAATAATTATAATCATATTCAGCTGCAACTAAACCCTCCTCAAAAACAAAACTTAAGTGGCGTGGAATAATCCATTCAAAATATACACATCAAAACAATGGTTCTTTAGCGACTTACGAAAATCCTGCAAACCCCCAACATTCCTCTAATCCTCTGGCAAACTCTCCCAAACTAACGGAACAACATGGCGAATTGAAAACCTAGACCTAGACGTGACCATAGCTGGTCTTCGCACCAATTGAGAAGATCGTGTCAAATGATCGTGAGTAGTAGACGCAAGACTAAACATTCCTGAAAAACATGATGGTAACTCCGAAGCTAAATATTTAAACATAAACAGAGCATTATAGAATACACATATTCCTGCCAACGGTAGAATTTTATACTCGCGGTAAAGATGCCTCACCGATACAGAAATGTTAATTTGACTACTATAAAGAACTCTAATTGCCATATTCTGTGTCACGCAGAGCGGATGGAGTTGAGTTACGAATGTTTTCGACCAAACCATACAACAGTAAATGAGATATGGTTGAACCATAGAAAAATACAACATTCTCAGAATTTCACACGGAAAAAGATACCTAAGTTTACGCATAATACCAATATTACGAGACAATTTGCTGTTAACAGATGCAATATGGTTTTAAAAACTAAGGCTTTCATCAATTATAACACCAAGGTATCTAGTACTAGTAGATCTTACAATAGTATGGTGCCCTACTTCTATATTATTAATCCATGGATAATGTCCAGTAATTCTACCATAAATCAAAAAATTCGACTTATTATGATTCAGTTTCAATTTATTTACTCGCATCCACTTTTCAGTCGAAGAAATACCTTGTTTCAATATAGTCATCAACTCATTTTCAGTTCTAGCAGCTACGGTGAAATGGGCATCATCAGCAAAACATGGTAGAATTCCTTTTGTACCGTAAGTATCAAGGTCTAAAGAACAAGACACATTACTTGAAGCTCTACAAAGGTCATTAATATAAACCAAAAACAACAAAGGGCCCAAAACGGAACCCTGGGGTACTCCAATCGAAATATATTCAATTTTAGATGTAACTCCATCCATCACGACACACTGAGTCCTTTCACTAAGAAAACTAACTGTCACATTTAAAAAATCACCACGTATACCACTACTATATAGCTTTTGAACTAGTATATCATGATCAACAGAGTCAAATGCTTTAGTAATATCCAAAAATATCGAAGCTATCTTCAGACCCTTGTCTAAAGCATCATTAATAAAAGTTGTTAAAAACAAAACTCCATGCTCTGTAGAATGATGACTCCTAAACCCAAACTGACTAGAACTAAAAAATTGTCTTTTTTCGAAAAAACTTACCATCCTACTATGAATCAACTTTTCAAACACTCTTGAAATAAATGGCAGTAAAGAAATCGGTCTATAATCACTAAAACAATTCTTATCCCCTCCTTTAAATATCGGGATAACATTCGCGCACTTTAGACAATCAGGAAATATTCCAGCTTTTAAACAATTATTTATCAGTCCTAAAAAATGACTAGATATAACAGGTAATATTGACTTCAAAGCCTTCAACGAAATAAAATCGCCTCCTGATGCACCATTTTTCATATTATTTATAACATCAAATAATTCATCAACAGTTACAGATTTAAGGTACGCAGACACATCACAATCTTCAGGTAGGAACTGACGAAAATCTCCATCTTGATCAAATACTGGCACCGATGATGACACACGCTGTCCAATAGTAGCGAAGTGATTACACATCTCATCTGCAACATTATTATTCATTCCCATATTATCTGGACGGATCAAGACGCTACCAGGGCAAGTCACCGACTTAATCAATTTCCAAGTCTTACTCGGGTTACCCTCAACTTTTTTAAATTTAACCTTATAATATTCTACCTTAGCCAGTCGGAGTGCAGCATTTAACCTACTATTATAAACTCTATATATTACTTTATCATGAGGATCATTGCTCCTTGTTATTAACTGACTGCTATAAAACTGTCTTCTATTAACTGACTGCAACAAACTCTTTGTAATCCAAGGTTTATTCGGAGACACCCTTCTCTTCTGTATTCCTGACACTTCACAACATTCCAAAAACGTATCCTTAATCTTACCATACCAAAGCTCAAACTTCAAATTTAAATCTAATTCTTCTTGTAAAAATTTAAAGTCTAACTGTTCTATCCTAAGCTTAAATCTTGAAATAGTATTTGAATCAACTATTAATTTCTTAGGCTTAGGGCGAGCATCACAATTAATATTAATATTCTTAAATATACCCGGAACTAATATAGCCAAACCAAAGTGATCCGAAACATCATTTAACACAACACTCGACGAATCATGGGGAACATTCAAAAATACATTATCAATTAGAGATGAAGATGAATCCGCCACTCTAGTACAAATATTTACAGCAGGATGCATCCCATAACCTAACATTAAATTCAAAAAATTCCGGGCTTTTAAATTAGATGCTAAAAATTTCAAATCAATGTTAAAATCTCCACACACAAAACCCGGCATGTTCTTACGAGTTAGAAGGTCCATTTGTTGCTTTAATAATTCTAACAAAAAATCTACACTAGCTGAAGGGGGGCGATAACAAACAGCAATAAAAAATGGGTCACCATTCTTATCAACCTCCGTAACAAAACACTCAAAAATCATCTCTTTATTAACAGACAAATCATCCCTAACCTTCACATTCAAATCAGTTCTAATGTACAGGGCAAGTCCTCCATGCTGATGGTGAGTACGGTTCTTAAAATACATATTATAATTCAAAATATCCAATAGTCCAGAATTATTATTCATTAACCATGTTTCAGTAAGTGCAAGAATATGAAAATCAGATAGCATACACAGCTCCGACAAATAATCCAATGCACTATTTAACCCCTGACAATTCAAATGAAAAATGCCAAGTTTATCTGGTGCCAGTCTAGTATGTAAATCAACTGGGCACTTATAATTAACCTTCGGAAAAACATCATCTACCCCCATATCAAAATCCCTGTGAAGTATCCCTAATCCTAAATCCGAAACACTCAATGGATTATTCTCAAGCCAATCCAAACGATCATTACGAACAATTACCATTTTTTATAAATATATATATATATATATATAAAAGAAAAGGAGGGTAGTTGCAACCAAACCTAACCAACTGAATAACTTACTATAACTCGGAGGGTCGGTGGTCCCGTTTCCAACGTAATCGAAGCTCCAGAGAAAACACAATATAACCTAAAAATAATAAGAAACATATTAACAAAATAGTATAAATAAACAAACGAATACAAAAAAAGTGAAAAAATTGACACTAACACTAGCCTGTCACAATACAGGCTTACTGTTTCCATTACTGAATTCCAGAAAATTATAATTGAAGAAAACGCAATGTTCTACCTGTGTCTACCACTTACCCATTCTAAATTCTACCAAAAACTAAATAAATGAGGAAAAAAGAACAACTTTTCATTTTTTCCATAAACACAAATACAAAACAAAAAAAAACAAAATAAAAATATCTTAACAAACTCTTAATTCACCATTCATGATATAACCATCTATTGGTCACATAACTCAGGGATAGGCTCATCGTAACCAAATTTTGCCGCCACACCACCACGGTCGATCTGTATATATGGTGGAACTGTATTGGAAACCCATGATGAAACTCCTATAGCATTTAATCTAGATTTCTTTGCATACAACTTCCTTCGAGCTTCGCGAACTGATATTGGTGCATCATCGCTAACAGATACATTTCTATGGTGTCCAATAACTTTACCTTGTAATTTCTTTCCGTTTTGAAGTACACCGACCTTCACATCTCGAAAACTAACATCAACTTTAAAATACTGTTGCTCCTTACGGACATTACCAACAACTCAAAACCTCGGGACCATGGACAGACCAAGACCCTCCAAACACATCTGTTAAAAGAACGATTTGGCTTGGGTGGTATTTTCGGAGGGAGCATTCCAAACGATAATTTTCGTCTCTGTATGTCGATACTCAGATGCCATAAGCCGACGAGACAGATCTGCACTCCCAGTTTCATACTTTTTCGTTGCACTAGCGATAATTGACATTTGATTTCTTAAGCTTAGAACATCAGATTCAAGCTGTGTAACACGCGAATTCGTAGTATTAACTTCTGATTTTAGCTCAGACTGTGTATTCTCCACTGATACCATACGATTTTCTAACATTTTTATACTATCGTTTATAGAGTCTAGTTTTTTACCATTTTCAGTAAGTATTGTTAGCATCTTAGCAAAATCATCCGCCAGGGTCTTCAGTGAAGCGACATCGTTATTCCCTTCAGATGAAACGGTCGAATTCAACAAACTGTTCTCAACAGACTGGGATCCTACTTGGTCAGTTTTAGCAATCTTGCTTTTTCACCCCATGGCAAGTGCAAATAAAATAAAATATGTAATCTCTCTTACCTATTTTGGCACCTATAATTTATCCACGTCGATGCGGACGTGCAGTTCGCTAAGCCACCGTTAATTTGGGCACGGCTAACACCCCTATCTCCTGCACCGACGATTTCCAACAGCGTTTGAATACCGACGCTACTTCAGGAATCACAACCAACTTTCAGGAATACTTTGTAGCTTTTGCAAAATTCAATTAATCAAATATTTGCATTTCATTCCATTCCTCAGGGCAAGCGGTAAAGACACCTGAACTACTACTCAATCAGAGCTTGATTCATTGACTTTGGTCTATTTTTTTTTTGTCATAATTAAATGACGTAATCCAAGGTGTATAATCCCAAGCCAATTCAATGTTTCGCAATATCTTCACTGTCTAACAAATACACTTTTTTCAAACCAATTAAATTCAAAGTTAAATCCAATTTGCGTCCTCACTCCTATAGTAACTCCTAGTGTTAGTGTCAATTACTCCTAGGCTAGTGTTAGTGTCAATTTTTTCACTTTTTTTGTATTCATTTGTTTATTTATACTATTTTGTTAATATGTACAATAGCACAAAATAAGGAGTCTGGTATTACAGTACTACTTTTTTGTAAAGTTCTACTTGAGGTGCTACTTGCTATATTGGAAAGCAGTTGAGTTGGGCAAATAGAATTTTCAGGAATGAGTCCAGGGCCAAAATATACCCTGGGAAGGTATTTTCAAGCTGCATTTCTGTAATATCTACCATTTCCTTGTTTATAAGGATTTGAAGGTTACATTGATGATTAAAAAATAATGAAGGCCTATGGTGCTGATAGTGCATTAAAAGAGTTTTCTAATTATAATAATTGCAGAATTAGAGAAAAAACTGAAAATTATGGATATAATTTAAAAAAAGGTGAAGTAGTCTACCTAGCAACTTTAGTAAAACTTGTAATAAAATCCCATTGTAAGAAAAGTGATTGGTTTTAGGAAGGCACTCACCAAATTTTCACTCTTAAATTAAGATATACATTAATCACAATATTCCTTTAGTCCTCAGTTTTTTATATCATGAATAGGCCTTAAATTCAGCAGATAGAAGAGCTTTAGTAAAGGTCCTGTCCTTCTATGGTCGTTGGTCTCTTTTCATTGGCTCTAGTTTCTGAAAGTGTAATTCCTATTCTCTCTGCAGGATTTGAAGCTATGCTGCCTTAAATTGCAGCTTGGAGCAATCTAAGGATTTCTCCTTATAGAGCTCCAGAGTTGATGAATTTGAGTTGTATTCAATATTCTTTTGTGACCAGGTGCAGCATGCTGATCCATAGCTTCCCAGCTGAGTTTACACTCCCTGGAGCACCACTCAGCATTCAGCCTTCACTTGAAGATGTTGACAGATTTTTGAAGAGTTTATCCTAACTGTTGACAATTCATGAGGAAAAGAATTTTGTGTGGATTCTGGATAGGGTAGACTGATTAAAAAGTTTCAGGTGATGACCTCTTGTTCTTGAGTTAGGACCAATAGTCGGAAATAAGGCTGGGAGTGTATTAGCCCTCATTAACTTATAGGTTAAAATGGTATCACCTCTATTTCTCCTAGTGTTGGGAGTTTCAACTTTGCTAGTTTTGCAGGGTATGAAAGTTCCTGCGTGTTGGATATCATTTGGTGGTATGTATCTGGACATCTTCCAACTCTTTTTTAAAATAAGGGGAGGTTAGAGACATTCCAACTTCAAGCTTAAAATGCACAAGTCTCTTGTACAGAAGACTGATGAATTTATGGGGAACAAGTGGAAAGAGGATGCTTAATCAGCCCCATAGTTGAACTAGCACCAGCAGCCGACTTCTTTGCACAAATGCTGAATTTTCATTCATCAATAGTGACTCCAAGATCTTGCTAACTATTTACAGAGAAGAGCAGGTGGCATGAGAAAAAAATAAAGACCAACAAGGGTTCATTTTGCCAAAGTGAATGACATGGCACTTGGCAACATTAAATTTAAGAAGCCATTCTCAGCCCATTGATCAAGCTGTCTAAGATTATCAAACAGTTTGTGGTAACAAACTGTAAGTAAGGAGCAACCCAGCTCAATAGTAACCAAAACTCTAAAAAACAGAATTTTGATACCAATAGATAACTCAAAAGAATCAGATTTGTATACTGATTTCAAATATATAAGTTTCATCAAGTTTAGGCCTACCCATACAAATTTACGTGCCCGAGAAAATTTGCCTTATTTTCGAAAACACGCGGAAACATCCTCTAAAAGACATAGAGCCTTAATGAAAATCATTCCATCAGATTCAACATATCAGAGAACCCTACTGTAGAGGTTTCAAGCTCCTATCTGCAAAAATGTGGAATTTTGTTTTTTTTGCCAGAAGAAAGATCACAGATGCATGTTTTTTTTTCCAGCGGTGATAGTATCAACCCAGTGGTCCTAGAATATTGTGAGAGGGCTCATTCGAACGGAAATTAAAAGTTATTATGCCCTTTTAAGTGACCAAAAAAATGGAGGGCAACTAAGCCCCCTCCCATGCTCATTTTTTCCCAAAGTCACCCAATCAAAATTTTGAGATAGCCATTTTGTTCAGCATGGTCGAAAATGTAATAATTATGTCTTTTAGGATGACTTAAACCCTTAAAATTCCCAGGGGGAGGGCTGAAAGTTATGAACTTTACCCACTGTTTACATATAGTATTTTTTATTGGGAAGTATACAGACGTTTTCAGGGAATTCTTTCTGTTAGTGGTGGGGGGGGGGGATATGTGAGATGATCTTTCCATGAGGGAAGGGGCATTGCTATGAAGGGGGCGCTGGATTTCCCAGCATTATTTAAAAAAAATTAAATGAAAAGAAACAAGTGTTTCACCTAAAAGTAAGGAGCAACATCAAAACTTAAAACAAACAGAAATTATTGCATATATGATTGGGTTTGCCCCCTAGTCAATACCTTGCTCTTGAAGCCAAATTTTTTTTAGTACTTTCATAAGAGCTATTTATTCTAACTAATGGCCTTTGTGATTAAGGGGTCATGTTTAAAGAATCGGAACACAATTCGAACTTTAGCTAAAGAGCAAGGTATTGACTAGGGGGTGAACTCCCTAATATAAAATTATATGAATATAGAAGTTTGTTATTTAAGTTAATTTGTAAGTTACATATATTTATTATGGAGTTACAAGCTTAAGAAATTTTGCTGTTTATGTATAGTTTTAATAACTGGAGATGTTTTGCATGACAAAACGTTTTATACTCAGAGGAATTGGATATAGATAATTATCTCCATAATGTTACCTAGGATAGAATGATCATAATATGCCTGTAAGAGGTTTGGCATAATATGCTAAAGATTACCTTCAGGTTTTTTCATTGTCTTAGGGCTATCTTAGAAAGTTGTATGGGTGTTAAGATACAATGTTGAGGACAACTTGCCATACCCATATATATGTCATCAGTCCGATTCTGAAGATTTTATTTACCTAGTATACAGTTTTATCCAAGCTCTAGGACAAGCTGTACAATGAAGAATGAATATTCCTCAAAATAAGAACTTAAAAGTACCTTCCTAGGCCCTAATTTGGGCTCTAGATGTATTCTTGAAAGCTTGATTTACTTATCTTTACAATTTTACAAAGATAAGTAAGCTGAGGCTCCGACTCAAGCTTAGGCTGTTCAACAGCAACATCCTCTCGACACTTTGATATGGTTCTTAAACTTGGCACATAGATCAAATACTTGAAAAGAAACTTTTCGCATTTGAAAACATTTACTTAAGGCGCATTCTAAATATCCACGGGTCCAAAAAAGTAACAAGCGCTACTATACGACAGATGACATCCCAGCCACTGGTAACCAAAGTGATCAAATATAGGAAGTGAAGATACCTTGGTCAAGTGATCCGCATGCCCGAAACTCAACTACCGAAGATCGTCCTTCAGTGGCAGCCACGTGGTACCAGAAGAAGAGGACGCCCCAAAAATACCTTACGACGCAGCTACCGAGCTGACCTCACAAACCTCAATGCCTCAATCCAACCTGAATGTGAAGATGGCTGGTTGGCCGCAGCAATGAGAGATGACTGGCAACTCTTCTTGGATGCCCTAAGTGCCTCTGGAGGCACAGGAGGATCTAAGGTCTAAGGTAACAATTTTACAAGATAGGTAAAAACCCTTAATCTAGAGTTTTTTGAAAGAAAGTCTTTCATAGGCAGTGTTAGATATGGAAACTGAAGACAAGGGGTGTGGACCTGCAATGCTTTTTTGTAGTGATAATGTATTCATGGAAGGGGTATCAGATAGAATATAGTATGAATTTAAAGCTTTGAATTGCTGCTATAGGATATCTGTTTGGGTAATTATTGTGAACACTTTTTTTTTTGCTCAAAAGGTGTGTAGAAATGTAAGTGAAAACAGCCCACAAATCACTTATATTTATGCAAGGGGATAATCAAAATCTGTCAAAGTTGATTCTGAGTTTGGTTTTCATTACATTGTAGATTTCTTTCTATTGCATATGAAGTAATTAGGATTTAGCTTACTATTTATCAAATAATAATAATAAAAAAGAAGAAAAAACTGGAACAAATCCAAATTTGGATCTAAATATAAAACATCATAATCCCATATCTATACATGATTCCCACTATTAAAGCACAAAAAGTGCTGTTACACTGTTAGGTGATTCAAGATAAATATTACATAGCAGCTTAGCTGCATATCAAGTTGAGATGCAGTGTAAGCCAAATTTGACTGGAAGGATTTTTCATTTAGCAGTCAGCCTTGATGACATGTCTCATGAAGAAGAAAGTAAAGAACAATGTTGGCACAATGTGCTATTTATTTATTTATCATTATTATTTTTTTTTAGACCAGGGCACATTGTAGCGAAGGAGTTGTCGTAAAAACTTTAAAAAAGGCTCATTTAATTGTAAATTGAAAGGGCTAGTGCTCTTTTTAATAGTTGAAAGTGATTTGAGGGCAACTAACCCCCCTCCCACATCTATCATTTCCCCAACACACCCAATTAAAATTTTGAGATAGCCATTTTGTTGAACATAGTTAAAACATAGTTAAAAAGTCCAAAAATTGTGTCTTTCAGGATGACAACCCCCTCAACCCTCAGGGCAAGGGTTGTAATTTATGCCTTGGGGGCATATAAGGTTTTTATAGAAAGCATGGTCATATCTAAATCGGTTGGGGCTCATTGGATTGGCAATCAGAAACTCTAGTTCCCTTTTTAAGAGTCAAAGTGATTGGAGGTCAGCTACCTCCCTCCCCCCAATCCAAACGCCATATTTTTGTGAAATATATCTAATAGAAATTTTGAGATAGCAATTTTATTCGAAATAGTCCAAATATCATATAACAAGGCTTTTGGGGTTGAAACAAACCCCCAAAGCTTGGGGGCAAGGGTTGTAAGCTATGCCCCAAGGGCATTTATGGTTTTTACATAGGCTAAGGGGTGGTTGTATAAACTTTAGAAGAGGCTCATTTGGTTGAAAATTGGAAGTTCTATTTCCCTTTTAAGAGTCAAAAGTGATGAAGGTCAGCTAGCCCCCCACCCCACCCCTCTCCCCACTACCCCGCTTTTCACGAAACAAATCTGATTGAAATTGTGAGATAGAGGTTTTGTTCAAAGTAGTCCAAAGAACATAACAATGCCTCTAGAATTGACACAACCCCCCAGTGCCTGGAGATAGGGTTATAAGTCATGCTCTGGGGGCATATAAGGTTTTTGTGGAATGGATGGTCATATAAACTTCAGATGAGGCTAATTTCATTTGGAATTAGAAGTTATAGTGCCCTTTTTAAGAGTCAAAAGTGGTTTGAGAGCAAGCAGCCTGGAAGTGGCTCACTGGATTGGTAATCAGAAGTTCTAGTAACCCTTTTAAGTGACTGGAGGGCGGGTACCCTCACCCCCAACACCTTGTATTTTCCAAAAATGCATCTGATAGAAATTCTTAGAATGTAAGAGATGGCCTCAAATTTTCTTTTTTTTGAGACTGTCTCCAATTTTGGGACAATCATTTTATTCAAAATTTTCCAAAGATCATATAACAAGGCTTGCAGGGTTGTTACAAACCACCAGAGCCGTGGGGCGAGGGCTGTATGTTATACCCCGGGAGTATTTAAGGTTTTTATTGAAGGGATAGTTGTTTAACTTTATTAAAGGCTCATTTGGTTGAAAATCGAAAGTTCAAGTTCTCTTTTAAGAGTCAAAAGTGATAGAGGGCATTTAGCCCCTGCTCCCTGGGTAACTAGTACTAGTATCCCCTGATAACCCCTCTTTTCACCAAACATGTCTGATTGAAATTGTGAAATAGTAATTTTGTTCAAAATATTCCAAAGAACATAAAACAATACCTCTAGGGTTGATACAACCCCCCAGCGCCCTGGGGATATGGTTGTAAATGATTTCCTGGGGGCATATAAGGTTTTTATGGAATGGGCGGTTGTATAAAAGTCAGGTGGTGTTCATTTGATTTGAAATTGGAAGTTATAGTGCCCTATTTAAGAGTCAAAAGTGATTTGAGAGCAACCAGCCTTCCCTCCCGCCATGCCCATCATTTCCCCCAAAACCTCCAATCAAAACTTGGAGATACAATTTTGTTCATCGTAGTTGAAGAGTCCGGAAATTATTTATGTGAGGAATACCCCCCCCCCCCACAAATCTCAGGGCAAGGGTTGTAAGTTATGCCCTGGGGGCATATAAGGTTTTCATAGAAAGGGTGGTTATATGTACTTTGGAGGGGACCTATTCGATTGGTAATCAGAAGTTCAAGTGTCCTTTTAGGAGTCAGAGTGATTAGAGTGCAGCTACCCCCCCCCTCCCCCCCCCACACACGCACAGACGTCGTGTTTTCTTGAGTTGCATCCAAACAAAATTTTAAGACTGGCCTTTTATTCAAAATAGACCAAAGATCATATTATAAGGCTTTTGGGGTTGATACAAACCACCATAGCCTCGGAGCAAGGGTTGTGAGTTATGCCCCTGGGGCATTTAAAGTTCATATGGAAGGGATAGTTGTATAAACTTTATAGGTGGCTCATTTGGTTGATATTGGAAGTTCTAGTTCTCTTTTAAGACTCAAAAGTAGTGGAGGTCAACTAGCCTCCCCCCAAACACATCCCTCTTTTCACCAAACACATCTGATTGAAATTGTGCAATGGCCATTTTGTTTAAAATAGTCAAAAGATCACATAAAACTGCCTTCGGGGTTGACACCCCCCCCCCCCCCAGAGCCCTGGGGAAAGGGCTTTAAGTGACATATCAGGCTTTTATGGAATGGGTGGTCGTATAAAATTCAGACGAGTCTCATTTTATTTGAAATTGAAGTTATAGTGACCTTTTGAGTCAAAGTGATTTGGGAGCAGCCATCCCCCCACCCCCACCTCCCACGGCCATGATTTTCCAAAACAAATATCCAAACAAACTTTCGAGACATCAATTTTTTTTTACTATTATTGAAAGGTTCAGTAATTGTGTGTTTGGGGATGTTAACAAAAAGGCAATATTTGCACGCTACTACTACTACAACTACTGCTGCTTCTACAGCTACCACGACTACTACCACTACTAAAACTACTACTTCTGTAGCAATTTCTGCTAAAGCTAAGGATATTGAAATAAACATCTGAGGAAACGTTGAGGGGAACGTTGAACTAAATCAAAACATATTATGTGCTTACAGATTGCTAATACGGGTGCATCAACAATAATTTTTGAAAGGCTTATCAAAAGGAAACTTCAGTGGCATCATGAGTGGGATGTTCAGTTGACGAAAAGCCAAAATGTACCTGCTACTACTCCTATTAATATTGCTGCTACTGCTGTTACTACTAATGATAACACACTATTACTGCTACTAATGTTCCCTCTACTACCACCACTATTATGATACTAGTGCAATTAAGGGCACTTGTACAAAGATGAAAGTTTGACAGAACTTTTAGGGGAATTTCGAACTAAATCAAAACACACTATGTGCATGTAGATTGTCAAAATGGCGTATCTCAAGAATGGACTTGGGCATTAAGTGGGAACTTTCAGAGAATACTTAAAGAGGAAGACCAATTAACAAAAACGTAATATATGCATGTTACTTCTAACACTAATACTGCTGTTTCTTTTACTAATACTAATACTGCTACTAAACTACTCCAACCACTACTTCAATTGTAACAACTTGTAAGGCTTAGAGGATTAAGGTGAAAAGGGCGCCAAAAGGATGTCAAAAGTGCACATCAACAATAATTTTGAAACGGCTTACCGTGTCAAGGTGAAACTTCCGGGTTAATATGAAAGTGATGTTCAACTGACCCAAACGAAATAGTGACATGCTACTACCGCTATTAATACTGCTGCTGCTACTACTGCTACTGCAACACTGACACTACAACTACTTTTACTACCACCGAAACTACTGTGATAGTACTATTGAGGCTTTGTCTGTGAGGGTAAAATTTGAGAGAATACTAATGGCAAATTCGAACTAACAAAAGCACTATGTGCATTTAGATTGTCAAAATAGCGTATATTAAGAATTGATTTTTGTAATAAGTTAGAACTCTCAGGGAATGCTAAAAGGGGAAGATCAATTGACCAAAAGGCAATATGTGCACAATATTAATAACACTACTACTACTGCAACATTTACTAGTTCTACTACTAGTCTACTACTATTTCTATTGCTCGAACTACTATTTTTATCGCAACTACTTGTAAGGTTAAAAGCATTAATTTGAAAATTTCAAGAAGTATATGAATATATTGGTTATCAAAAGGGCATATCGACAGTGGAATAATAATGGCTAGTTGTATTAAGCTGAGTAGTAATACTACTGCTGTGAATTCTATTACAACTATACCTAGGGGTGTGACGGTGAAATTTTCACAGACTATTTCTGAAAATTTCTGTTGTACGGATGACAACCTGCCATCCGTATGCAGGTTGTCAAAAGGTTATATCAGCAATATCTTAGGAGCAGTTTTGGGTGTGAATTCAAAATTTACGAGGCTTAATATGGGAGCTGTTAAACTAACCAAAAGACAATTTAAATCATAATACTACTGCTTCTACTCCTACAACTACTACTTACTGCTGGTACTACTACTGCTACTAAAGCTAAGACTACTGTTATTACCTCTACTCCTACTGCTACTACTATAACTACTGGTGTTGATACTACTGCTACTAAAGCCAAGGGTATTAAGGCAAGAGTTTTAGGTAATATTTAATTGCAGAGTTTTAGGTAACATAAATTACAATAAACAATCGAGTCAAACTCAGAACGAACGGAAATTAACATGAGTAGGGCTCAAAACCCCTGTGCCTTCCCAAGGCCAGAACATAATTTGCACTTCACTGAAAAAATTTAAATGTTTTCACTTTTTTAAATTTAATAAATCGAATATTATTAACATTTTAAGGAATAATTATCAGCATATATACATTAAACTGACAATGGACATTCATTTGTATTTTTTTCAGTAAAGTTATGTTCTAGCCTTGGGAAGCAGAGGGGTTTTGAGCCCTGCTTATGTTAATTTCTGCTCGTTTTGAGTTTGAATCGGTTATTTATTGTGATTTCTGTTCGTGTTGGGTTTCATTTATTTATCAATGCGGATTTGTGGCAGTTTCCCTCTTGGTATATTATTTGATTCTATTTTGGCTCATTTTTGGTTTAATGGGGTTCTTTACTTTTCTTTGAAAAACTTGTTTTGTCGAAAAAGTTATTTTGATTAATGTTAAAAAAATTGTACTATGTGGTACTCTTCATGTAGAATGAATTTATCCTTTTTGCTTTTCTGTACAAGTAATTACCACCAGCACCTCATCCTAGAGAATCTCTGACAAAAAAAAGGAAAAAAAAAGATACGATACGCTACCCGCCAGAGATGCTATGAAATTTTAGATAATACGGTGAGAATTATGAATTTTTTTTTGTGTTTAGTTTTTTACATGATGCCGGTTGAGTAATTTTGTTTAAAACATGTTTCGTATCTAGCAGCATAACTGTAGGTTTAAGACAGAATACTAATAGATAGTGCACTTATTATAGATGGCATCTGGTGGTGATGAATCCGATGCAGATGTTATTAGGACAGCGAAAAAAGGAAACAACCTGCCTGTGTGGGGAAATGAAAGATCCATGAATTTGAATAGCCTTATCCTGACAAATATACAATCATCACAGTACTTTAAAGGTAAGTCGTCATTACCTAGTTCCTATTAGGAACCAAAATACAATTTTGCTACCTGGTGTATTGTATGTCACCAGTAATTACTACTGTGTTTTCTGGAATAACTTACATGCCTAATTCTAGCCCGGTAGTGCCTCAAAATATTGTATAGTTACGCGATTCACATATATGAAAATCACCATTTTAGTCCATTTGATGGATTGAAGAAGGTATTATTTGTATACTGACAAGGCCAGCATAGTTTTTCCTCTGATGTTCAAGCAAGCAGAAACCTGTTATCAGTTTTTGCAAGAAGATGAGAATTGGCTAGACTTAGAAAGCAAATTCAGGCTGGTAGTTGAACGTGTGCCGACTTGAAATCTTTTTTCTACTCAGAAAAAAAGAAAGGTAAACAGTCATTCTTTGTCTGGCTAAGCAATTATTTTGTTGGTTGAGAGACTTATTTCCTGGTGAATAAGCCTTCGTCAGTTAATTTGAAATCATTTTGCTGCATAAGTTTGGCTATCAGTACATCAATGCAGTTGTGCAGTTATGATTCTGTTACTGGAATTATTATAAAATAATTTAATTTTTTTTAGTTAGGAGTCTATCCAGTGTTTTTTCTCCAGTTCCGTAGGCTGTTCTTATCTAGATTTTTCAGATTCCTTTTAAGTCGAAATTGAAAACAGTACCATACTGGTGGATAATAAAAGTGATAGTTTAGGACTAAAAGAATTATTTCACCTATTAGCAGAACTGAAAAACTAGAAGCAGAAATATAGAATTCAACAGGATATTTGTTCTGCAATAGAGCTTTTGGTTCCTGCATATTGAAATGGTGGTACAACTAGTGCTCGGATTTTATTAAAACATTGTATTTAAATTGACATCATTTTGATTTTTGAATTGATTTTTTTTTAGCTTTATTACACACATAGGTACGAACAGCAAAAATTCAGTAGGGGGTATTATTTTTCGGGGGGATTTTCTAGCTCGTTAAAGTATATTTTTAACCATCTCTTCTATATTTCCTGTATTTTAATGATTTGTTTTTCAGGTAGGAGTGAGTCCTCCAGTAATCCTCAGGACAAACACTGCTTTTATCTTTTCTTCCCATGGGCTTGCACATGTTAATATTAAATTTTGTCCATTTTAGGAAGTGAGTAGCATATTTCTGCTTTTTGCTATGCTGAGCTTTTCAGTTATATAGTTGAACTATTATCAAAATCCTTAGCAAATGCCCTGACAAAGATAGGCTGGGTATTTTTACTATCCTTAAGGAAAAACCTGCTTGCATGGCCTGATCTGGGTGTTAGGGTAGACCTTTCACGAGTTTGTATAAACAGAATTGTGACTCCTAGCAGAACTGCAGGGTGACCTTGAAGGGCGATGCCCCTTGATGAAATTGTTGCCTAGTATGCAACAGAGCATTGCACTGGATCCTCATTAATGGATATTTTTTTATAGGTATTCTTTTGGCTGATTTGGGCTTAATAGCCTCTTCTTAGCCATTTTGTTTAATCTGGGTTGCCTTCTCGTTGTATTATGATATTTTCCGTCGTGAATTTATAATAAGTGGGAGGTAATAGGCTTGAGATTGCTTGTGGAGGATGTTGACTCTTGTTGGTAGAAGAGCATCGCAAAGTGTGGAGAATAATGTTATGACCAAGATGGGCATTGGATTGTGCGAAGCCTCCACTCATACTGGAGGTCCCAGGTACATCTTGCTCTCTGCTGTCTTAAGCTTTTTGTGTAGACTTGAGAATTTGTCATTAGTCCTTGACCTGCACTGGTGGATCCTTTGATTTTTTTGAGGCCACGCAAATTTTCAATGGTTTCAATGATGTGATAATTGCAAGATTGAACGTTGCAACGTTGAAAGACAACTATCATATTGAATTCAGACGTTTTTAACTAGACTAATTAGGACTTTTGGTTTAGCAAAATTTTATTGAAAAGGTGTTTTAGTCTCATTGTCTTGAGTAATGCAAGAATGTTGATGTAAAACGTACTTGCTGATGATGGTGAGGGAAAAGGATTTAGAGAGATATAATTCGTGTGTTTTTTTCAAAACTTGTTTTTTAACTTTTGGTGTTGCTGAAACTAAAGTCCATTTGTTTGTTATAAATTACTTTTCTTCTCAAGTTTCTCTTTAGTTTATCCGTAGTTTCTGATTAGTTTAGTTTATCTTCAATTGATTAATTTGTTACCTTTTCAATTTATTTTAGTGAATTTATTTGAGTTGAAGACTTACCATGAAGTTGTGGATGAGATTTACTACAAAGTAAGCCACCTTGAACCCTGGGAGAAAGGAAGCCGAAAAACTTTTGGTCAAACAGGAATGTGTGGTGGGGTAAGTAGTTTGAATTGGTCCGGAAAAGCTTGATTTGGAAAGTAATTATATCCAGCAATTCCCTTCTTGAAGGGATGTATTTGAGAAATGTATATATTTTTACTTTCCAAGCGTTGTTTGAAAACAGAACGTCACCATAAAAATAGAAATATGTATTGGAAATAAGAAAAGCTTGGAATTTCGCTTAAAAAATGATAAATAAAATTGTAATCAAGACTGCATGACGTACATATTCTGTTTGCAAGTCTTTAGGGTGACAATTAGAGGGCAGGGGGCAATTGCCCTTGCCTCAGATTTTTAAAAACACCTTTTTTTGGTATTTTACTTTTACCAAAAAAATAAATAAAAAACAAAAAAGTTTCCCCTAGATTTTGAAGAATACTTTTTTTGTATCTGTGCAAAAAAAAAAGAAATCCTTGCTCCTCCCCTAAATGTTAGGAAATTGGCGCCCCAGCAGGTTTTAGATTTAGGCTATTTAATATGGATAGACACTTTTTCTGTTTATTTTTGTTTTTACTAGCAATTGCTGTCACAGAGACAAGAAAAAGACTCAATTGTAATACTAGAGCAGGTTGTTCTATCTTATCGTTTTCTTCTTCTATCTTATTCTATCTTATCGTTTTTCTTCTTGTTTTTTTTTTACATATCTGAGTGTTATTGACTAGCGTGATATTGACCATAACTGTCTATGCTATGTGGTTTATACAGAAAAACTACTGCACTAGCTAATATTCATAAATTTATCCTTGATCAGATTTTATTGTCATTATGTTCTTATCTTTTTTCTTCTTCTATCTTATTCTATCTTATCGTTTTTCTTCTTGTTTTTTTTACATATCTGAATGTTATTGACTAGCGTGATAATGACCATAACTGTCTATACTATACGGTTTATACAGAAAAACTTCTACACTAGCTAATATTCATAAATTTATCCTTGATTAGTTTTTATTGTCATTATGTTCTTATATTTTTTCTTCTCCTATCTTATTCTATCTTATCGTTTTTCTTCTTGTTTTTTTTTTTTACATATCTGAGTGTTATTGACTAGCGTGGTATTGACCATAACTGTCTATACTATACGGTTTATACAGAAAAACTGTTACACTAGCTAATATTCATAAATTTATCCTTGATCAGTTTTTATTGTCATTATGTTCTTATCTTTTTTCTTCTTCTATCTTATCGTTTTTCTTCTTGTTTTTTTTTTACATATCTGAGTGTTATTGACTAGCGTGATATTGACCATAACTGTCTATACTATACGGTTTATACAGAAAAACTTCTACACTATCTAATATTCATAAATTTATCCTTGATCAGTTTTAATGTCATTATGTTCTTATCTTTTTTCTTCTTCTATCTTATTCTATCTTATCGTTTTTCTTCTTGTTTTTTTTTTTTACATATCTGAGTGTTATTGACTAGCGTGGTATTGACCATAACTGTCTATGCTATACGGTTTATACAGAAAAACTACTGCACTAGCTAATATTCATAAATTTATCCTTGATTAGTTTTTATTGTCATTATGTTCTTATCTTTTTTCTTCTATCTTATTCTATCTTATCGTTTTTCTTCTTGTTTTTTTTTTACATATCTGAGTGTTATTGACTAGTTGCGATATTGACCATAACTGTCTATACTATACGGTTTATACAGAAAAACTACTGCACTAGCTAATATTCGTAAATTTATCCTTGATTAGTTTTTATTTTCATTATGTTCTTATCTTTTTTCTTCTTCTATCTTATTCTATCTTATCGTTTTTCTTCTTGTTTTTTTCTTTTTTTTACATATCTGAGTGTTATTGACTATCGTGATATTGACCATAACTGTCTATATTATACGGTATATACAGAAAAACTATTACTTACTTACTTAGGTCCCGGCCATCCTCGTGGGACGTTTTGGGGCCACTCCTCTTGCTAGCTCATGCGTAAGGGCTCGGTACATTGCTCTATCTGGTGCGATACGTGATAGCTGGGCTATCTTGACGTTGTCGAAGTGGAAGTTCTCCACCCATCGTTTTCGTGGTCTGCCTCGTGAGCGAAGGCCATGGAGGGATCCTTCAAGGGCGATTTTCGGAGGGCGGCTCTGCTCCATTCGCTTGACGTGGCCAAACCAGCGCAGTTGTTGCTTCTTAATTTTACTGAGTATGGTTTCAGTGGACTGGAGCCTTTGACGTACTTCCACATTTTTGATTCGGTCAGTGTATTTGATTCTAGAAATGCGACGGAGACATCTCACCTCAAAAGCTAGAAGTTTTATCTCGTCTTCGGTTTTCAGAGTCCATGTTTCACATCCATAAATAACTATGGGGATTACTAAACTGTTGAATAGGCGCATTTTGAGTTTGTTGGATAGGTGGTTACTTTTCCAGAGGTTGGCTAGTCTTCGGAAGCTAGAGCTAGCAAGTGCAAGTCGACGTTTCACGACAGAGCTATGGCAATTATCTGAGGAGAGTAGGCTACCAAGGTACAGGAAGTGATCAACCGTTTCAACCTGTCTCCCGCCTATGGTGATAATGGGTGGGTTATCTAGTTCACGTCTCGTAGTTACCATGACTTTGGTCTTGCTGGCATTGATCTCCATCCCGAACGGCTTTGTGGTATCGTAGAGTTTATCAGCTTGTGCCTGCAATTATTGTGTAGAGTTGGCTAGCTCATCAATATCATCAGCGTAGGCAAGATTCTCTATTAACACCCCTCCTATTGTTGCGCCATATTCTGACTGCATCATCGACAGAACGGCATTTAGAAAGAGGTTGAAGAGATGTGGTGATAAGATGCAACCCTGAAGTACTCCTGACGAAGTTGTAAACTCTTCTGACAACCCATCAACGGTTATTACTTGGCCTCGGAACTGGTCGTACAGACTCTTGATTATTTGGACTATCTACTAAGGGATACCGTAGTGAAGGAGGATATGCCATAGTCCTTCGCGCCATATCAGGTCAAATGCCTGACAGAAATCAACGAATAGTTGGTAGAGTTCTTGGTTGACTTCGATGTGTCGTTCCATGAGTTGCCGAACGACAAATATCTGATCGATTGTTGATCTTCCAGGGCGGAAGCCGGCCTGATATTCTCCAATGGCAAAGGCAGTTGTTGCTTGAATGTGACGGAGTAGGATTTTTGTCAGGACACGTGACTGATGGCTCGTGAGGCTGATCGGACGGTAGTTTCCGCATTCTTTCTTTGACCCCTTTTTGTGAATGGGTACAATGGCAGCCTTGCACCACTGACGGGGTACGTGGCCGGTTTCCCGCACCGCAGACACAATGGCATGGTACAGATCAGTTACATCATCCGATCCGACGTTAATGAGTTCAGCGGTGACTCCGTCTGGGCCAGGGGCTTTTCCTTGTTTGAGCGTCTTGATTGCTTACTCGGTTTCTGACTTAAGTGGGGGTGGTGGTCTGAGTTCTTGGTCAGGTATGGGGAAGCGGGTTAGTATTTTAGGATCCGCAGCTACTGGGGAATTCAGTTTATCGTTAAAGTATTCTTTCCATCTTTCAAGTTTCATCTTTGAATCGTAGATGTTATTTCCGTCTTTGTCCAGGATCACTGATGTCTGCGGCTTTTTTTTACGGCTTAACTCGCGTACCATTCTGAAAACTGCTCCGCTATTCCCCTTCTTGGAGAGTACTTCGCAGTCTTCGCATTTCTTTCGCAGGTTGTTACGTAGTGCCTTTCTGATCTCTCACTCTACTCTTCTCTTGAGAAGCTTGTAAGTATCCCAACTGTGACGGTCGGATTTATTGCAAAAAAGTCGCTTATCCTCGCATAGCGCAATGATCTCATCTGTGATCCATGGTTTTTCATTTGGAGTTTTTCTTCCAAGGACGTCATTCACTGTCTCTATGATAGCTGATGTAGCCTGTTCGGTCAGGGAGTCTATCTCATTAGCAGTGGTCAAGGAAGAATGATTTTTCAGGATCTCTCGGAATTTTTCAGATAGAGTGGAAGTGTAGGTCTGCCTTTTTGCGGGATCCCGCAGCAGATCCAGCCGGAATCTTGGGATTTTTGTTGCTTTTTGTAATTTTGTCATTCTTAGCTTGAACCTTGACATCAGGAGAGTGTGGTCAGAGTCGAAGTCTGCTCCAGGTAATGCTACTGTGTCTAGTACGGAAGACTTTCAGCGCTTCGATATCAGGATATAATCAATCATGTTCTCGGTTTTACAGTCTGGGGATCTCCAGCTCACTTTACGTCAATGGCGGTGTTTGAAAATTGTGTTTGTTAAGAATAACTCCATTTTTCGGCAGAAGTCGAGCAGTCGTTTCCCTGTCGCATTGAGTTTTTCGTGGCCAAAAGTCCCCATTATATCGGATCGGCCGGTATTATCCATACCTACTATAGCGTTAAAGTTCCCCAAGACAATCAGTACGTCTTTTTTATGAATTTGGTCAATGACGGTTTGTAGTGTGAAAAAGAATTCATCGCATTCTTCCTCACTTCTGATGGAGTCTGGGGTATAGACTTGGACGACAGTGATATTCTTGGAAGCTCTCTTTAGTCGTAAGACGGTTATTCTTTCTGAGACTGGGGTGAAGGAGATTAGAGATTTTTTGGCAGCTGATGATACGAAGAATCCTACACCTTGTCGATGAACTCCGTCCTTGCGGCCGGACAACAAGAGGGAGGCTCCAGAGAGGTTTTACTCACTCGTTCGGGGGAGGTGAGTCTCAGAAAGCCCAATAACATCTCAAGAGTATCTCTGTAGTTCTCTAAGGGCAAGATCTAGTTTTCCCGGTCTGGCAAGTGTTCGGATGTTTAGTGTGCCAAAGTGTAGGGTAATTTTTGTCGGAAGGGAACAACCGTGTGGATTTTCGCCCCGAGTGGGGGTAGTCCAAGGCCTAGGATTGACGGCTGCCCCGGACGCGGTAGCATGTAAAATCGTAGTATTATCTGTCAAGTATCGTTGTTCGTCAGTTACCCCGGACGCGGTAGCACGTAAAATCGCATTATTATCCATGAAGATTGGTTGTTCGTGTGTTACCTCGGACACAGTAGCAGATGTTCGTATAATACTGGACCCTTTTTTCAGGATTTCAAGAGAGATGGTTTCTTGACTAAATGGGTGGTGGTGGAAAGCCATTCCTCTCCACCACCTTACATAGGCTGTTGTCCATAAATCTGGATCCTCCACCCTTCACAGTTGTCCTCCTATAGGGGATCCTCCCATGATGGTGTTCTGCTTCACCATGCAATTTAACCCCTTGCTGGGAGAAGGTTTGTAACGGACGGGACGTGTCCACACGCCGGTGGGCCCTGCTGAGTGTACATCCGAGGGGCCTTCTTCCTCCTCCGCCTGTATTTACGTCCCCCGGGCGAGGGTGCCCAAGTTTCAATTAAGGACCCCCAGGGACTGGGTCCCCCCTTGGTCCGCGCCTCCTACTCAATGGAAGTACCCTACATATCTGTAAGGCGATCCCCTATCCGCCACCTGGGGACGCGCTGAGTGGCCTGGGGGAGGCCCCTACTGAGAAAGCTCAGTAGGTCTCAGAGAAAGCTCAGTAGGTCTCAGAGAAAGCTCAGTAGGTCTCAGAGAAAGCTCAGTAGGTCTCAGTAAACTATTCAGTAAGTTTTTGAGTAGGTCTCAAAAACTGTTACACTAGCTAATATTCATAAATTTATCCTTGATCAGTTTTTATTGTCATTATGTTCTTATCTTTTTTCTTCTTCTATCTTATTCTATCTTCTCGTTTTTCTTCTTGTTTTTTTTTTTACATATTTGAATGTTATTGAATGGCGTGATATTGACCATAACTTTCTATACTATAAGTTTTATACAGAAAAACTTATACACTAGATAATATTTATAAATTTATCCCTGATTAGTTTTTATTGTCATTATGCTCTTCTCTTTTTTCTTCTTCTATCTTATTATATCTTATCGTTTTTCTTCTTGTTTTTTTTTTACATATCTGAGTGTTATTTACTAGCGTGATATTTACAATAAATGTCTACAATATAATGTTTATAAAGAAAAACTACTAAACTAGCTAATATTCATAAATTTATCCTTGATTTGTTTTTATTGTCATTATGTTCTCATCTTTTTTCTTCTTCTATCTTATTCTATCTTATCGTTTTTCTTCTGTTTTTTTTTTTAAATATCTGAGTGTTATTGACTAGCGTGATATTGACCATAACTGTCTATACTATACGGTTTATACAGAAAAACTGTTACACTAGCTAATATTCATAAATTTATCCTTGATCAGATTTTATTTTCATTATGTTCTTATCTTTTTTCTTCTTCTATCTTATTCTATCTTATCGTTTTTCTTCTGTTTTTTTTTTTACATATCTGAGTGTTATTGACTAGCGTGATATTGACCATAACTGTCTATACTATACGGTTTATACAGAAAAACTACTACACTAGCTAATATTCATAAATTTATCCTTGATTTGTTTTTATTGTCATTATGTTCTAATCTTTTTTCTTCTTCTATCTTATTATATCTTATCGTTTTTCTTCTTGTTTTTTTTACATATCTGAGTGTTATTGACTAGCGTGATATTGACCATAACTGTCGATACTATACGGTTTATACAGAAAAACTACTACACTAGCTAATATTCATAAATTTATCCTTGATTAGTTTTTATTGTCATTATGCTCTTATCTTTTTTCTTCTTCTATCTTATTCTATCTTATAAGTTTTATTCTTTTTTTTTTTTTTTACATATCTGAGTGGTATTGACTAGCGTGATATTGACCATAACTGTCTATACTATACGGTTTATACAGAAAAACTACTACACTAGCTAATATTCATAAATTTATCCCTGATTTGTTTTTATTGTCATTATGTTCTTCTCTTTTTTCTTCTTCTATCTTATTATAGCTTATCGTTTTTCTTCTTGTTTTTTTTTTTTACATATATGAGTGTTATTGACTAGCGTGATATGGACTATAACTGTATAAAGCTATACGGTTAATACAGAAAAACTACTGCACTACATAATGTTCATAAATTTATCATTGATCAGTTTTTATTGTCATTATGCCCTTGTCTTTTTTCTTCTATCTTATTTTATCTTATCGTTTTTATTCTTGTTTTTTTTTACATATCTGATTGTTATTGACTAGAGTGGTATTGACCATAACTGTCTATAATATAAGGTTTATAAAGAAAAACTACTACACTACCTAATATTCATAAATTTATCCTTGATTTGTTTTTATTGTCATTATGTTCTCATCTTTTTTCTTGTTCTATCTTATTCTATCTTATCGTTTTTCTTGTTTTTTTTTTACATATCTGAGTGTTATTGACTAGCGTGATATTGACCATAACTGTCTAAACTATACGGTTTATACAGAAAAACTATTACACTAGCTAATATTCATAAATTTATCCTTGATTTGTTTTTATTGTCAGTATCTTCTCATCTTTTTTATTCTTCTATCTTATTCTATCTTATCGTTTTTCTTATTGTTTTTTTTTTACATATATTATTGTTATTGACTAGCGTGTTATTGACCATAACTGTCTATACTATACGGTTAATACAGAAAAAACTACTACACTAGCTAATATTCATAAATTTATCCTTGATTAGTTTTTATTGTCATTATGTTCTTGTCTTTTTTCTTCTTCTATCTTATTCTATCTTATCGTTTTTCTTCTTGTTTTTTTTACATATTTGAGTGTTATTGACTGGCGTGATATTGACCATAACTGTCTATACTATACGGTTTATACAGAAAAACTACTACACTAGCTAATATTCATAAATTTATCCTTGATTTGTTTTTATTGTCATTATGTTCTTATCTTTTTTCTTCTTCTATCTTATTCTATCTTATCGTTTTTCTTCTTGTTTTTTTTTTTTAAATATCTGAGTGTTATTGAATAGCGTGATATTGACTATAACTGTATAAAACTATACGGTTTATACAGAAAAACTGCTACACTAGCTAATGTTCATAAATTTATCCTTGATCAGTTTTTATTGTCATTATGTTCTTATCTTTTTTCTTCTTCTATCTTATTCTATCTTATCGTTTTTGTTCTGTTTTTTTACATATCTGAGTGTTATTGACTAGCGTGATATTGACCATAACTGTCTATACTATACGGTTTATACAGAAAAACTACTACACTAGCTAATATTCATAAATTTATCCTTGATTTGTTTTTATTGTCATTATGTTCTCATCTTTTTTCTTCTTCTATCTTATTATATCTTATCGTTGTTCTTCTTGTTTTTTTTTTACATATCTGAGTGTTATTGACTAGCGTGATATTGACCATAACTGTCTAGACTATACGGTTTATACAGAAAAACTACTACACTAGCTAATATTCATAAATTTATCCTTGATTTGTTTTTATTGTCATTATGTTCTCATCTTTTTTCTTCTTCTATCTTATTATATCTTATCGTTTTTCTTCTTGTTTTTTTTTACATATCTGAGTGTTATTGACTAGCTTGATATTGACCATAACTGTCTATACTATACGGTTTATACAGAAAAACTACTACACTATCTAATATTCATAAATTTATCCTTGATTAGTTTTTATTGTCATTATGCTCTTATCTTTTTTCTTCTTCTATCTTATTCTATCTTATCGTTTTTATTCTGGTTTTTTTACATATCTGAGTGTTATTGACTAGCGTGATATTGACCATAACTGTCTATACTATACGGTTTATACAGAAAAACTACTACACTAGATAATATTCATAAATTTATCCTTGATTTGTTTTTATTGTCATTATGTTCTCATATTTTTTCTTCTTCTATCTTATTCTATCTTATAGTTTTTCTTCTTGTTTTTTTTTTACATATCTTATTGTTATTGACTAGCGTGATATTTACCATAACTGTCTATACTATACGGTTTATACAGAAAAACTACTACACTAGCTAATATTCATAAATTTATCCTTTATTAGTTTTTATTGTCATTATGCTCTTATCTTTTTTCTTCTTCTATCTTATTTTATCTTATCGTTTTTCTTCTTGTTTTTTTCTTTTTTTACATATCTGAGTGTTATTGACTAGCGTGATATTGACCATAACTGTCTATACTATACGGTTTATACAGAAAAACTACTAAAATAGCTAATATTGATAAATTTATCCTTGATTAGTTTTTATTGTCATTATGCTCTTATCTTTTTTCTTCTTCTATCTTATCGTTTTTCTTCTTGTTTTTTTATATATCTGAGTGTTATTGACTAGCGTGATATTGACCATAACTGTCTATACTATACGGTTTATACAGAAAAACTACTACACTAGCTAATATTCATAAATTTATCCTTGATTAGTTTTTATTGTCATTATGTTCTTATTTATTTTCTTCTTATATCTTATTCTATATTATCTTTTTTATTCTGTTTTTTTTTTACATATCTGAGTGTTATTGACTATCGTGATATTGACCATAACTGTCTATACTATACGGTTTATACAGAAAAACTACTACACTAGCTAATATTCATAAATTTATCCTTGATTTGTTTTTATTGTCATTATGTTCTCATCTTTTTTCTTGTTCTATATTATTCTATCTTATCTTTTTTATTATTGTTTTTTTTTTAAATATCTTAGTGTTATTTACTAGCGTTATATTGAACATAACTGTCTATAATATACGGTTTATAAAGAAAAACTACTAAACTATCTAATATTCATAAATTTATCCTTGATTTTTTTTTATTGTCATTATGCTCTTATCTTTTTTCTTCTTCTATCTTATTCTATCTTATCAGTTTTATTCTTGTTTTTTTTTACATATCTGAGTGTTATTGACTAGCGTGTTATTGACCATAACTGTCTATACTATACGGTTAATACAGAAAAACTACTACACTAGCTAATATTCATAAATTTATCCTTGATTAGTTTTTATTGTCATTATGTCCTTATCTTTTTTCTTCTTCTATCTTATTCTATCTTATCGTTTTTCTTCTTGTTTTTTTTTTTACATATCTGAGTGTTATTTACTAGCGTGATATTGACCATAACTGTCTATACTATAAGGTTTATACAGAAAAACTACTACACTAGCTAATATTCATAAATTTATCCCTGATTTGTTTTTATTGTCATTATGTTCTCCTCTTTTTTCTTCTTCTATCTTATTCTATCTTATCGTTTTTATTGTTTTTTTTTACATATCTGAGTGTTATTGACTAGCGTGATATGGACCAAAACTGTCTAAACTATACGTTTTATACATAAAAACTACTAAACTATCTAATATTTATAAATTTATCATTGAGTTGTTTTTATTGTAAGTATGTTGTTATATTTTTTCTTATCCTATATTATTATTTATTATCTTTGTCATTATTGTTTTTTTTTTACATATATGAGTGTTATTTAATATATTGATATTTAACATAAATTTCTATGCTAATATGTTAATAAAGAAAAAACTAATGAACTATCTAATGTTCATAAATTTGTCACTGATTAGTTTTTATTGTCATTATGTTCTCATCTTTTTTCTTCTTCTATCTTATTATATCTTATCGTTTTTCTTCTTGTTTTTTTTTACATATTTGATTGTTATTGACAAGCGTGATATTGACCATAACTGTCTATACTATACGGTTTATACAGAAAAACTACTACACTGGCTAATATTCATAAATTTTTCCTTGATTTGTGCTTATTGTCATTATGTTCTCATCTTTTTGCTTCTTCTATCTTATTCTATCTTATCGTTTTTCTTCTGTTTTTTTTTTACATATCTGAGTGTTATTGACTAGCGTGATATTGACCATAACTGTCTATACTATACGGTTTATACAGAAAAACTACTACACTAGCTAATATTCATAAATTTATCCTTGATTAGTTTTTATTGTCATTATGTTCTTATCTTTTTTCTTCTTCTATCTTATTCTATCTTATCGTTTTTCTTCTTGTTTTTTTTGCATATCTGAGTGTTATTGACTAGCGTGATATTGACCATAACTGTCTATACTATACGGTTTATAAAGAAAAACTACTACACTAGCTAATATTCATAAATTTATCTTAGATTAGTTTTTATTGTCATTATGTTCTTATCTTTTTTCTTCTTCTATTTTATTTTATCTTATCGTTGTACTTCTTGTTTTTTTTTACATATCTGAGTGTTATTGACTAGCGTGATATTGACTATAACTGTCTAAAACTATACGGTTTATACAGAAAAACTGCTACACTAGCTAATGTTCATAAATTTATCCTTGATCAGTTTTTATTGTCATTATGTTCTTATCTTTTTTCTTCTTCTATCTTATTCTAGCTTATCGTTTTTCTTCTTGTTTTTTTTTACATATCTGAGTGTTATTGACTAGCGTGATATTGACCATAACTGTCTATACTATACGGTTTATACAGAAAATCTGCTACACTAGCTAATATTCATAAATTTATCCTTGATTAGATTTTATTTTCATTATGTTCTTATCTTTTTTCTTCTTCTATCTTATTCTATCTTATCGTTTTTCTTCTTGTTTTTTTTTTTACATATCTGAGTGTTATTGACTAGCGTGATATTGACCATAACTGTCTATATTATTCGGTTTATACAGAAAAACTACTACACTAGCTAATGATCATAAATTTGTTCTTGATTAGTTTTTATTGTCATTATGTCTCACAGGATTGTCTTTTCGATGGCGCTTTTCCTGGTGTTTAGAAAAACTTGAATAACAATGTACATGACTATTGCAAGTGTAGAGGGAAAAAATGACAGAAAAATTGTCTAGTTGCCCCTTAAAACTTGAAATTTTTTTCTGCTCAAGAAATTGGTTAACAAAAATTGATAAGTTGACAATTAAATTGCTACAACAAGCGAATGTTCCTACTGGTTGAATGTCGAAGTTGGCTTTTAAATTACCACATCAAGTGAATATTCCTGATGTTCGAACGTTTAAGTTGGCTATTAAATTGCCAAAACTAGCGGATATTCCTACTGTTTGAACGTTTAAGTTGGCTATTAAATTGTCAAAACAAGCGAATGTTCTTTCTGTTTGAACGTCTGTAGTAGCCTAGAATTGGGGCACTGTAATTTCTATTAGAGTTTTTTCATTTCTAAGTAATAAACGCTCTGCAAAGAAGTAACCAAGTTTTTTTGAAGGAATTGTTATTTTGCATAATTCTCTTCTCCCCACTGGGTAAAAAACCCTAAAGAATTCCCATCCTGAACGATTCTGAGAATAGGTATATTACCATCGATTAGGGTAAGATGCCCAGTTGCTGGAAGCTAGTCACTATCTCAACAGATTTCAACTTAAAATTATAATACCATCTGGAAATTAAATTTTTTCTCTGTTGGATTTGTCTAAATATTTTAATAAGTATGTCATTAGTTTGAAAGTTTAAGGCATATATAATGATAATAGGGGTGCAGCTAAAGGGGGTGGGAGACCCGCTCAAGTTCCAAGGTGTCAGCACGCAGTGCCAACGCCATGGGACAGAAATTGATGTTTGATCCTCTTGATTTCTGGGAATATTTCTGGCTTACGCTTTTATTGTGAAAGTAAAGAGTAATATTAAACCCCAAAATTAGCAGAATTTATTCCGTATTGGAGGGGGACTGCCTCTTCTTCATCCCCACCCTCCTTCGTGGTTGTAGAAACTTCGGAGGATGCTCATTCGATTGGAAATTGAGAGTTCTTGTCCTTTTATGTAAGTAGTAATTGATTGGAGATCAACCAGCCCCTGTCCTAAAACTGTATTTTACATCTTTAAATGTTTTTACATTACCATTTTTAGGTACCTAGATTGTACTTTCTCTGTGACTGCTCAATTTTCTGGGTGAGGGAACTGTCCATGGGGGGATTTTCCAGGGGGAAAACACCTGCTCCCATCAAATATCTAGCACTTATCTAAATCGTGTCAAAATTAGGAACCTGCAGGTCCATGTTCAGGAGAGATACATTTTAACCAAAATATATGTCCAAGATAAACCAGTGTCAAAGTACTAGAGGCTTTTTCTTATATAGGTATTTTGATTAAGAAACACTATATATCCATCCTGCCATAAGGAATGCGCTGAAGTTCATTAATGTTATTAAACACCTTATTGGCTGTCCTCTCTTAGGAAATTCCACATTTTTGCTACAATAAAACACAATGTTTTCCCTTGTATTATAATTAGTGACTAATTGGATTAATTGGAACCATCTTGGTCAGAATATAAAAAAAAATGTTGGATATTTCTTCTTCTGAGAAAGTAATTAAGAAAATTCTTTTTAGTAAGTATAATGTTTAACTCTGTTTTTTTGGTGGGGGGGGGGACATTGTTTTTTTGGGAGAGTTGAGATCTTGAGGCATATTACATGTATTAGCGTGATCATTTATTTCTAAGGTTTGTGGTTTCGAAGGGAAAGTGAGAGCTGTTTGATTACCATGTTATTATTGCAGCAGTGTATGTAATTTACCACATCTACGGACATGTTTTTATTTCTTGGGGTGGTTGTTACACTGGTTTTATATTTTTTTTTTCGTTATAAATCTCCCCCTCTCTCTCTCACTCTATCTCTCACGTTCTCTTTTTATCACTTTCTCTTTTTCTCACTTTCTCTCTCTCTCTCTCTCTCTCTCTCTCTCTCTGTTTCTCTCTCTCTCTCTCTCTCTCTTTCTCTCTCTCTATCTCTATAACTATATCTCTTTCACACACTCTCTCTCTCTTTCTGAGAGAATGGTTTGGGAATGTATTTTCCTTATTTTAGGAGATATTGAGAGTGATAAAGAACACTACGTTTGTATGTTTTATATTCGCAAAGGGGAATAGGTTTGTGGTATCCCTCAGAATCGAGCTTTGTAGTAAAAACCACAGTTTTATATATATATATATATATATATATATATATATATATATATATATATATATATATATATATATATATATATATATATATATATATATATATATATATATATAGTAAATATATATGTAAATATATATGTGTGTGTGTAAGCATGTGTTGTTTTGTAGGTTCGTGGAGTGGGAGCTGGTGGAATTGTTTCCACTGCTTACTGTCTACTTTATAAATTGTTCACCCTGAAATTAACACGAAAGCAACTAACTGGACTAATAAATCATTGCGACTCTCCGTACATTCGTGGTCTCGGATTTATGTATATAAGGTATACTCAGCCACCAGCCGATTTATGGGATTGGTATGAACCATATTTTGAAGATGAAGAGGTTGGTAGCGTTTCAGTTTTTTTCTAGTGCTTTTTTTAGATTTTAGGCGAACAATACCAGGCGGTGGTTCGTTTGTCACATTCACAACCAATTTGTGATTGACTTCTAATACAGATTAAAGAAAAACAGCTTGGTGAATTAAATTAAGATGAATTCACTGGATTTTTTTTTTACAAATGGAGAAAACTAAACTTTCTAGTAAAAGATTTTATCATGATTCTTACTATAGGTATGGTAGTTGGTTAGTGTTTATAACAACTAGCCAATCATGTTTTGCTATACTATGGGTAGTCGATGCTAATGCTTATTGGTAATACTTTTACGATCAGTATCCAGTTAATTTTAAATCATCACGTGAGGGTTTACTCGGTTTTTTTTACGGACTTGAACCAGATCGAAACTTACGATTGTTTTGCTTTTGGAGGGGAGTAAGGGGACTTATAATATTATGTTTGGAAGAGAAGGGGAAATCCATCTTTTTTTCTAGTTCTCAAAAATAGTACAGGCTCGGTTTTTTATGATATTGATCTAACAATCTTTTCTTTATTATAGCAACAATTTTTTGTTGTTTTCTTATTGTTAAATCTAGGCAAGGAATTTAGGACGGTTCGAGTATTCATTTTACTTGGTATGCTGTCAGCTTGTGACTTTCGAATGACACCTGCAAAACTTGACTGGGGGATGGGTCTATTTCTTGGAAGAAGGTGCGTTTTACGGGTCCAATGTTTATATATTTCCCCCAAAGATTTTGCTTCATTTTGGTAAATTGACTTGAATATCCCTGATACGGTTGTGGCATTCAACGAAGATGCAGTGTGTCGCTTGCAATACGAATAGGATTCAAAAATTTATCAGAAAACAGTCTTTGGATTTAAACGTAGAATTGCAGCGTAAATACAAATAATGGCCAACGAAGAGCGAAAGATCAATGGATAAAAATATGAGTGTCAGCAACAGTATAGATTTGTTTTTTGAATGGATTCTTATAATAAAATCAAAGTAAACTGTTTGCATCAAGGGTGTATCCAGGATTTTTGTTAGGGGGGTAACTGTTTTTTCCGGGCCATGGGTGTTTAGAAAACACTTTAGAAAATGGATCAAAATGTGTTTATATATGCATTTTGTTGTATTTTATGTGTGGGACAATTTGTTTTTAGGGGGGGAGTTCAAGTCCATAAGCCCCCCCCTTCGATACAGCCTTGGTTTGGGTGGACACAGTTTAAAAAATCGCTTCAGTTAATTTACTGTATTTAGATGCTTGCAAGGTTAAAATTCTCTATGTTACACTTTTTAGGAAGCATTACCGAACTTTTTTTCTGTTAAAGTTAGCCCTTGTTGTCAAAGCTTAATGTAGAAGCTATGTTTTCTACTACTGATACTATTACTACTACTAACATCTCACTGCACCACCAAGCCCCCCGAGGACAACACAGCCACATACGCTGCTTCTCTATCCCAATCTATTCAAATCTTCCCTCCTTATACTGGAAGTACCCATTTCCCTTATATCTTCCCTCATTACATTCTCTCACCCTTTTAGGGGGTGACTTGCTTTTCGTTTGACCCTAAACGGTTAATTGGCAAAGACGATCTTGGAAAATCTGTCATCCTTCATCCGCAAGACGAGTCCGAGCCATCTTGACCTTTCTCTCATTATAGACAGTTAAAGTACGGAGAAAAGTGGGTCGAACCGGGCAAAATTGCAACAAAAGGTTTTTTTTACACTAAAATGTTCAGAAAAAATCGCTGAACTACATATCCAAAATCCTCTAAAATCACTGGTCGGGAAAACCCTCTGGGGCTGCTTAAAGGGGGTGGAATGGGGCGAAAAATTAGGTATTTACATTTTTGACATTAGGAAGCTTTTTTTACGCTAAAATGTTCAAAAAAAAAATCGCTGAAAAACATCTGAAATCCGCTAAAATCGCCCGCCGGGAAAACCCTTTGGGGCTGCTTAAAGGGCGTGGAAGGGGGCGAAAAAATAGGTTTTTTCATTTTTGACATTTGGGATGCTTTGTTTACAGTAAAATGTTCAGAAACAATCGCTGAACAACATATTCAAAATCTGCCAAAATTGCCCGCCGGGAGAACCTTTTGGGGCTGCTTAAAGGGGGTGAAAGGGGTGAAAAATCCTTTTTTCAATTTTTGTTATTTAGGTACGTTCGGAGACTCGATTCTGGTATAAACCAACTCGCTGAAACCGAAAATGATGTTACTTTTATTGTAACATGTCTGTAACTTATATAAAACTATAAATAAGATTTTAATAACTCCATCGCAAAAATAAAGAAAATAGCTTTTCTTCCGAAGTGTTAGAAAGATCAGATCAATGAAAGCCTGAAATACTTCAAACAGCAATACAGGAAAATCTCGAACGGCAATTTAAAGGAGCAGAGAAGTACCCCACTCTTTGTTGCTTCGCTAATCGTTGGAAACCTGGTTATCCGATGAGAATCAACCGTGTGAAGACCAAACTGCAGTAAAAGGGAAACTATAGGCATAGACGCACAGAAACTTGAAAAATCATTCTTTTTATCGGCTTCTTTTACAGTTGGAAACCAAAAACATTAACACGCCTATATATAAATCACAGTTTTGATAATCATAATTTTTAGATCACATAATATTGAGAATTATCATTTCATTAATGAGCACTACAAAAGAGCACAACCACAGTTATTGCAAAAAACAAAAATTCTTCTACTAGAGATGTTGGTTCAGAGTTATTACAACTTGTTCCCATGCACTCTCCGCAAGCAAGTGGGCAGGGCATGCCATTCTTACGGCAAGTGCATCTGGCCGTATCGCAACCTGATTTGCATTTGCAGCGGATAATTTGAAGAAGACTTTGGAGAACTTGTTTCCTCCCCGTCATTGCTGGGATGTAATTATCAGCAGAGAAACGCCATCTCCAGTTATCCAGTTTCATCACAGCAGTCTTGCTTTTCCGTTCTATTACCTGTAAATACAAGCGAAAAGAATGGAACTTTGCAGCTGAGGTTGTGGGAGGCATCCGATCAGGGCAGACAAATGCGGAAGAGGAAGCAAGCTTGTCCAAGAACAGGCAATGTCTCAAGGACAGGAGAATTTTTTCAGGCTTTCCTTTATAAATTTTCCAAAGAGCTTGTTCACCAGCTACAATGAGCTCGTCTTTCTTAGCCTTCGAGTCCATAAAGACCTTAGCGGCCTCATGGAAAGACAGATCGGACCGGTACAATGACAATCCGACAGATTTACCAATTCTTTGTAATGTCGAAGTGGTGTCACAGCCTAGGAACGCGTGCAGAAATAGAATTACACCACACATGTCCCTTAGTTTTTCTTTGATGGAACAAATATTCCATAGCTTATGTTCGTTTGAAGCTTTCGCCTCGGATCTGAAATACAGGCCTTTGTGGATGGCAGTGGCATGATAGAGGAGAAGGATAAGGAGGTCAGTGTCGTTGCCGATGAGACACGTCAACTGATTTCTTGCATTATGAATGGTAGTGGTTGCAATCAGGACATCCGCGTCAGTAGAGGTATGTTGTACCGAACAACCTGCTGTGGACAATTTTTCTCCTATCGCTAGAATTTGCAAGAACTCATCTTTATTTCTTGTTAACTTTGTTGTACCAGTGAATTCTACCACTGGGCACTGTTTACCCCTGGAACGTTTGAGGTGAGCCATACCTTTCGTCGAAGGACCATTGTCATATCCATCAAAAACTACCGAAGCTTTTCCAAATCTAGTGGTGACATACTTGACGTAACTTTCGCAAAATGAAGTCAAATGTAGAGTTGGGTTGCCAAGTCAATTTCTGGAGCAGCCAGCCGCCGTCAACGACATAGTGGATCGAGTCTAAGCGCTCATTCGAATGGTCCCCTGACGCCTTTCGAATTGCGTTTGCCAGAGATGGTTTGTCGGCAGGACGCAGAATTTCATAGGATCCAAAAAGGGATGGAGAATACGTACAAAGCTCATACGACAAAAGGTCTCCAAGATCGAATTCATCCTGGTTCACCACCGTAGCTAAGCGCTGGAACAGAAGCCCTTGATCTACATGAACCGGTTCACCATCGATATTAACAGCTGATTTAGATGCCATTGTAACAGCCTTGTCTTTCTTCCGGAACGAAAATGAATCAGCTGCCTTCCCAGTCATTTCGTCTAGAATTCGGGCTCCAACTTCTTTCGCGGTGTCCGCATCTACATTAGCTGATGCAGTTACGCCCGTAACGATGTTGAGGAGCCCTCCGTGTTCTCTGAACGGAATCAGGGTTCGCAAAAAGTCTAGGACCGCCTCCGTGTCATCAGTATCTCTTTTCATCCGCCACTGGAGCGTTTCGACTTTTCGATCACTTGTTTTAGTAACTCAGGCTAGTCAGACCTTGCATTGATGCACTTAATTCTAGAAAGATTGGCATCGAAAAAGCCCATATTAGACGCTGAGTTTGTGTGATCCCCCGTCCACGAGTTAGTCCACCTGGTGTCTTCAAACTGCGCATTAGAGCTTGCTCAATGACTAGATCCGGTGACAATTCAGCCCAGTATCGATCGCTTCTTCTTATAACAAGCTGACCGATTTTGAAACTTGAGTAGAGCTCTGGATTGTTTTCTTTCAGGTCAACCATAGTCTGGAGACTAGTAGAGAAGCATCTGTTTAAGGCTATCCAAATACAGATCCCAGTTCCCGCACCTCTCTGCTCTAGTAAAATTGCGCAATACTTTCACCATGTCCATGTACTGAAACCACAAGCATGCTGTTCGATTGTCCCTTAGCTCCTCCTTCTTCATCCGCTGCGATTCCGCTAAACTTTCATGTCTTTCCGACGACATCTAGTAGTCACATCACATCTAGTGACTGATCCTCGCCGTGGACGTTTTTCAAGGTACCGACAGATGGCTCTGATCTCAAAATAAATTGAGAAGGAGGTTCAATCCCCTCCTTCCTCGAACAATAACTTCTGTTTCAATATTGTTCGACCTAAGCTATGGCTTAGCTTCCTACGGATGAGGCAACATATCAAGTGTATCAAGTCTACTTACTCATAATAATGTGTCTGCCAAACCAGCTGCTATAACAGTCAGGTACTTTTGAAGATATATGGCGATCCTGTCGTGCGCGCTGTGCAGCCTGCGTTTTCAAATCCTAACCGTACCTAGTCTTTAATGGGCCGTATAGACTAGAATATTCAAGTTTTTATGCTTAGTCTATGCTAAGTCTTTCTTTTTCTAAAGTCTTGTTTTCACAAGTTTGATTCTCATCAGATAACCATGTTCCCGATGACTAGCGAAGCAAAAAAGAGTGAGGTACTTCTCTTCTCCTCTAAGTTCTTTATTTTCCGTTATTGCTTTTCGCAGGCTGTTCGAAGTATTTCAGTCGTCTATTGATCTAATCTTTCTGAAAAATTTCAGAAGAAAAGCTATTTCCTTTGTTTTGGCAATGGAGTTTTTAAAATCTCATTTTTTGTAGTTTAATATAAGTTAGAGAAGTGTTACAATAAAAGTGACATCATTTTCGGTTTCAGCAAGTTGATTTATACCAGAATCGAGTCTCCGAACGTACCGAAATAACAAAATCGAAAAAAGGATTTTTCACCCCTTTCACCCCCTTTAAGCAGCCGCAGAAGGTTTTCCCGGCCGGCAACTTTAGCGGGTTTTGGATATGTTGTTCTGCAATTTTTTCTGAACATTTTAGTGTAAACAAAGCTTCCCAAATGTCAAAAATTAAAAAACCTATTTTTTGCCCCCTTCCCCCCCCCCTTTAAGCAGCCCCAGAGAGTTTTCCCGGTGGGCGATTTAAGCAGATATTGGATATGTTGTTCAGCAATTTTTTTCTGAACATTTTAGTGTAAAAAACACTTCCTAAATGTCAAAAATGGAAAAGCCTATTTTTTCGCCCCCTTCCACCCCCTTTAAGCAGCCCCAGGAGGTTTACCCGGAGGGCGATTTTAGCGTATTTTGGATATGTTGTTCAGCGATTTTTTCCGAACATTTTGGTGTAAAAAAACCTTTTGTTGCAATTTTGTCCCGGTCAAACCGTACTTTTACTGGCCTATTATAGCTCACTGATCGTGGGATTTAGTCACGTTTTTTGTACAGCTTACAGTTTAAGATTTGGTCAATCGCGTTTGGATATACTATATTTAAAAATAATTTATTTTTCCTATGAATTTTCAGTAATAGCCTGAATAAATCAAAAAAAAACAACTGTAATTGTTAATTCCTATTAAAAAAATATTATTGACAAAAACATTAACAAAAACTATTTTATGTCGAATTTATAGTTTCAATTTTTCACTGAAGCGATGGAATAACCAAAATAATGACAGTTATTTTTATGTTTTTTTTTTTTTTGTCTGTCATAATTTTAGTCTCCGCCCTTTGTGATGCTTTTAAGACTATTTACTCCTCTTCGATACTAGAAAAGTATTAAGAGAAAAGAAAATACTTACTCTTTGGAGACTATTGCATTACAAAGTATTAATATCGCATAAAAATTGGTAGTGTTAAGTGTATAAATAACCCCTTACTTACACTATCCCTGAATTTTTTTGGGGTTTCCCTGAATCTCCAAAACGAAAATTGGGTTCTTCGAAATCTCTGCTTGAATAGAAGTACCCGTGGTCATGTTAAAATTCAACCTAAACTTTAAATAGTTTTTATGACCGTATCTTGGCCTAATTCATAGCCATCAGCCTTTCTCATAATTCTTTACGCTATTTAGTAGTTCAGTAGTTACCCAGAAGAGATGAGTACAAGAGACTCAGCATTATACTCATAGAAACAGAATTGCAAACAAACTATTAATATATCACTACAACACCAAGCCGCTTGCAGCAAACGTGTTTTCTATGATAGAGCAAACAATTATTTATACTCTCTAGACTGAATAGGATAACTAATGAATTCGAGAAATTTGTATTAAAAGGGTCGTGACACTAATCGAATAATAACAATAAAAGATTTTAATTTTTCAGATTTTAACTTTAAGGCGGAAGGCTCCTTACACTGAACGCTTTTCTCAGGTCACATAGGCCCGTTGCCTCCATACATATGTACACTAAAAACCTAGCTATTAGCTGGGAGAACCTAGGATATTCACAAAAATTAAGGGGGGCTATTGTTGTTTTTTAAATGATAGGGGAGAGGACAATTTTGTTGTTTTTTCACTTTATCGATGAAGATTTCAAAACAAGGCATTTTTAAAATTAAAATGGAAAAAAGGGTTTTTGAAATCTTGGGAATCTAGTGGAGGGGGTAATGAAATCTAGGGGTGTAGATTTTCCCTATCCTCATCCCAATTGAAACCACTAGGGAGACCCGATGATAAATTTGATCCCCCCCCCACTCTTTGCATATGTTCTGCCAGCTATCGGACTCTTCTTTTTCCTGCTATTTCCTCCAGATCAAATGATAATCTTAAGCAGCGATGATTCATTTTATAGCTATCTTAACACTAACGTTTGGGAAAGCATCGAGACTTGCTTTTTCAAGAAATGTTGTCCCAATCGGCTATGTAACTGGCTTCATCCAAATTTTTTTTTCTATAGTATCTATTCGAGTTATTTCTTACCGTTTTTCTGAAAAACTACTTGTTTTTAAATCTCAAGTAGTTTGAGAGAATACATAATTGTAGTTGCTGTCTAGGTAAATATCTCGGCTAGGTTTGAGAAGGAACTGTATATATCCGTATGTTTTAACTGTTTCTATGTTGATGGGAAAGACCAAAAATCTCAGTCAATCTGCTATTCTACCATTTTGCGTTCGTAAAGAGAGTTATTTAAATAAATAATTTTTCAAAAATTTACAGGAAACATAGACAGACACAAAGATCAATATAATCCCGCCCATATATGTATATTTAAGTGGAATTCCCTCCTCCCTCTTTTCCCCGAGATTGATTTAAAAGAATCTATCTCCAGTGAAAATAAGAACTAATGGTCTAAAAGTTCTTTTATTATATTTGGACCCTTCCTGTAAAGAATCCATTAATGGCCTGTACCCAAGGGTTGGACATGTTTTTAGCTATAGTCTCTACTATTGTTAAAGAGATTATGTTCCAAGAATTAGAATATTTTTTTAACTAGAAGTCTACCATGTTTTTAACTGTCCCCCTTAACAGTAAGCTAATTTTTGCTGAAGTTTTTGGTCTTTGAAGCTCTAAATCAGTTTTGGGAGTTGTGATTAAGTATTTATTCGTTTTTTTTTTCTTTATTTTTTAGTTGAAGCATCAACAGAACAGAGGACAATGTTAAGCTCTGAAGCAAGGTCGGAACCTTGCAAAATGTGGATACTAAAGAGGAGCTTAGACGATTATGGATTATCGAGTCCTTTTAAATACTGAAAGCCTATGAAATTATAAAAAAATTTTAGGCGCCGAAATTTTTTTTCGTCGGAGGGGTTGAAGATTTTTTTTAGAGTAAAGAGAGGGGTAGAGAGAAGCGTTTTTAGATTATGGAACTTCATAAAATTCTAAAAAAAAATTTTGTTCAAGATGAAAAAACTGTAATAGAGTTTGTAATTGCGCAAATATAATAAAATATACATTGTTTAAATCTTAAAATAAGGAAATAACGGAGAATACAATCGGTAGTTTAATATTTAGAACATAGTATTCAAAACTAGGGCATTGAAGCAATAAATGTTCTGGATTGGCCTTTTTTTAAATTTTTATTTTTGCAAATTTTTTATCTTTCTTCGCGGATCAACTGTTCGTTAGTCCTTTGGGTGCTTTTTACAACATGGTTATAATTAACCTAACCATCTTAAAGTAGATAACCTCTCTGTATTATCTATTTTACGGGTAGTTTTTTTAGTTGAAAAAATGGCAAAATAGTGGCTGAAAAATGGACTAAGGATCGGAAGCGTGTACAGCTGCTCTAGAATTTGATTGCAAATTGTAGCAACCTTTATCAAAAATTCTACTACTATCTCAAATATCCCATCGTTGTCTTGCAAATAGAATATTTTGCATCATAGTTGAGTAGGTGTACCCCAGGGATACATTTGGGACCTCTATTTTCTAATATTTATATTGGTAGCTTCAAGGACAAGACGAGGTAGGGCGAAAGTACCTTGCGCAAATGGTGCGGTACTTTTGACGTCTCCCTCGTCCTTAGGGTGGGATTTGTGTGCACCTATATTATCGGGTGTAGGCTAAAATATAAGGGTCCATTTTTCCAACGGGGCACCCCTGTAACCTCCATGGTATAAATTCAAAGCTTCTGGACAGCAATTTTTCTCAAAATGGTCGGAAGGTTCAATAACTTTAACTCCAGGAATGACTTGGCTTTTGCAACCGTTGGGATTATGATGGCTGAGTTGAATGGTGACCTCGGTGTACAAACAGCCAGTTAACACGGCTAAGTAGTTGCTGTCATTCACACTTACCTAATTTTAGATTGTTATACAGGGATATCAACCTAATTCTAACAATGACAAGATTACAATATCAAGATGTTACATCTACTTTTTTAAAGAGTGGCGAAGCAAAAGAAATGTAAGAATCGCTTCACTGAGCCTAACGTAATAACGAATGTTAATCTTATAGCTTTAATAAGTTTAATAGTGTTTTTGGTTGTCACAGAAGATAATTCTCTATCATTCAAAAGTATAGGTGCACACTGGCCCAGTAATGAAGGGGTGGGTGCGGTCAGTGGGTTTTTCTTTGAGGAGGGGGCAAAAACATGTAAAAAAATAATTACTCGGCAACAACTTTTCACATTCTATGGGTGGAAGGTCCCTTGGACCAACACGAGGTTGATAGGCCCTGTCCACCTGGGTTTTGGTACGTTAGTAACACCCCAAATCAAAATAAAAATAAAAAAAGTTGTAAAGAAGCTAGTTGTTTTTAGTTATCAAAAACTTTTTCTCTAAGACATGGGTTTCAATTCCTATTTGCCCGAGTGTTCATTACCTTATGTCGTCTTGCTTCTAATACTTCATATCTAATCTTATTAACACTTTTTGTCTTCACAGGGATGGAAAGCGGAACTCCGCTGGAGCCAGAAATAGCCAGAAACTTGCGACTTTTTCACCAGACAAGTAAACAGATAGGTTTTTTTCAAGTGTTGTTATAGTTGAACTTAGTCTTTACTCCCAAAACTGATTTCCTTTGATTTTACCATACTGAAAATCAGGAAAAATATGATTATGCAGTTCCTATCTCGTAATGATAAAATAACTCAATTTTTCAAAAAGATAGTGGTGTTGAAAGATTAGCTAATATCGAAATAAGCCTAGGTAGTTTGTACAGTAAACTTGTTCTCGGATTTTGAGAACCAGTGTTACTGTGATGTGTTAAGGTACTGGTAAGGAGTATCCAACACTATCGTGATAAACGAGAATACACCTATAAACCACTTTTATCGGCTAGCAACATTAGCCAACTGCAGTCGGTAACATTTCGGAATCAAAATAAAACCTGATATTCTAATTCTACACTTCGGTAGAATTCAATATCTCTCTCGACTACCACGACAGAATGGAGCTAGTTGGAGCTGGATTGTACGCACGCGGGTATAACCGAACGGAAAATTATACCTGGAGACGGAACCCTATTAAATTTGGATGCGGTAGCTCTTTGGTACCCTCTATTCATATCGAGGAACACTCCTACCAACACTTGAGTACCACACGCCCCGATTACTCCAATCGGAATCTAAATTCTTCTCTATCCTTATCCAAAGGATAATGAAAAGATAAACTCTCGTATTATACAAACAGACTTATAGTGTGTTCTCAAATTGTAGTAAAAATGAGCTCTCATGATAGACAGGATGGCCTTTAACTGTGTTTTTTTTTTTTTTTTTTTTTTTTTTTTGCGTCAGTGTTATTAGCCTCGACCATTCTCGCTATATTATTTGGTAAAAAAAAAAAAAAAAAAAAAAAAAAAAAAAAAAAAAAATGTTTTCCCAATTTAGTAATTGAGCTAAACCAGCACTTGAACAAGGTCATAACCCTACTCATGCATCCAATCACCTAGGAAAAAACAGTATAACTAATCCATTAGCCAAGTAATCATGTCCAAAATCGAGACCAGTTGACAATAATAAATGTACGTCGTTGCACAACTACAAACAAAAGTACATTAAATCTAATAAAATATTCCCCAAGTGATCACCTCACATCAGTGCTCCTCAGAGGAATACACACTTGCCAATACGGATTTCGACGCTTTAAATTGATGACCCAAGCAAGTGAGCGCGTCTGCCATAAGAAATTATGGCACCCTTTGTGTGGTGTCACCAGAGAAATATGCACAGAAAAATAAAATGAACTAAAATTGTATATCTACCCACCAGCTTTGAGCAGCTTCCATCAACACCCTTCACCAAGAACTAATTTGAATTACTGTATACACTAATCTGAAAGAATACCATCATGGCCAAATTACCTCCTTATTTGCATAACAACACTCCGTCAACAAATCCCCATTCACTTTCATGCAAAAACTTCTACCCACCTGTAATCAAGCACCTGCTTGAGTTGAAACTTACCCCAATTTAAAAAATATATAGAAAAAAAGTTCATCAAAAAAGTCACATCAAAATATCATTGAATATATCTTGATACCTTTTATTATACTTATTTAAAAGTTCATTATACTGAAAACAACGTTTTTTAAATTGCCAAGTAAATCTATTAGCGGAAAAACCCTTTAAGATTAATTTATGGCTAAGTATGTGACTTCTATTTTTAAAATCAATGTAATTACTGCAAATTCTCGCATATCTAAATAATTGGGAATAAAAAGCTGAATATTTGATATCTGACTGTATATTGCTTTTAAGGAATGGGAAATTGACTACTTCAAAATTAAAATAATCCGTTTTATTATAAATTTTAAAAATTAAATTATTATTATGCAAAACATTTATATCCAAATCCAAAAAGTGGTCATAATTACATTTCCCACCACTCGGTTCCAGAATTAATTCTGGTGGGTAAATATTATTTGAAATTTCCATAAAATCTTCACAATTTATTACCAGAAGATCATCTAAATATCTTTTATTATTTGAAAGCGAATGTATAAAATTACTTTGGTTATTCTTATTAATCATATATTCATATTCTAATTGGCTTAAAAACAAGTCCGTTATAAATGGATTGGCATTGCCCCCCATAGAAATTTTAATTATTTGCGTGTATAAATTACCATTAAACTTTATAAACATATTAATCTAGCCTTCTTATTATAAGCCTAAATTAAAAAAAAAACAAATTAGACAAAAGGAAAGCTTTCTTAATAATATTTTTTAAATTTCCAAATACTAAATTAAGTGGTAAATTTGTATATAAAGTAGCGAAATCAAATGAGTCTAATCTTTTGGCTGAAACTAGCCAAAGAATCCATTACTTGTAATGAATTATTGACATTCCAATATGGATTAAAATTAGGAAATTTTTTAATTCCCGAGCAATATGCCTGAAATTTATTTTGAATTTCCCCTAAAATACACGACAGGTCAGTAGCTGCAATTCTGGTTGGGCACCTGGCTGCACCAGCAATAAAGCTGGTTTAGGGGGATTCTTATGAAATTTTGCCGCCCAATATAAGAAGGGAAAGTTTTTATCATTATCATAAAATTTTAATATTACAATTTTTAAAAAGTATCTGTTCTATTTTTTTCATTAGACTACTTTTCTCGTCTTGAACCTTTTCATATGTATTCGTTGTACGGAACTCCTTTGATAAATCATCACAATAGAGTCTCTGAAAAATTTTTGCAAAATTATTATTAGCTTTATCCACAGGTTCAATTACAAGTTCATTCTGTATATTAGCGATTGCTTGTTTTATCTTATTATTATAAAACATTGCCTCATTATTAAGAGGGGAGTAGTGGGTTGGGTGGATGGGTCCTTTCCTTCAAAAGGGGTGCTTGCAGCCTTTTAGTCAAACTTTTGCCTGGAATCACGTTCCATAGCCAAGCCTTTGAATTTTAGAAATTTTTTCTGTACTTAACTCCTTTTTGGTCGAAACCTTGGGTGATAACTCATGTTGGTCATCACCTTGGCTGGAAAAATCAAGGAGAGTGTAATTTTGAGAATTGATTGTAATATCTTGTAGCCATTCAAAATAAGTAGAGGGCTGTCAAGCATGAAAATATAAAAGGTAGTCAAATATTTATATTATAATTGTTATAATGGTAATTATATTATATGGTAATTATTATAACACAATGATAATTAAACTATAGCGATAATTATAAGTTCTAGTTATATTATATATTTATAAATATGATCATATATATTTATAATAGAGTATTATATGATAATTGTTATCAATGATAGTTATAATCAAGAAGCAACATCTGATTAAACCTCTTATTCTGTCTTTATTTTTAAAATTAATAGTATATGAGGAAGGTCGTACTAAAGCATGAATATTAAGTCATTTCTGAGAGGGGAGGTTCAGCTGTATGAAAGCTCATTTTTTAGTCTATTAAGCCATTGCAGAACTGAAATGTAGATTTTTTGTATTTTTTGAAATGTAGATTTGGATGGGGTTTGATAAACGCTGAGTAATACTTTAGCTTAACAGAAATGAATTAAAATAGAGGAAAAAGCCTTGAAATATTAAACACCGGAGCCCAAAAGTATAGGAAATCAAAATTTCCATCTGATATTTATAATTAAATGGCAAATGCTGATGAAATTGCTTAATATATCACAGATTTTTAAAACTAATAGTATATCAGGAAAGTCTTACTAAACCATGAATATTTTATGGTAATCTATTATACATCAGGTTTTACACATTTGTTTCATGGTTTTTCTTACTTGAAGCTAATTGGTTGGTTATGATAAAGACAAAATTAAAGGTTTAGGTCCCTTAAACGTGTTTTGTTATGAAAGAAATATTTTAGTCTCAAAAGCTGTAAAACTGCATAATATATATGAGCTTTTTTAACGGTAATAATGTATCAGGAAAGTTTTTTTTTATTAAGAATCAACCTTTTTTTTATGCTCCAATATTCAATAGTTTCTGATTGTCTGTTGTATTTTATGTCTTAAGTGAAAATGTTGGGTTAACCTAAAAAAAGAATAAGTTTATGCGAGATTATTAGCAGTTATAACCGAAGAATAAAACGATGATTCTGCCAATGATTAATTTAGATATTTCACTGGGCATAGGCATTGGAACATTCCTTGTTATTACTGAATTACATTCTCAAATATCTATCTCTAGCAGCTCCCTAGGGCACTGAGCTTCAACAAACTTAAAAAAAAACCTAGGTTTGTTATATATTTCAAGTTTTATACACTTTAGCATTACCAACTGTAAGTAGAGATCCTAATCTAGGAGGGATACAAAACATCCCCCCCCCCTAAAAAAAAAAAATTATAATAATGGACTGAGCATTTAAAGATTAATAATTTTAATTTTCACTTCAGTAATCACCAGATTGGGTGACAATAAGACTAAAATCAAAAGCAAAGAAAACGTAAACACATTAAAACTTTTCCCCTGAAGGGGAAACTTTTTTAGGGCAAATAATTGATTTGAGATGAACTTCCTTTAATATATGAAAAAAAATAATAAGTGAAGTTTTAAGAAGAACGCATACAGTCCCTGAAAGTTTTACTCAACTGGCCCTTTTAATCACCTTGGTTGCATGAGTCATTCGTATTTCAGTGAATGACTCTTAAACCACTATTGACAGTAAAACGAATATTTTAGTGGCAAAATCTGATAAAACTTCATGTTATACCAAAACTTTTTTAAAACTGATAGTGTACAGGATAATGTTTTCATAATCATTCATTCTGCTATAGTTTTACTTACCTACTATAGACTTTGAATGAATGAATGGATTTATTTAGTGATTGAACTCGCAGAGAGTATTTCACTTTCTAGTCTAAAACTAGTGACTACTAACGCATTACATAATAATGCACTAAAACACTAATTCATAAAAACAATTTAAAAAAAACTGGCTAACTATAGGGTTTTTGTACAAAAAATGTTCGATTATATATTAAAAAAAAAAGTAAAAATGTCCCTAAATCTTCCCTAAATTATTAAATCACCTTACTGCTGTCAGAGATGATTGCGATTCAGCATAATAAATTGCTGTTCAAGCTCATCTTGGGCATGGAAATTCAATTTATACGATGTGAATTACAAGTCGACGGATATCGATACCGCTTCCGATATCGATACAAATCGATATCGCTTCCTATTACGCGCCATCGTCAGGCTTGGCGAGTTAAGAAATTGGCACCAATTAGGTATAAGATAATAATCCAAAATAAAATCACCAATAAAATAAAACTAAAAATGCTAAGTAGCTTTCATTAATTTGGCATAATAGAAACTTTAGTATAGTCAAATCAAAGTAGAACCACTTTGTCGTATGTGTAGATTCATAATAAAATCAAAATTTCTACTATGTCATATGATTCTGGCTACTTGGGTTTAGTTTTGTTTTATTCGGGATTTCATTTTGGTTCATTTTCTTTTTCCTGGTTGACGCAAATTTTTATTTCAAGCCTGAGGTGACGTGACACATTACGGTTATCATTTGTAAATTGCATCGTATTGCCTAACCTTCTATATCTAAGGTGAATTTATTCACCATTTTATTATATTGAATCAATTCTTATTACATAGCTGCTGAAAGGCAAAGAGTGGCGTATATCTTCACCGTCTCGAGAATTTTTTTTTCCTTCCTTGAGTGGGTATATTTATTTATATGGAAAATTATTACGGCCATTTTATTTTCTTCAACAGGAGATTGATGTCAAGGCTGGTGGTGGACAAACTATTACAGTTGGAGACATGGTGAAACAATTTTTGTCAAAGCTCGATTGGTTTGATACCTTATTTCCACGGATTCCAGTTCCTATACAGGTAGACGAAAGTTTGCAAGTAAAACGTGGGAAAACCAGCTGGTGACTATATGTCAACTATTAGAGCATCCTCTCTCAACGTGAGGGTTGTGATCCCCAGGGGTGTTGATCTCCGTGACAGGGCGTTGTTGTAAAAAAAAAAGAAAAAAAAAGAAAAATGAGCGTACACAGTCGGTAGACGAATATATTTCTGATGATTTTTTGCCTCAACTGCAGTGCTTTTGATCTAGAAACAAATTAAGTATGGTATCTTATCTTAACCTGAGAGTTGTTATCACCTAGAGGTAGTGATCCCCTAGACAAGGGGTTGTAGTAAAAAAATGAATGACTGTACACAATATGTGGACGGATATATTTTTGATCGTTTTTTGTGTCGACCGCAGTGCTTTTGATTTAGAAACAAATTAAGCATCTTATCTTAACCTTAGAGTTATTATCCCCCAGGGATAGTGATCTCCTAGACAAGGTGTTGTAGTAAAAAAAAAATGACTGTACTAATGGAATTTTCATACCAGAGTACATTGCTGTTTTTGGCCGTTTGTGCCACAACAGCAATTTTAACCAAAAAGTGTCCAAATGCTATTGAGCGAAAACCCTAATCAGCTTAAAACTACGGATAATCTTTGAGTTATGTTTCGCATTATCTGTGGGTATACGACCACCGAAGGATTTGTTCCGTTCCCAAATGTATTTGAAGTACATATAAAATAAAGGATTATTTAAAGAAAAAATTTAAAAGCTTTGTTTGAATGACGTAACTCATTTGAGACTGAATTTGGTGTTTATAGCATATTTCTTAGTTGCGTAGCTACGCAATGACAGCGGGGTGGACGTAGCGTGCTTAGCAAGTCACTTTTGGTAGTTGAGGTGGGGAGACCAATGGGTTTTAAGTTTAAGGCCCAAATTTTTGTCAATGGTTGTTCAGATCAGCCAGAAGAAAGAGGCAGTTTACCCCCTAGTCTCCCTCCACTTTAAACAATGTATTTACGCTAAGCTGCAAAATCATGGATAGGGCAGGGTAGTTTTCCTATTGTGGGAACGTTTTAGCGAAGTGCGAGATATTACGTCCATATGATTATGTGTACATAGCTGGAGAGCGGGGGGGGGGGGGGCTCCAGAATCAAGATTTATTGGACGAACCTCTATCCTTTCAAAGATTATAAATCAATTCCTAAATTATATTCTCGATATTTCTGACAAAAAAAGACCTTATTAAAATGACTTACGGAATGCTCCTAGTCTCCTAGTCCCTTTTTGTTTTTATTTTATTAGAAAGCAACTTCTAAATTTTTTGAACACGCTATGTCAATTTGCGACGCCTTCGATTTCTTCCTTAAGCGTAATTTGATTTGTTCTGTTGTAATTTGTTGTTGTAATAGGCTAGGCTGTGTTTTCAATAATTCTGGTTCAAGTTCTTTTAGCTTTCATACTAATTCCACTGCATGATAAATTAACACTATAGTACATTATGCATCGGAAAAGAAAATTATTTACAGAAGGTGCCTACAAAGTGAGTTCTACTCGAATATCGGCAACCCTAAACAAGAAAAACAACAAAATAAAAAAATAATAGTATAAAAGTAATGAAAAAGAGAAGTAATAAAAAAATAATCAAGGTAAAAATGAATGACACACCACATTCAACCTACAACCCACATTCCAAGTCAAATATTAACTTTAATATAGGTAAGCACCAGCACCGGCAACCATGATTTAATATTACTTAATAATTTTAAGTCAGATATAGTTTTACATCATTTTTAGAAAGCGAAATGGAAGATCGTGAATCCGCGTAACTTTCAGAAACTTCACACACTTTATTATTGATGTTTTTTTTTGGAAAAAATCTATATAGTTCAGTATGAATTCTAGAGCAAGGCAATTTTCTGAATGTATTCGTAAAATATACCTATTTTGAACTAAAGAAATTAGCGAAAAAAAAAATTAGTGTAGTTTTCAATTTCTATGACACTCGTGTCTAAGTACTAAAAACGTCCTATCGTTTCCATTAATAATAGCCAAAATACGTTCCCACGCTGTCTGCTTTGATTCTACTGTCTGCTTTGACTGTCTGAATTTTGATTCTAACTTTAAGCCAATAAGATGATCACAATCTTTTAATGTATATGACCACGTACATTCAAATGATCGACGACTACAGTGCTAATATATTCATCCCTGCATAATTCGATGAAACAAGAAAAGTCTACTTCCAACCGTTATTCTTATTATTGCCTAGTCAGAATGAAGAATCAGGGTATATTTTTTGGAAATTAAACTGGATAACATTTCTGGAAATTGGAAATAAAGCCAGTGCTTGAAACAGCAATTTTCCTATCTCCTAGGTAAATCAGCCATTTGATGTAAAGGTATAGTATTAGTAGACAATACTGAGGAACAAATTCATGTTGGTAGGTTTTTAAACCAATTCCTTGTCTTTTCAATTTCCGGTTTCTGTAACTTTAAAATCAAGGAAAAACATAATCTTGGCTTTACAACAGGTTTGGCTATGAGTCGGAGTCGGGCGTTACGACGGGGCGCAACGCCGGGCGTTATGAGTCAGGCGTTACGCTTTCACGTTCAGGTTTCACATAGTGAGTTTACATATTACATTTCTTTTTTTTGTAGATGTCAATAGAGAAGAAATTAAAGGAAAAATTCCCACACATGTCCGTCCGTGCTCCTGGACCTAAGCCTGTCGATAAAACATTGGGCGAATCTCCACGCAGTCCAAGCCGTCGCCGTTCACCAGAAAATGGGAGAAGAAGAACTTCAGGAAGCCGTGAGCGAAAACGTGAGAGGCCAACCTCGCGAGAAGGAAGAGGTGATAGTCGCCGGTCTAGAAGTCCAAGAAGACGCGATTCACCCCTGAGGAAAGATAGACGAAGATCTAGAAGTCGAGAGCGAGATTATAGAGGAGGCGATGTGAGCCAACGGGGATATGGATATCGCGGACATGAGGGTAATAGAAGGTACAGAGAAAAACATAGCTTCATAAAAGAGAAATATCTTCTGGGTGGGGAAAGGGTGATGCTTGCTGATTTTTTTGAAATTTTAACCTAATTGTAGCAATTGAATTATTTGACATCTGGAGATGAAAGCTTCAATAGTAAATTTTATTGCGTTTTATTGTAATTCCGTACGTATTTTGCCAAATTTAAAATTTTCCGATTTAAACTGCGCAGTTGCATGTTTCTTGTTTTATTCATTCAGTGCGGCAAATTTTAGTCGCCTGCATCATTTTTGAGCATAAAAAAAAAAAAAAAACAAAAAACAAAAAAAAAAAACGACGGTTTATTTTATAACCGTTAAAGCATAAAAATGAGACTTTGATAGTTTTTTGCAATGGTTTAACCAAAGGGTAAACTAAGGAAAAAACGAAAAAATTGCGTGAAATAGTCCTATTTAACTAATTTATATACTTTCTTTGAAAAATAGTCAAAATAGAGGGTCCACTGTCCAACTTTGGAGCTCCAGTTGTGCACACTGAAAATCAGCGGGTGATTTTGGTTCAAAGAGGCTGCAACATGCCTATCGTTGTGTTATAACCTTAGAAAGACCTGAGTCCTTATTTGAGTATTAGACCCCAAAGAAAAGAGAATTTATTATCTAAAAAGTATCTGAACTAAAAGTTTTCTTTCTTTTACTGGCTTAGTATTTCATACAAAATTACCAATCAGGCTCTAGAAAAACAGGGTTTTTAAGAGATGGAGGTATTTTCTCTTTAGAAATGCGGAATATTGTGATTCGCTCACGAAACTAAACCAATAGATTGAAAGCACACTATTTTTGTATGTATGTGTTGAACAGTACTATCTCTTTTTCTCTTTGATTAGACATTGCTTGCAATACCCTATGCACTATATGCTTTGTTTACCCCTACGTGTCTTTATGTGTCTCTTCTGATCTTATATTTATTTATTTTTTGTGTGTCCATCCTTAGTGTTATTGGGGTGTTGTCATTCGGCCGGAATTTTTCTTGACGAATTTCAAAACAACTTTATAAGTAAATTCTTTGGAGCTTATAATTTAGGGAGGTTTTATGATTAGTTTGACTCTAGTTCCTCCAGTCCATTTGTGGCACATCGGCATATGTGCCATTTGTGGCACAAAGCCTCTTCATTCATCGCGCATGGCTGACGCTGCAATGATAGCCTACCATTCAGGTGTCAGTGAGGTTAAAGCTATCTTCCGGTCCCGGTCTAGTATTCTGCGCAGTTTATTCTCCGGACGACCTCTTTTATGCATACCGTCAACTCAACACACAACAAGACGGAGCACTTAAGGCAAAAGGAGAAAAGAAACAAACTACAACAACTAAACTGGCAGAGAAAAGACAGTGGTGTGGCAGACTGACGTGTGGCAGGCAGACTGCGTTGATTTCGAGTCCGTCCAAGACAAGGTTATCCCTAAAAGATTCAAAACCCACTATACAGTTCTTTAATTCAGTTATCTATGCAGTTCCAAACATTATCCAAGTTATAAAATGACTCTTTTTATCATTAGGTGGAATGATGATTTGTTCAACCCCCTCTACAGAATGCGAAAATTGGAGTATAAACGAAAAAAAACAAACGAAAAATGAAACTTATAAGATTAGAGAAACAAACGTCTTAACACTTACATACAAAGAAACTCAAGATACGAGGCGTTTTTTTTAACTAAGGTCCGTTTGAACATAAGTTCGCAAAGAAAGATTATTTCAAAAAAGTAAATTTATTTTCAGAAAGTGCATACTTTACTCTATTTTTCGAAATAGTTACCAAAATTTTGAGACACTCATTATACCTCTCAACTAATTTTAAAGTAAAGTCTTTATAAAAACTTGCCTCCGGCTCCAATAACCAAGAGTTCACTGTTGTTTTTACGTCGTCGTCATCTTTTTAACGGTTGCCACTGAGGTGGCAACCGGTTGAACTGGAGACGAAATATGGATTTCACATATTCCGCCCAAATCGAGGCAACAGAACATGGAATGGAAACACACACTCCCGAAACTTTGAAGGTCGAACATCCTCTCTCCCAGTGCAAAATCATGGCGTCGGTGTTTGGGAATTGGCTTGGTGTTGTTTTGGTCGACTTTATGCTCGGAGAACCACTATCAATTCAGAAGCATACTGCCTAACCCTCAAAAAGTTCTCCAGAGCAAGAGATATAAAAAAAAAAAAAAAAAAAAAAAAAAAAAAAAAAAAAAAAAATTGGCATGCTGACAAAGGAAATTGTTATGCTGACAAAGGAAATTGTTCTTCTTCATAACAACGCAAGACTTCACACTGCTGGTCAGACCCGCAATTAGTGGGACGATTTGTCTGGGAAGTTTTAGATCACCCATAATATATTTCTAATCTTGCGCCAAACGACTACCATTCTCTTCTCCACTTCAAACAACACCTCAGGGGTAAACGTTACAGTGATCATGACGACGTAAAAACGGATGTCGTTTCCTGGTTTCCGAAAAAGACGTCACGTTTTTATACAGAGGTTACTTTAAAATTAGTTGAGAGGTATGATAAGTGTTACAACATACTTGGCAACTATGCTGTTAAATAAAGTGTGTACTTTTTGAAGATAAATAAACTTTTTTTTTAAATAATCATTCGTTGTGTACTTATGATCAAACGGACCTTAATTAAAAAACACGCCTCGTAGCTCGAAGGATCCATTTCCTCGCAGATTTCCAAATTTCCGTGTTTTCTTATATGTAGGCTACCTACTTCGATGCTAAATTGGAATACGAAGAAAAATATCTACAAAATCAAAAAATGGAAACAAAGAAACAAAATAAAAAAAAATATATTAAATAAATAAATTTAACATAAGGTTAGAAAAAATATAAAGGAAAATTGTAATAAAACAAAATTTAAATGTTACAAAATTAAAGTCTGTATCTGCTCAGAAATGGTACAAAAGTTTCCCAACCGGAACCTAGAAGGAAGAGCAAAAAATGCGCAATATAGACGGCCTAGCATTTCGGCCTTCGCTCTGGAGAGTATCTAAAGGATTTTCTCAGTTTCTCCTTTAATTGTGTATTCTAATCCGCTATATTGAATTATACAATAGAGAGGCTTCTGAATTAGGGGATATTTTAAGGAGATGCTGTTAAAGTAACCTTAAAGTCGAGTGTCAAAAATTAAAGTTTCCAAAGTTTTTCAAAGTCGAACTCCCAGTCAACACTGAATGAAATGAAAAAAAGGTAAATTTAAGAGAAAATATTTTGTTTTAAGACAGTTAACAATGTTCCTTTATGTAATTTATAAGTGTCTGTAACGCCCAGCCAATCATGTGAGGCTATTCAGTGAGGAACTGAAGCCAGAGTTTCTGCTGGGTATTTTCACTATCAGTCAGTCGATTACTAGTTATCAAAACGGAGTATACCCTTTCTCTCTCTTTTTATTTTTAAAAGCAAGCACGGGAGGGGATTCGATTTTTTTAAAGACGATGCAAAAAAGATATTTTTCTAAATTTGGGGATAGGGGTTAATTTTTTAATAAAAGTACCAACTGTTTTTTCAAAATCTAGGACGCATTTGCCCCCCCCCCCCCAGGTTGACATACCTGAATGTAGTTAGTGTATTTCACTAAAAGGAGACGAACTTCATGCGCAGTTCAGTAAGTAAACGTGTTATGTCTCAGAGCTGAAGAAACGAGTTGAAACTTTCAACAATAGCTTTTTGGAGGGGGAGGCGGTAAGGGGACTTATAATTTCGTATTTTCGGGGAGGTGGTACAAATTTTTCACCAGTCTTTATAAAGAAAGTGTTTTCCTTTTTCTAGTGATTTAAACATAGGAAATTATGGTACACTTAAATACGGCCTTTTTATAATAATCAATTTAAAACAAAATTCCACGAAACGAGTTTTTCAAAGAAAAGTAAAGACCTCCATTAATTCAAAAATGAGAAGAAATCAAGTCAAATAATATTCCAAGCGTAAAACTACCACAAATCACTATCAATAGCTAAATGAAACTCAAAACGAATAGAAATTACAATAAACAGCCGAGTCAAACTCAAAACGAGCAAAAATTAACATGAGTAGGGCTGATAAGCCCCATACATTCTCAAGACTAGAACATAATTTGCGCTTTTACTGAAAAAAAAAAACAAAAAAAACAACAAAAAACGAATGACCGTGGATTGTCAGCTTAATTGACATATACTGATCTTTATCCCTTAAAGTTTTGATAATTTTTATTTATGAAAGTAAAAAAGTGAAAACATTTAAAACCTATTTTGTTTTCAGTTTTTTGTTTTCATATTTTCGTTTTGATTAGCTCAACATCCCTCACAAGAAGCCCTAGTGGTTGATAACCTGTATGCTCAGATACAGGTTGAAATTTTCATCTCAATGTTCTTAGCCCTACAAGTAGTTGCAATAGAAGTAGTAGTAGTAAATGTAACATTAACAGTAGTGTGCACATATTGCCTTTTGGTGAGATTATCTTCTCCTTTAAGTATTCTCTGGAAGTTCCACCTTAAAACCCAAATCAATTCTTGAGATACGCTATTTTGACAATGTGCATGCACATAGGGTCTTTGCATTTGGTTCAAATTTCCCCACAATACTGTAAATGGAATAGTTTAATAGTAGTAGTTGTAGTACTATTGATAGCATGCAAATATTACCTTTTTGATCATGTACCTTTTTACTTCTTATATTTTTCAAATTAATATGCTTAGCTTTTCTTGTCTTACGCGCTTTTGACAATCCCTATGCATATAAAATGTTTTGATTTAGTTCAAAACTCCCCTCAACATTCTCTGAAAATCTCACCTGAATACCCTTCGTCTTCTTGGACAGCAAAATTTTGCTGTAGTTTTGGTAATTTGTTTAAGAAGTGAATTTTCACTTCGACTAGAAATTTTTTTTTATAAGTGGCAGTTTTGCACTAAAAAGAATAAAAGTTATAAAAGAAATAATTTTGGGACTTTTTAACTACGCTGAGCAAAATGACCATCTCCAAATTTTGATTGGATGTGTTAGGGGAAATGGTGGATGTGAGAGGGGTGTTAGTTGCCCTCCAATCACCTTCGACTATTAAAAAGGGCACTAGCCCTTTCAATTTCCAATCGAATGAGCATTTTTCGAAGTTTCTACGACAACTCCTTCGATATGAAGTGCCCTGGTCTAAAAAAAATAAATAATACGTTGTGCCAACATCGCTCTTTACTTAGGCAACGCTATTGCGCTGCATATGATTAAATAAAAAAAAAAAACAAGTATTTTCTTGGATCAACATTAAAACTCAAAAACGAACAGAAATTATTGCGTATAGGAAGGGGTTAGCCCTCTCCTCAATACCTTGCTTTTTACAGTAAGTTTTTAGTTGTTTTTTTTTTGTTTTTTGTTTTTTTTTCAAAGAGCTTCCTATTCTAATGAAAAGGCTCGTAAATTTTAATAGGTAAAACTAAACTTGATGAATCCTATACATTTGGAATCAGCATAATAAGCTGGTTCTTTTTATGTATCTATTGATATCAAAATTCCATTTTTTAAAGCTTTGGTTACTGTTGACCCGAGTCGCTCTTTACTTACAGTTCGTTACTACGTACTATTCGATTTCTTTCTAAAAAGTTCAAAAATTCTAAATGATATAATCTTGATACTTGTTTCATCATTATAATTGTTTCATGTTACTGTCAGAAAAATAACATCTGAGAAAAAAAGGTTAAATAGTATTTCGGAAGTTTACAATTAGATTTTGTTTTATGCAGGCATGAATCCTATGAAGAAATGTTGGCCAAAGAACGACAAAGACAGCAGAGATCGAGTGATCGGCACAGAGACCGTAGCCGAGAAAGGAGATACTAGGACTATATGCTTTTGTGAATTTCAACATTTTTATACTGTTCCTTTATAGATGAAATACATTAAATTATGTTTTTTTTGTTTTTTTTTGGCAAATTCCAGTCCTTCGTTTTGAATAAAGGAATCATAAATAAATCTTGGCTGGAGATCTCTTTGATTTTTGTTTTATTTTGGTTTCTGCGTTTTCTTTGCATTTATTATTTCGGTCGTACTTCACGTATCTCAAGAATTTATTAAAAAAAGAAAGTCATTAATAAATCTTTTAGTGTTGGTAATTTGTTTAAGAAGTGAATTTTCACTTCGACTAGAAATTTTTGTTTTATAAGTGGCAGTTTTGCGCTAAAAAGAATAAAAGTTATAAAAAACATTAAGTGAAAAACTGAAATTTAAAACCTGAAGATCGTTTTCGACCTTGTAAGCCCTGGCCATAAGTGTTTCTACCTTATAGTATTCTCTAAGTAATAACCTTGTGAGTTATCCAAAATTTGACTGCATCATTTTAAATATTAGTAAAACACATTGCTTGGCTATTGTGTCGCGGCACGAGCACTTGTAACCCCTTTCTCTCTCTCTCTCTCTCTCTCTCTCTCTCTCTCTCTCTCTCTCTCTCTCTCTCTCTCTATCTATCTGTCTCTCTTTCTCTCTTCTGCTTTCCCCTTCTTCATGAGTAAAAAGATGAGTAATTTTAATTTTCTCTGTACTATTTCTCTTTTATCGAAATTCGTTTAATGGGAAAAATACCATAATTTTAATATCCCCCATACAACAGGATCTACCCTACGCTCTGTTTACACGATCGTGAATTGAAACATTCTAGGTATTCCCTTTTGTCAGAGCCGGAGTTAGGTTTTTTCTCAGGGGGAGGGGGGGCAAATGTAGACTTTGCCGCCCCCTGCTGCACCATCAGTGCTGATCTCCCCGCCTAGATCTGGCCCTGCCTTTTCTGACCTTTCTTTTTCTTTCTTTATCCATTTAATTTCGGGTGGCAAATACCTCTTTATTATAAAGAGGATGTTATATACCTATTCTCCCATAAGGTGTTTGCTTTAGTTGGACTTCCTCTCTAAAACTCCCTCTATAAATTTGTTCAGATGTTCATGACTAGTACTCTGTTCCCTGTGTTATTGTGGATGAATTGTGTTTTCACTTTCTGTATAATTACTGAATGTCTCTACTACCCAAATAAATATTGAGGTATCTCCACACGCTTTTTTGTACACGTGTATGTGTGTGTGTCGGTTTGTAGTTTGTGTACGTTTCAGATGCAGCAATTTTATTTTGTTCTGTTTTTCTATTCATTTTTATTAGGTACCATTTTCTGTACTCGATAAGTTAAAGATGATTTTATTTCGTCTGTTGGACATATTCATGCTTTTCTTGCCGTCTAGTTTTCTGTGCTAACGCGCGAAGCTCAAAAGATGCATCTCAAGAAATCCTTTTTTGAAAACTTAGCTCTTGAATAAAGCTATCTATCATACTTTTTTCTGAATGCGTTGTTTGACTTTTCTGATAAGGATGAAAGTCAGTTGATTTCTCGATGAGAAAACAAAAGGAAGTAATTTATTCATTGATGATACAACGAAATGCAATTTGACAAGGAGGGGCTCTTTCATCCCTCTGAAAGGACTTCAGGGATAAGGGCTTATCCTTAATTTCAACTAAGGATTGCATCAAAATACTAAAAACGCAGGTCTTGATTACCGTGGTAAGGTCCATGATCCTGATTACCTGGTGTAACGATTTCAAACGCTAAAGTACCAGAAGCGTTAAAGTGAAAATGTTTTTTGCCTCGGCCTTATCTTAGCTGTATTCATGTCTATAAAGACATAATTTTCTAAGATTTTTTATGGTTGTTTCAAAGTTATAAAGTTTTTCAGGGCAGTACCAGATTCTTGTCAATTTGCCGTATTGAATTAAGGAAATAAATAAATGAAACTGACTAGTTAAATTGAAAGTTGATGTTTGCTACTATCAAAACTGTATATGAAGGGTCTTTCTCGTTTAAAAAAAATTCCTCATTTTTACTATTTTGGTAAATATTGAGCAGTTCACATAAATGACCTAAGAATAAGGCGAACATACCACTCGGTGCCTTTTTTATGCTCTTTTCGAATATAATAATTGTTTTTGTTACAAATTCAATTTTCAGCCATTTACGGACCCTCAAAGATGATACCTTCTTCTCTTATTTTAGATACGGCTTATATACCTCTGTATGCGTCACTCTTGTTCAAGGTTCTTTGTTATACTAGCATACTGAATCGGCGATAACAAAATCGAGAATCAATAAAAGCATGGGAAATATCTAATATGGGCTACATATTTGGGTACGGTTAGATAGGTTAAGTTAGGTTACAATTGAATTTGCGAGAAAAAAGATTAATATATTCGGAAAGAGGGTAAAAAAAAGCATCGAGTGGTACGTTCACTTTATTTGTAGGTCATTTAAGTGAACTGCACAGTATTTACCCCTATTTTTATGGTAGATAGATAGATTTTTAGGTACATATAATCAGCTGAAAATGAGAACATATATAACCATGTATTCCCCACAAGGCTTTCTGGCCAGGAATACAGGGAGAAAAAAAACAATCAAAAAGGGAAAAAATATAAAACTTGACAATCTAAGATCGATTCTAACCTTGTAAAGCCGGGTCAGAAGTGTTTCTACTTTAGAGTATTTTGTAACTTCAGATAATAACCTTATGAGTCATCCGAAATTATACCGTGTCATCTTAAAGAATTAGTATAATATGGCTAAGTTATTACGTTCTGCCAGCATTTGTACCCCTCTTTTGCTGCTCTCCCCTTCTCCCTCATGAGTTAAATTTGGTGTTAGCTACAAACAAAACTTGTATTTGAAGGATCGTTCTCGTTAGAAATTTAATTCATCATTTTTCTATTTTGTATCATGTGATGAGATAGAGGGATAAATGTTTACATATATATAATCAAAAAACAATGAGAACACATATAACCATGTATTTTTTGCCAGCCTCTATGACCGGGAATACAGGGAGAAAAAACACAAAAATTGAGAAAAATAAATAAAAAATAACGCACACACCAAAAAGGAAAATTACACTTAACCGCACTTTACGGACTACCCCTCGAAAACCAAGCCACAGCAAAATGCCATACGCAATAAATAATAGTACACACAATGACATTCGATTTTTAACCGATTCAGGCAAAGTAATCCTGACAGAATGGGAAGCAATCAGAAGGTTCAAGTCTTATTAGCCTGATGAATTGAATGGAATTCGAATGTTACCAGAATTACGAACATACTATGTAGAATGGCCAGAGACAAGAGATGAACTAGTTCTGAGGGTCGCAGAAACATTACTGTGATGTTTACCATTTAAACATTTGCCTCTCAATTACTTGGACTATCTGTCTTGGCTTTTTTTTTTTCTATAATTACCCAGCCCAGTCTTGATGCAACCTATTGCCCAAAATACTTGATAACTTCAATTCAAAATCAACACACATAACAAAAAATTGATCTCAAATTAAGTAGCGTCTTATTATGAGAAATATTCGTTTAATGGATAAAAATACCTACTTTGTCGTATATTTTAGAGAGTAGTATAAAAAGGGAAGAAAAAGTTGACAAAGTCTATATGGTAGGGCAATAAGAGACTGAAGAATGAATTAAACTATGAAAGAAAACTTTTAGAATTGACCCAGGGAAAATTTTGTTCAATATTTCTCAGAACTTCGAGATTCCGCAATATCTTCATTTTAAATAGACTAATATGATGCCTGAAAAAAGATTTTCATCAAGGAGAATATACAGGTACCACACATACCAGTCGCTAGGTCTGCTGAAAAAACCCATTCAAAGATGAATTTTTAATAGTTGGAGGTAAGCCTGAGAAATTTGCAAGAAAATCAGAACGCTCGCCTTAGGAACAAATAAGGCTTGGCAATTAGCTTGGGTGCAATGGGCGTGTAAGCCTATTCAAACAATCAAGTTTTATTTTCTCTTTCCTTGGTACTCTAACAGTTGAAAGTAGAAGTAATAGAGCAAAAAATACAATAAAAAAGAGGTGAAGAGTGAAAAAAAAGAAAGAGAAAAGAATACTTATGTTGATAGCACTAATAGAAGTAGCCAATAACCAAATGAAATCAAATAAGGCTCTACAAAGAGGAACCATCAGCCTCAATGGGTATCGGAACTCATTCAGCTGCTCAAAAGCCAAAATTATGATCGCCACCTTTCAATTTTTTTTAGATTTTAGTTTGAGAGCAATTTGTATTTTCATTTGGATGTGTTCTAAAAATAAGGATTAACAAAAAAAATGCTATGGTAATAATGTTAGCTATTAAATGCTAAATTATTTTTTTTAAACGACATTTTCCTCATGAATGAACTTTTTGAGCAATTAAACACGCAAATGGACTATTTTGGTAAAATACTTCAACTATAAACTACCAAGCTAAATAAAATGAACGAAAAATAGAAAACAAAAGCAAACAGACAACTATATGTGCCATCTATGAGTTAAAATGAAAATGTATATAGAGATTTTAAACACCTATTTTATGCCATATAATACTTAAATCAAAAGGGAAATTATAATAGTAGTAACTCAGATTTAGCCTTAAATCCAAACTAAGACATGCATACATTGGACATCAACATTACACGCTTTACTGTCTCTTCAATAACACCTTAACATTTTGAAAAATTTAATTTTGAAGAGAAAAAATAGGTAACAATGATCATTAATAACTTGGAATAAGTGATAACATGGGTGATGGGCGACGGTTTGAGGTAACAATCAGGTCCCCAGCTGAAAAGTTTACTGACCACGAACAAAACTTTTGGTGCTTCACCCCAAAAACCAGTAATATATATATATTTTTTTCTCAGTTATTTGTTTAATGGATATTAAATAAAGTACATTTGATAATAGAATGACTTATGCAATACAGAGTAGTAGAGTATACCAACTTCTTAGGGGTAAAGTTAAGATGGGATTTGAAAAGTTCATACATAAAAATTTTTCAAGAACCAAGATCAACGGAGTGTAATATATAGTGCAATTTTATGAAACAGCTCGTTTTGAGGAACTGTAGGCTAGCTATCAGAAGCCACAAGCTTGATAATATTTGTCTGTTTTTTGAAAAAGGGGTAAAACGCCTCCAAAAGGATGATTCATCTTGGTGAAAATCCCGGCATCAAATTCAGCGTTACAAAAAAGCCAATTGCAGAGGTCACAAGCGCTTCTCTCTAAAAATGCGATTTTTTTTCAAATCAAAAATTTTAACGCATGTGCATTTTATTTATTTGTTGTTTTTTTCCCTCGGTTGTTCGTATAGAGTCAATGGTCCAAGAAAACCGGAAGGAGAATTGTTTTAATGAAATTTAAATGTTCTAGTTGTCTTTTATCTATCAGAAAAGATTGCACCACAGCAAAGAGGTGTTTCTGCCATTTTGTGCCATAAAAGAGGACGAAAAAGCTATCGTCAGAAAATTTAGAGATAGCCAGTCAATTTAAAATTATCAAAAATTTGTCTATTGAAATTATCATTTTCAGAGGCCCTAATGTTGCGCGACGGTGCATTCCTTCCTAAAAATGCACCTAGTCCGTACAAAATAAACGGTTAATTCGTTTTAAAGCTTAATTTAACTAAGTTGTTTTATTTGAGGGTTGGTAAAATTCAATATTATATATTATTGTGTCTCGTATAGTTTGTGTTTTAGTACATTGCTATTCAATCTCTGAACTCTTTTCCGAAATCGTAAACATGCAAACAATCAGTATTTCTTTTCCTTGTGTGGTCTATTGAATTACTCACGGCTTCATTAAATTGATATCTAAATTGAGTGATTGAATTGAGGGAATCTTAATCTGTAGATTCATTACTACTATTCCCTTCAGAGGTGACAGATTAATCGCCGGCACTTTTATCGCCTGATGCTTGTGCATTAGGTTAGTTTCAAATTTTTCCACCACTGTATTATTTGTTTTCTATGTCATTGCAAAACTTCTTATTTAGATATTTCGGTAATTCTATTTTGTTTGATTGCTACGTATGTATTTAATAATAATGTTTGTATTTTTTATGTAAATTATAGGTAATTTACAAAATACATCACAAAAAACAACAAAAGCAACATTGAGACATTGATTTTAATACACATATGTTCTGCGGTGCATGCAGATAAAGTTTGATTTGTGTCATATTAATTGCCTACTCACACACATCCGACAACCATGATTATATATCACATTCAGAAAAGCCGTTGGCTTTTCCTTATCTGGGTATTGTAAAGAATGAACCCCAGTCGTAACTAACGTCATCATATGGTTTTACTATAGCGTCATTTATGGTTATAACTCACAATAAATGTATTCTGTTATTTTAAAGAAATGCTTTGATAAAAAGTGACTATTTTATCAAATACAAAATATTTAAAGTTTTTCACCCATGACTCTGAATCGAAACTACTAAAGCACTTAAAAATTAAAACACACATCAGCAATCTTCATTAGTTTCGAAATTAACTTTAAATAGCGTAAATTAACTTGTGTGAAGACAATATTGACTGAAGATGTTAAAATGAAAAGAGACGAACCCATTTCTGAGGAGGTAGTTGACGATTTGGCATTCAATAGGAATGAAAAGCAGCTTAGTCTTCTTATTTTGAAATATATCAAAACATCACAACAGCAGAATGGCTTAAAGCACGGTGATTACAAGCGCTACAGTCAGTACTGTGCCAGAAGAATAAAAAGACTGTGAAAGGCCTTAAAACTTAAGCAAGGGGATCGTCGTCATTTCAAGAAAAAAGACATTGCTACTGAAATGCTGAAGGATGAGAGGTATTTGCATCTTGTTCTAGTTGACGCTGAACGGGCTTGGGCTTACGCTACAGAGTTAAAAAGAACATCATGTGATAAAGCACCTTGGTAAAGCAGTTGAAAGATCAGAACATTTAAAGAGCTTTGTCAAGTTCATCTGTTGATGCAAGGTCAAAGCTAGAAAGCCAGGCATACTTGGCTTCGAGGGATGTACTATTTCGAACGAGAAAAATTTCGAGAAGCTCAAGAATTCCTCTCAAGGGCTAAAACTTTCTATGAGAATCTTAGTCCATCCTTCCCTACGACGACTCTCCATTGCACGCTCAGAAAGCTGAAGAACTTATCCCATTGCTAAGATTCTGTGCTTTCAATCTCAGGGAAAAGTCGGCTCGAGAAATCATTAGCTCAGAAGGTGAAATAAGAAACTTAGACAGGCTAATTGCCCAAGCTCGACGTGAAGAAGCAGCCAACATTTTTGAAATCACCTGGCGGGGTAGAAGTGTGCCCGTACGTCAAGAGAAAGTCAGGTTGACCATCTTAGCATGTCAGGACATAGAGAAGAAAATGGAAGGAGCTACAATTGCTGAAGATAAAATTGAGCTTATTGATTCTCTCCTTATGAATATTAAGGATTCGTATGTGTTGCTCCGCGAAGAAATGGCTACCAATCCTGGTTTGCTGAGGAAAGAAGATGGACCAGTGTCGCTAAGCTATTTGAACTACTTGCGAATTAACAAAACCATTCAGAAAACCTTTTTAAGCTTGGATGGTCTCAAAAATAGCATGACCGGTCAAGATTCTGATGGAAAAAAGGCGGGAAAAACCCAAGATGTAATTCGGATGTATGAACTGATCCTTCAGAATCTGGGTGAGCTTCGCAATTTAGAGGGTATTGAAGGTGATCACGAATTTAAGAGGCAAATTGAAGGGGACGAGCTAGGAACGAAGTTCATTAGGCTCTACTATATTGGAGTCACCTTGGAGCAAATGAAACGATGGAGAGAAGCGATAGCTATTTATGAGAAGGCAGACAATTACGGAAGGGAGTTGGAGCCCTATTCCAGGTTTTAAGTTCAAGAGTCGCAAAAGAGGTGGATCCTGTTGCCGAGCAAATCAAAAGCAGCAAGTTTAGAATTCATGCTGAAAGTATGTTACAAACAGGTGTGCCAGTTCAAGAAATGAGGGACCTGACTATCAAAGATCGCCTGCCAATTTCTGAACACTTTGATGATTACGTTGAGGAGGGTTTGGTAAAGGCTGGAAGCCCTCGAGTTATTAAGATGCCTCCTTCTATGGAACCTTCGCCATGCAAGACACTTTTCTTTTATGTGGCATTTAACAGTGTAAAATTCCCTGATCTTGAGGACAAAATTGAACCTGTCAGAGGAGGTATAGGTGGCAAAGTCAAATCAATATTCAACTGGAGAAGGAAATAACATGTTTTGTGTTTTTTTTTCACATTCGTTTCTTTTTTTTTCTTATTTGTTTTGTAAAATTTTGGTTTGAAGTAAAGTCCGAAAGAGGAATTTGGCTGAAAAAAAAGTATTTAAAAATTTTATTTTATTTAGTTCTGTATGTTGTTATAAACTAATATAAAAAGATGCATAGAACAAAGTCACCTCAGTATTGAAATTTACTTTTAAGTGATATGAACTAAATTAGATTTCCTACTAAAAGTTCATGAAGAGGGTGTTTGTCCCATTTGCTTGAATATTCTACAGGATTCTGTCCAGTCTTAATTTTGTAAGCACGTATTTTGTGGCCGATATATTAAAATATGGCTCAAAGCAAAGCCTACCTGTCCAATTGACCGAGGCGCTTTATTTATCAAAGATTTGAAACCAGTATATCCATATAATGAAGCAAATACTATTTCAGTAAAAAATATCCTGACAATTTTCGACTTCCTAAACAAACCTAAAATATATTTTCACTTTTTTTTCTGTTTTAAGTTTCTAATCAGTCTAACTCTTTTTCATTCGTGCGGGTTTTTGGGTGTTTGGTCAGCTATTTGGCATTTGATCTGGGGTGTTGACCTAGTTTTCTGTTTTTTTTCCTGCGTCTTTTTTAATTAAATATCCAGGAGGAGAAAGAAAAATCCTGCTCTCTAGTTTATTTTTTATTTATTCTGACCAAAAACTAGTAAGACTTTTGTTTTCTCTGTGTTTTTCCGAGCGTCTGGGCGATCGCTTTGCATAATATCTTGTTTTTAGATCTGCTGGTTAGGTTCCTAATAACAGGATGTTTTGTATATTTTACTGTATTTTCTTTATTGCTGCCTTTCGATTTTCTGTATCTTTTGGATCCGGATCTGTATTGTCCCCTTCACATTTTGAATTTCCTTCTCTTCGTACTTTTGGGTTTTCGTTTTCTTCTATTCGTATGTTATATTTTAACCCTTGCAATCATAGAGAAAAGAATAAATTTGTTTGAAAATTATGTGAAAAAATCTGTAGAAATTATATACCCCCAAAAATACTCCCCCGGAAAATACTCCCCTAGGAAATATCTCAACCCTTGGAAAAACCCCAAAAGACCCACCGGAACATAACCCCTCCCCCCAATGGGAAATATCCCCCCATGGAAAATAATCCCCCGGTAAATACCCCCGGAAAACAACCCCCCCCCCCGTTGAAAATAAAGCTTTCCAAATTTTAGTATTTTATACGAGTTTTTTTTTTTTCCGTAGGGGAACGGAATTATAATATTACATATAGTGCCAAAAATGATTATCCAGTATCTTATTTATAGCATTAGCAAATTAGATTTTGAAAAATCTGGGTTGCAGCGGTAGCTAGCAACCTAGTAAGGACGATCACGTCCAATGCTAAGAAATACAATGACCAATAACTCCTGAAAATAGTGTCAGATCAAAACAAGAACTGCACTATTAGAACCGCCTTGTCCAATTCTAGTAAGAGATGATCACGTCCCATAAGTAGAAAGGGGTCAGGAGGTCCCACGAGAACACCATATATGGGCATAGAGTCCCTAGGGAGAACACCTGTGCTGTCAGTCCCGATCCCACACCATATATGGGCATGGAATCCCTAGGGAGAACACCTGTGCTGTCAGTTCGACGGAGCACCATATATGGGCATGGAATCCCCAGGGAGAACATATTTGCGAGAAAATGTTCCCGGGCGAAGTTTATTAATGTCTTTGATGTATTTCCAAGGAGAATTGTCTCCGGGCGAAGTTTATTAATGTCTTTGGAGTTCTTCCAGGAGAATTGTTTCCGGGCGAATGTTTTGATCTTATAGATGAAGAGATAAACGTTTTCAAATATGGTTTCCTGGTAATTTCAAATGTGACAGCACAGGGATGCCAAAAACAAAAGGAACACGCAGAAATTACGTTTCGGGGTTATTTGGGCGAAACCGTTTTAGACATTTTAGGGAATTATTTCGGCGAAACTGTTAGAGACATTTTAAAAGATGATTTTAGAAGATGTTTTAGAAGAGGATTTGAGGGTGAAAAACTGTGGTCGTTATAATACACAAGTTCCATTTGAACAGTGTCGTGAGGTCCCCTACCCCAACCCCAAAGGACCCCATACCCCAACCTCAAAGGACCCCCATACCCCAACCCAAAGAACCCCCTCCCCAAATCCAAAGGCCCCCGGGCCCCCAAAGGTCCCCCAGCACCTCAAAGGCCCCCAGAACCCCCATTTTTTAATATTTTTTAATTTGCGCATTTTGGGACACAGAAGGGCCCCACCCCCAACTTTTGACTCCCCCTCACAACTGTAGTGTTTTGTCATGGCTTACCATGTCACAGTTACATTCTCTTGATTTTTCAAAGTTCATTTTGAACTCCATTCGTTAAAATTCATGAGTTAGCTTATTTCAGTAGCGGCATGTCATGATTTAATTTGTCAAAGTGTAATTCTCTTGATTTTCAAAGTTTATTGCGGGTATCTATCTTTGAAATGCAAGAATTGGAATATTTCAGTTTTGTTTTGTTATGGTTTACCATGTCGCAGTTACATTCTCTTGATTTTCAAAGTTCATTGCGGAATTCTTTCATTGAAATGCAAGAGTTGGAATATTTCAGTAGTGTTTTGTTGTAGTTTACCTTGTCAAAGTTACATTTTCTTGATTTTTCAAAGTTCATTTTGAATTTCTTTCGGTGAAATACAAGAGTTGGAATATTTCAGTAGTGTTTTGATATGGTTTACCTTGTCACAGTTAAATTCTCTTGATTTTTCAAAGTTCATTTTGAATTTGTTTCATTGTAATGCAAGAATTGGAATATTTCACTAGTGTTTTGTCATGGTTTACCATTTCACAGTTATATTCTCTTGATTTTTATAAGTTTACTTTGGATTTCTTTCGATCAATTGCAAGAGTTGGAATATTTCAGTAGTGTTTTGTTGCGGTTTACCTTGTCACAGTTACATTCTATTAATTTTTCAAAGCTCATTTTGAATTTCTATCATTGAAATGCAAGAGTTGGAATATTTCAGCAGTATTTTGTCGTGGTTTACCTTGTCACACTTACATTCTCTTAATTTTTCAAAGTTCATTTTGAATTTCTTTCGATGAAATGAAAGAGTTGAAATATTTCAATAGTGCTTTGTCATGGTTTACCTTGTCACACTTACATTCTCTTAATTTTTCAAAGTTCATTTTGGTTTTATTTCTGTGAAATGCAAGAGTTGGAATATTTCAGTAGTGTTTTGATTTGGTTTACCTTGTCACAGTTACATTCTCTTGATTTTTCAAATTTCATTTTGGTTTTATTTCATTGAAATGCAAGAGTTGGAATATTTCATTAGTGTTGTGTCGTGGTTTACCATGTCACACTTACATTCTCTTAATTTTTCAAAGTTCATTTTGGATTTCTTTCGATGAAATGCAGGAGTTAGAATATTTCAATAGTGTTTTGTCATGGTTTACCTTGACACAGTTACATTCTCTTAATTTTTCAATGTTCATTTTGGATTTCTTTCGTTGAAATGCAAGAGTTGGAATATTTCAGTAGTGTTGTGTTGTGATTCACCTAATCACAGTTACATTTTCTTCATTTTTCAAAGTTCATTTTGAATTTCTTTCGTTGAAATGCAAGAGTTGGAATATTTCAGTAGTGTTTTGTCATGGCTTACCTTGTCACAGTTAAATTCTCTTGATTTTTCAAAGTTCATTTTGAATTTCTTTCATTGAAATGCAAGAGCTGGAATATTTCAATAGTGTTTTGTTGGGGTTTACCTTGTCAAAGTTACATTCTCTTAATTTTTCAAAGTTCATTTTGAATTTCTTTCGTTGAAATGCAAGATTTGGAATATTTAAGTAGTGTTTTGTCTTGGTTGACCTTGTCACAGAAACATTCTCTTAATTTTCCAAAGTTCAGTTTTAATTTTATTCGTTGAAATGCAAGAGTTGTAGTATTTCAGTAGTGTTTTGTCATGGTTTACCTTGTCACAGTTACATTCTCTTGATTTTCAAAGTTCATTTTGAATTTCTTTCATTGAAATGCAAGAATTGGATTATTTCAGTAGTGTTTTTTCGTGGTTTACCTTGCCACAGTTACATTCTCTTTATTTTTCAATATTCATTTTGAATTTTTTACATTGGAATGCAAGAGTTGGAATATTTCAGTAGTGTTTTGTCATGATTTACCTTGTCACAGTTACATTATCTTAATTTTCAACGTTCATTTCTGATTTCTTTCATTGAAATGCAAGAGTTGTATTATTTCAGTAGTGTTTTTTTGTAGTTTACCTTGTCGCAGTTACATTCTCCTAATTTTTCAAAGTTCATTGTGGATTTCATTCGTTGAAATGCAAGAGTTGGAATATTTCAGTAGTGTTTTGTTGTGGTTTACCTTGTCACAGTTACATTCTCTTGATTTTTCAAAGTTAATTTTGATTTTTTTTCATTAAAATGCAAGAGTTGGATTATTTCAGTAGTGTTTTGTCGTGATTTACCTTGTCACAGTTACATTCTCTTGATTTTTCAAAGTTCATTTTGATTTTTTTTTTCGTTGAAGTGCAAGAGTTGGATTATTTCAGTAGTGTTTTGTCGTGGTTAACCTTGTCACAGTTACATTCTCGTGATTTTTCAAAGTTCATTTTGAATTTCTTTCGTTGAAATGAAAGAGTTGGAATATTTAAGTAGTGTTTTGTTGTGGTTTATCGTGTCACAGTTACATTTTCTTGATTTTTCAAAGTTCATTTTTATTTTTTTCATTGAAATGCAAGACTTGGATTATTTCAGTAGTGTTTTATCGTGGTTTACCTTGTCACAGTTAAATTCTCTTGATTTTCAAAGTTCATTGTGGATTTCTTTCATTGAAATGCAAGAGTTGGAATATTTCAGTAGTGTTTTGTTTTGGTTTACCTTGTCACAGTTACATTTTATTGATTTTCAACGTTCATTGCGGATTTTTATCATTGAAATGCAAGAGTTGGAACATTTCAGTAGTGTTTTGTTGTAGTTTACTTGCATTTATTTGGATTATTTCAGTAGTGTTTTGTCATAGTTTACCTTGTCGCAGTTACATTCTCTTGATTTTTCAACGTTCATTGCGGATTTCTTTCATTGAAATGCAAGAGTTGGAACATTTAAGTAGTGTTTTGTTGTAGTTTACCTTGTCACAGTTACATTTTCTTGATTTTTCAAAGTTAATTTTGAATTTATTTCGTTGAAATGCAATAGTTGGATTATTTCAGTAGTGTTTTGTCTTGGTTTACCTTGTCGCAGTTACATTCTCTTGATTTTTCAACGTTCATTGCGGATTTCTTTCATTGAAATGCAAGAGTTGGAACATTTCAGTAGTGTTTTGTTGTAGTTTACCTTGTCACAGTTACATTTTCTTGATTTTTTACAGATACATTCTCTTGATTTTCCAAAGTTCATTTTGAATTTCATTCGTTGAAATGCAAGAGTTGGATTATTTCAGTAGTGTTTTGTCGTGGTTGATTTTCAAAGTTCATTGTGAATTTCTTTCATTTAAATGCAAGAGTTGGATTATTTCAGTAGTGTTTTGTGATGGTTTACCTTGTCACAGTTACATTCTCTTGATTTTCAACGTTCATTGCTGATTTCTTTCATTGAAATGCAAGAGTTAGGATTATTTCAGTTTACCTTGTCACAGTTACATTTTCTTGATTTTTCAAAGTTCATTTTGAATTTCTTTCATTGAAATGCAGGAGTTGGATTATTTCAGTAGTGTTTTGTCTTGGGTTACCTTGTTGCAGTTATATTCTCTTGATTTTTCAACGTTCATTGCGGATTTCTTTCATTGAAATGCAAGAGTTGGAACATTTCAATAGTGTTTTGTTGTAGTTTACCTTGTCACAGTTACATTTTCTTGATTTTTCAAAGTTCATTTTGAATTTCTTTCGTTGAAATGCAAGAGTTTGAATATTTCACTAGTGTTTTGTCTTGGTTTACCTTTTCACACTTACATTATATTGATTTTCAAATTCGATTTTGAATTAATTTCGTTGAAAAGCAATAGTTGGAATATTTCAGTGGTGTTTTGTTGTGATTTATCGTGTCACAGTTACATTCTCTTAATTTTTCAAAGTTCATTTTGATTGTTTTCATTGAAATACAAGAGTTTGAATAATTCAGTTATGTTTTATCGTGGTTTACCTTGTCACACCTACATTCTCTTAATTTTTCAAAGTTCATTTTGAATTTCTTTCATTGAAATGCAAGAGTTGGATTATTTCAGTAGTGTTTTGTGATGGTTTACCTTGTCGCAGTTACATTCTCTTGATTTTTCAACGTTCATTGCGGATTTCTTTCATTGAAATGCAAGAGTTAGAACCTTTCAGTAGTGTTTTGTTGTAGTTTACCTTGTCACAGTTACATTTTCTTGATTTTTCAAAGTTCATTTTGAATTTCTTTCGTTGAAATGCAAGAGTTGGAATATTTCAGTAGTGTTTTGTCGTGGTTTACCTTGTAACAGTTACATTCTCTTGATTTTTCAAATTTCATTTTGAATTTATTTCGTTGAAATGCAAGAATTGGAATATTTCAGTAGTGTTTTGTTGTGATTTATCGTGTCACAGTTACATTCTCTTGATTTTTCAAAGTTCATTTTGATTGTTTTCATTGAAATGCAAGAGTTTGAATATTTAAGTTATGTTTTATAGTGGTTTACCTTGTCATACTTACATTCTCTTGATTTTTCACTGTTCATTTGAATTTCTTTCATTGAAATGCAAGAGTTGGATTATTTCAGTAGTGTTTTGTCATGGCTTACCATGTCGCGGTTACATTCTCTTGATTTTTCAAATTTCATTTTGGATTTCTTTCATTGAAATGCAAGAGTTGAAATATTTCAGTAGTGTTTTGTCATGGTTTACCTTGTCACAGTTACATCTTCTTAATTTTTAAAGTTCATTTTGAATTTCTTTTCGTTGAAATGCAAGAATTGGAATATTTCAGTAGTGTTTTGTCGTGGTTTACCTTGTCACAGATACATTCTCTTGATTTTCAAAGCTCATTTTGTATTTCTTTCATTGAAATGCAAGAATTGGATTATTTCAGTAGTGTTTTGTCATGGTTTACCTTGCCACAGTTACATTCTCTTTATTTTTCAATATTCATTTTGAATTTTTTACATTGGAATGCAAGAGTTGGATTATTTCAGTAGTGTTTTGTCATGATTTACCTTGTCACAGTTACATTCTCTTGATTTTAAACGTTCATTGATGATTTCTTTCATTGAAACGCAAGAGTTGGATTATTTCAGTAGTGTTTTGTTGTAGTTTACCTTGTCGAAGTTACATTCTCTTGATTTTCCAAAGTTCATTGTGGATTTCATTCGTTGAAATGCAAGAGTTGGATTATTTCAGGAGTGTTTTGTTGTGGTTTACCTTGTCACAGTTACATTCTCTTGATTGTTCAAATTCATTTTGATTTTTTTTTCATTTAAATGCAAGAGTTGGATTATTTCATTAGTGTTTTGTCGTGATTTACCTTGTCACAGTTATATTCTCTTGATTTTTCAAAGTTCATTTTGATTTTTTTTTTCGTTGAAGTGCAAGAGTTGGATTATTTCATTAGTGTTTTGTCGTGGTTTACCTTGTCACAGTTATATTCTCTTTATTTTTCAAAGTTCATTTTGAATTTCTTTCATTGAAATGAAAGAGTTGGAATATTTCAATAGTGTTTTAGTTGTGGTTTATCGTGTCACAGTTACATTCTCTTGATTTTTCAAAGTTAATTTTGATTTTTGTCATTGAAATGCAAGATTTGGATTATTTCAGTAGTGTTTTGTCGTGGTTTACCATGTTTACCATGTTACCACAGTTAAATTCTCTTGATTTTCAAAGTTCATTGTGGATTTCATTCATTGAAATGCAAGAGTTGGAATATTTCAGTAGTGTTTTGTTGTGGTTTACCTTGTCACAGTTACATTTTCTTGATTTTCAACGTTCATTGCGGATATCTTTCATTGAAATGCAAGAGTTGGAATATTTCAGTAGTGTTTTGTTGTAGTTTACTTGCATTTATTTGGATTATTTCAGTAGTGTTTTGTCTTGGTTTACATTGTCGCAGTTACATTCTCTTGATTTTTCAACGTTCGTTGTGGATTTCTTTCATTGAAATGCAAGAGTTGGAACATTTAAGTAGTGTTTTGTTGTAGTTTACCTTGTCATAGTTACATTTTCTTGATTTTTCAAAGTTCATTTTGAATTTCTTTCGTTGAAATGCAAGAGTTGGATTATTTCAGTAGTGTTTTGTCATGGTTTACCTTGTCGCAGTTACATTCTCTTGATTTTTCAACGTTCATTGTGGATTTCTTTTATTGAAATGCAAGAGTTGGAACATTTCAGTAGTGTTTTGTCGTGGTTTACCTTGTCACAGTTACATTCTCTTGATTTTCAAAGTTCATTGTGGATTTCTTTCATTGAAATACAAGAGATGGATTATTTCAGTAGTGTTTTGTCATGGTTTACCTTATCGCAGTTACATTCTCTTGATTTTCAAAGTTCGTTTTGGATTTCAGTCATTGAAATGCAAGAGTTGGAATATTTCAGTAGTGTTTTGCTATAGTTTACCTTGTCGCAGTTACATTGTCTTGATTTTTCAAAGTTCTTATTGAATTTTATTCATTGAAATGCAAGAGTTGGAATATTTCAGTAGTGTTTTGTTGTGGTTTACCTTGTCACAGTTACATTCTCTTGATTTTTTAAAAGTTCATGTAGAATTTCTTTCGTTGAAATGCAAGAGTTGGAATATTTCAGTAGTGTTTTGATGTGGTTTACATTGTCACGATTACATTCTCTTGATTTTTCAAAGTGAATTTTTGTTTTTCTTTCGTTGAAATGCAAGAGTTGGAATATTTCAGTAGTGTTTTGTTGTGGTTTACCTTGTCACACTTACATTCTATTAATTTTTCTAAGTTCATTTTGGATTTTTTTCGATGAAATGCAAGAGTTGGAATATTTCAGTAGTGTTTTGTTGTGGTTTACCTTGTCACAGTTACATTCTCTTGATTTTTCAAAGTTCATTTTGAATTTCTTTCGTTGAAATGCAAGAGTTGGATTATTTCAGTAGTGTTTTGTCATTGTTTACCTAGTCACAGTTACATTCTCTTGATTTTTTCAAATTTCATATTGGATTTCTTTCGTTGAAATGCAAGAGTTGGAATATTTCAGTAGTGTTTTATTGTGGTTTACCTTGTCACAGTAACATTCTTTTGATTTTTCAAAGTTCATTTTGGATTTCTTTCGTTGAAATATAAGAGTTTGGAATTATTTCAATAGTGTTTTGTCGTGGTTTACCATTTCAATGTTACATTCTCTTGATTTTTCAAAGTTCTTTTTGAATTTCTTTCATTGAAATGAAAGAGTTGGATTATTTTAGAAGTGTTTTGTCGTGGTTTCATTTTCACTGTGACAAGGTAAACTACAACAAAACACTACTGAAATGTTCCAACTCTTGCATTTCAATGAAAGAAATCCGCAATGAACGTTGAAAACGTTGAACGTTTTCACGACGTGGTTTCATTTTCAAAGTTCATTTTGGTTTTATTTCGGTGAAATGCAAGAGTTGGAATATTTCAGTAGTGTTTTGTTGTGGTTTACCATGTCACACTTACATTCTCTGGATTTTTCAAAGTTCATTTTGTATTTCGTTCAACGAAATACAAGAGTTAGAATATTTCAATAGTGTTTTGTCGTGGTTTACCTAGTCACAGTTACATTCTCTTAATTTTTCAAAGTTCATTTTGGATTTCTTTCGTTGAAATGCAAGAGTTGGAATATTTCAGTAGTGTTCTGTTGTGATTCACCTTATCACAGCTACATATTCTTGATTTTTCAAAGTTCATTATGAATTTCTTTCGTTTAAATGTAAGAGTTGTAATATTTCAGTAGTGTTTTGTCATGGCTTACCTTGTCACAGTTACATTCTCTTGATTTTTCAAAGTTCATTTTGAGTTTCTTTCATTGAAATGCAAGAGCTGGAATATTTCAATAGTTTTTTTTTGTGGTTTACCTTGTCACAGTTACATTCTCTTAATTTTTCAAAGTTCATTTGGGATTTCTTTCATTGAAATGCAAGAGTTGAAATATTTCAGTAGTGTTTTGTCATGGTTTACCTTGTCACAGTTACATTCTCTTAATTTTCAAATTTAATTTTGAATTTGTTTTCGTTGAAATGCAAGAGTTGGAATATGTCAGTAGTGTCTTGTCATGGTTTACCTTCTCACAGTTACATTCTCTTGATTTTCCAAATTTCATTGTGAATTTCATTCATTGAAACGCAAGAGTTGGATTATTTAAATATTGTTTTGTTATGATTGAACTTGTCAGACTTACATTCTCTTGATTTTTCAAATTTAATTTTGTATTTCTTTCATTGAAATGCAAGAGTTGGATTATTTCAGTAGTGTTTTGTCGTGGTTTACCTTGTCACAGTTACATTCTCTTTATTTTTCAATATTCATTTTGAATTTTTTTCATTGGAATGCAAGAGTTGGATTATTTCAGTAGTGTTTTGTCATGATTTACCTTGTCACAGTTACATTCTCTTGATTTTCAACGTTCATTGCTGATTTCTTTCATTGAAATGCAAGAGTTGGATTATTTCAGTAGTGTTTTGTTGTAGTTTACCTTGTCGCAGTTACATTCTCCTGATTTTCCAAAGTTCATTGTGGATTTCATTCGTTGAAATGCAAGAGTTGGAATATTTCAGTAGTGTTTTGTTGTGGTTTACCTTGTCACAGTTACATTCTCTTGATTGTTCAAAGTTAATTTTGATTTTTTTTTCATTGAAATGCAAGAGTTGGATTATTTCAGTAGTGTTTTGTCGTGATTTACCTTGTCACAGTTATATTCTCTTGATTTTTCAAAGTTAATTTTGTTTTTTTTTTTCGTTTAAATGCAAGAGTTGGATTATTTCAGTAGTGTTTTGTCGTGGTTTACCTTGTCACAGTTAAATTCTCGTGATTTTTAAATGTTCATTTTGATTTTTTTTCGTTAGAATGCAAGAGTTGGAATATTTCAGTAGTGTTTTGTTGCGGTTTATCGTGTCACAGTTACATTTTTTTAATTTTTCAAAGTTCATTTTGATTTTTTTCATTGAAATGCAAGAGTTGGATTATTTCAGTAGTGTTTTATCGTGGTTTACCTTGTCACAGTTACATTCTCTTGATTTTTAAAGTTCATTGTGGAGTTCTTTCATTGGAATGCAAGAGTTGGAATATTTCAGTAGTGTTTTGTTTTGGTTTACTTTGTCACAGTTACATTTTCTTGATTTTCAACGTTCATTGCGGATATCTTTCATTGAAATGCAAGAGTTGGAATATTTCAGTAGTGTTTTGTTGTAGTTTACTTGCATTTATTTGGATTATTTCAGTAGTGTTTTGTCATGGTTTACCTTGTCACAGATACATTCTCTTGATTTTCCAAAGTTCATTGCGAATTTCATTTATTGAAATGCAAGAGTTGGAATATTTCAGTAGTGTTTTGTTGTAGTTTACCTTGTCACAGTTACATTTTCTTGATTTTTCACAGATACATTCTCTTGATTTTCCAAAGTTCATTTTGAATTTCATTCGTTGAAATGCAAGAGTTGAAATATTTCAGTGGTGTCTTGTCGTGGTTTACCTTCTCAGAGTTACATTCTCTTGATTTTTCAAAGTTCATTTTGAATTTCTTTCATTGAAATGCAAGAATTGGATTATTTCAGTAGTGTTTTGTCGTGGTTTACCTTGTCACAGTTACATTCTCTTAATTTTTCAATGTTCATTTTGAATTTCTTTCATTGAAATGCAAGAGCTGGATTATTTCAGTAGTGTTTTGTCATGGTTTACCTTGTCACAGTTACATTCTCTTGATTTTCAATGTTCATTGCTGATTTCTTTCATTGAAATGCAAGAGTTAGGATTATTTCAGTTTACCTTGTCACAGTTACATTTTCTTGATTTTTCGAAGTTCCTTTTGAATTTTTTTCGTTGAAATGCAAGAGTTGGATTATTTCAGTAGTGTTTTGTCATGGTTTACCTTGTCGCGGTTACATTCTCTTGATTTTTAAACGTTCATTGAGGATTTCTTTCATTGAAATGCAAGAGTTTCAATAGAAACATTTCAATAGTGTTTTGTTGTAGTTTACCTTGTCACAGTTACATTTTCTTGATTTTTCAAAGTTCATTTTGAATTTCTTTCGTTTAAATGCAAGAGTTGGAATATTTCAGTAGTGTTTTGTTGCGGTTTATCTTGTCACAGTTAAATTCTCCTGATTTTTCAAAGCCCATTTTTAATTTCTATCATTGAAATGCAAGAGTTGGGATATTTCAGTAGTGTTTCGTCGTGGTTTACCTTGTCACAGTTACATTCTCTTAATTTTTCAAAGTTCATTTTGAATTTATTTCTATGAAATGAAAGAGTTGAAATATTTCAGTAGTGATTTGTCATGGTTTACCTTGTCACAGTTACATTCTCTTGAATTTTCAAACTTCTTTTTGGTTTTATATTGGTGAAATGCAAGAGTTGAAATATTTTCAGTAGTGTTTTGATCTGGTTTACCTTGTCACAGTTACATTCTCTTGATTTTTCAAAGTTAATTTTGGTTTTATTTCAGTGAAATGAAAGAGTTGGAATATTTCAGTAGTGTTTTGTTGTGGTTTACCTTGTCACACTTACATTTTCGTAATTTTTTAAGGTTCATTTTGGATTTATTTCGATGAACTGCAAGAGTTGGAATATTTCAACAGTGTTTCGCATGGTTTACCTTGTCAAAGTTACATTGTCCTAATTTTTTAAAGTTCATTTTGGATTTCTTTCATTGAAATGCAAGAGTTGGAATATTTCAGTAGTGTTCTGTTGTGGTTCACCTTGTCAGAGTTGCATGCTCTTGATTTTTGCATGTTCAATTTTAATTTCGTTTGTGGAAATGTAAGAATTGGGACGTTTCAGTAGTATTTAGTCAGGGCTTACATTTTCACAGCTAGATTCTCCTGATTTTTCAATTTTACTATTTATTTTCCTTCATTGAAGTGCAAGATCTGGAATATTTCAGTAGTGTTTTGTCATGGTTTACCTTGTCACAGTTACATTTTCTTAATTTTTAAAGTTCATTTTGAATTTCTTTTCGTTGAAATGCAAGAGTTGGAATATTTCAGTAGTGTTTTGTCATGGTTTACCTTGTCACAGATACATTCTCTTTATTTTCCAAAGTTCATTTTGAATTTCATTCGTTGAAATGCAAGAGTTGGAATATTTCAGTAGTGTTTTTTCATGGTTTAACTGGTCACAGTTATATTCTCTTGATTTTTCAAAGTTCATTTTGAATTTCTTTCATTGAAATGCAAGAGTTGGAATATTTCAGTAGTGTTTTGTCGTGGTTTACCTTGTCACAGTTACATTCTATTGATTTTTCAAAGTTCATTTTGAATTTCTTTCGTGAAATGCAAGAGTTGGAATATTTCAGTGGTGTTTTGCCGTGGTTTACTTCGTCAAAGTTACATTCTATTAATTTTTCAAAGCTCATTTTGGAATTCTTTCGTTGAAATGCTAGAGTTGGAATATTTCAGTAGTGTTTTGTCGTGGTTTACTTTGTCACAGTTACATTCTCTTGATTTTTCAAAGTTCATTGTGGATTTCTTTCGTTGAAATATGTTTTTTTGTGCTTTACCTTGGCACATTTACATTTTCTTGTTTTTTGTTAGGTTAGGTTAGGCTAGATCAAGTTAGGTTAGGTTAGGTTAGCCTAAGTACGCGCGCGTACGTATGCTAACCTAACCTAACCTAACCTAACCTAACCTAACTGTGCATTTAAACGAAAGAAATCAAAAATGAAGTTTGAAAAATTAAGAGAATGTAACTGTGACAAGGTAAACCACGACAAAACACTACTGAAATAATCCAACTCTTGCATTTCAATGAAAGAAATTCAAAATTAACTTTGAAAAATTAAGAGAATGTAACTGCGACATGGTAAACCATGACAAAAAATATTCCAAATCGTGCATTTCAACGAAAGAAATCGAAAATGAAGTTTGTAAAATTAAGAGAATGTAACTGTGACAAGGTAAACCACGACAAAACACTACTGAAATAATCCAACTCTTGCATTTCAATGAAAGAAATTCAAAATGAACTTTGAAAAATTAAGAGAATGTAACCGCGACATGGTAAACCATGACAAAACACTACTGAAATAATCCAACTCTTGCATTTCAATGAAAAAAATTCAAATGAACTTTGAAAAATTAAGAGAATGTAACTATGACAAGGTAAACCACGACAAAACACAACTGAAATATTCAAACTCTTGCATTTCAATGAAAAAAATGAAAATGAACTTTGAAAAATCAAGAGAATGTAACTGTGACACGATAAGCCACAACAAAACACTACTGAAACATTCCAACTCTTGCATTTCAACGAAAGAAATTCAAAATGAACTTTGAAAAATCGAGAGAATTTAACTACGAGATAGTAAACCATGACGAAACACTAGTGAAATAATCCAACTCATGCATTTCAATGAAAGAAATCCAAAATGAACTTTGAAAAATCACGAGAATGTAACTCTGACAAGGTAAACCACAACAAAACACTACTGAAATATTCCAACTCATGCATTTCAACGAAAGAAATTCAAACTGAACATTGAAAAAACATGAAAATGGAACTGTGACAAAGTAAACTAAGACAAAACACTACTGAAATTATACAACTCATTCATCTAAATGAGAGATATTCATAATGAACTTTGAAACATCAAGAGAATGTAACTGTGACACAGTAAACAAAGACAAAACACTACTTAAATATTCCAACTCTTGCATTTCAATAAAAGAAATCCGCAGCGAACGTTTAAAAATCAAGAGAATGTAACTGCGACAAGGTAAACCATGACAAAACACTACTGAAATAATCCAACTCTTGCATTTCAACGAAAGAAATTCAAAATGAACTTTGAAAAATCAAGAAAATGTAACTATGACAAGGTAAACTACAACAAAACACTACTGAAATATTCCAACTCTTGCATTTCAATGATAAAAATCCGCAATGAACGTTGAAAATCAAGAAAATGTAACTGTGACAAGGTAAACCACAACAAAACACTACTGAAATATTCCAACTCTTGCAATTCAATGAAAGAAATGCACAATGAACTTTGAAAATCAAGAGAATGTAACTGTGACATGGTAAACCACGACAAAACACTACTGAATTAATCCAACTCCTGCATTTCAATGAAAAAAATCAAAATGAACTTTGAAAAATCAAGAAAATGTAACTGTGACACGATAAACCACAACAAAAGACTACTGAAATATTCCAACTCTTGCATTTCAACGAAAAAAATTCAAAATGAACTTTGAAAAATTACGAGAATATAACTGTGACAAGGTAAATCACGACAAAACACTACTGAAATAATCCAACTCTTGCATTTCAACGAAAAAAAAAAAATCAAAATGAACTTTGAAAAATCAAGAGAATGTAACTGTGACAAGGTAAATCACGACAAAACACTACTGTAATAATCCAACTCTTGCATTTCAATGAAAAAAAATCAAAATGAACTTTGAAAAATCAAGAGAATGTAACTGTGACAAGGTAAACCACAACAAAACACTACTGAAATATTCCAACTCTTGCATTTCAACGAATGAAATCCACAATGAACTTTGAAAAATCAGGAAAATGTAACTGCGACAAGGTAAACTACAACAAAACACTACTCAAATAATCCAATTCTTGCATTTAAATGAAAGAGATCAACAATGAACTTTGAAAATCAAGAGAATGTAACAGTGACAATGTAAATCACGACAAAACACTACTGAAAGATTATAACTCTTCAATTTCAATGAAAAAAATTCAAAATGAACTTTGAAAAATCAAGAGAATATAACTGTGATAAGGTGAACCACGACAAAACACTACTGAAATATTCTAACTCTTGCATTTCAAGGATAGAAATTCAAAATGAACATTGATAAATTAAGAGAATGTAACTGTGACAGGGTAAATCATGACAAAACACTACTGAAATATTCCAACTCTTGCATTTCAACGAAAGAAATCCAAAATAAACTTTTAAAATCAAGAGAACGAAAGTGTGACAGGGTAAACCACGACAAAACACTACTGAATTATTCCAACTCTTGCATTTCAACGAAAGAAATTCAAAATGAACTTTGAAAAATCAATAGAATGTAGCTGTGACAAGGTAAACCACGATAAAACACTACTGAAATAATTAAACTCTTGCATTTCAATGAAAAAAATCAAAATGAACTTTGAAAAAATAAAGAGAATGTAACCGTGACAAGATAAACCACAACAAAATACTACTGAAATATTCCAACTCTTGAAATTCAACGATATAGATTAAAAATCAAATTTGAAAAGTGATGAGAATGTAACTGTGACAAGGTAAACCTTGACGAAACACTCCTGAAATATTGCAACTCATGCATTTCAATGAAAGAAATCCAAAATGAACTTTGAAAAATCAAGAGAATGTAACTTTGACAAGGTAAACCACAACAAATCACTACTGAAATATTCCAACTCTTGCATTTCAACGAATGAAATTCAAAATGAACTTTGAAAATTCAAGAAAATGTAGCTGCGACAGGGTAAACTACAACAAAACACTACTGAAATATTCCAACTTTTGCATTTCAATGAAAGAAATCTACAATGAACGTTGAAAATCAAGAGAATGTAACTGCGACAAGGTAAACTACATCAAAACACTACTGAAATATTCCAACTCTTGCATTTCAATGAAAGAAATCCACAATGAACTTTGAAAATCAAGAGAATGTAACTGTGACAAGGTAAACCATGACAAAACACTACTGAAATATTCCAACTCTTGCATTTCAACGAAAGAAATCCAAAATGAACTTTGAAAAATCAAGAGAATGTAACTGTGACATGGTAAACCATGACAAAACAATAATGTTGTGAGAGGGAGTCAAAAGTTGAGGGATGGGGCCCTTTTGTGTCCCAAAATGCGCAAATTAAAAAATATTAAAAAATGGGGGCTCAGGGGGCCTTTTGGGCACCGGGGGACCTTTGGGGGCCCGGGGGACTTTTGGGGTTGGGGGGGGGTCCTTTGGGTTGGGGTATGGGGGTCCTTTGAGGTTGGGGTATAGGGTCCTTTGGGGTTGGGGTAGGGGACCTCACGACACTGTTCAAATGGAACTTGTGTATTATAGCGACCACAGAGTTTTACCCTCAAATGCTCTTCTAAGACATCTTCTAAAATCATCTTTCAAAATGCCTTTAACTGTTTTGCCTAAATAATTCCCTAAAATGTCTAAGACGGTTTCGCCCAAATAACCCCTAAACGTAATTTCTGCGTGTTTCTTTGTTTTTGGCATCCCTGTGCTGTCATATTTGAAATTACTAGGAAACCATATTTGAAAACGTTTATCTCTTCATCTATAAGATCAAAACATTCGCCCGGAAACAATTCTCCTGGAAGAACTCCAAAGACATTAATAAACTTCGCCCGGAGACAATTCTCCTTGGAAATACATCAAAGACATTAATAAACTTCACAATTTCTCGGAAACGTGTTCTCCCTGGGGATTCCATGCCCATATATGGTGCTCCGTCGGACTGACAGCACAGGTGTTCTCCCTAGGGATTCCATGCCCATATATGGTGTGGGATCGGGACTGCCAGCACAAGTGTTCTCCCTAGGGACTCTATGCCCATATATGGTGTTCTCGTGGGACCTCCTGACCCCTTTCTACTCCCATAATAAGAAATACAAAAGCCCAAAACAAGAAAACAAGCTTGAACTACGATATTATACATAAAAGGCATCTTTTTATCAGTTTTATTTTTTCATCATCTAGCAGCGTACTTTAAAATCATTGAAAGGTGTTCAATGGCTCATTTTAAAGGAAATTGTTACATCTAGTGCCTTTTGTAATTAAAAAAAACTAGTTTTTGAAATACAATCAATTTTTACAAGACCAACTGTGTGTTCATGTACAAGCTTGATGAATGACGTTATAATCGTAGGTTGTAACCATATAAGACGGAATAAATGAATGCGATATTTATACACGCTTATCTTTTGACGAGATTTTCATTAGAATTGGAAGATTTCTCAAGAGTAGCATAAAATTTAAGCATGAATGAAAGTGATAAAGCAGAATGTATTCCGTCAGATTACGTGATTAACCGGATGTAAATATTTTTAAACTCGAACTGTCAAGAAAAAGGCCTTTCGAAGAAATGAGTAACCAAGGTAACAAGGCTGTGAATCCAAAAAAGGAAAAATTTCGTGATTTAAGCTTTGAAAATTTGAGTGCGTCAGTACCTATAAAAGCAGAATCTATTTCTGCCCGATTACATGAAAAATCGGGCACATGCATTTCTAAAATTGAACCGTCAAAAAAAAGGCATTTTGAAGAAATAAGTGATCAAGGTCCTAGCAGGACTGTGAATCCGAAACAAGAAAAAAAGCAAGAAAAAAACAAACAAATCAAAGAACGACGTCGAAAAAAAATCTAACAATCGACGAGAATTTTGGAACGACAAAAGACGATCCCTATTGGAACGATCCCTTGTGGTATTTGTTTGGCTTGTTTAATACCAAGTTACCATTTAAGTAAAAAGTATTGTCTCAACCGTCTTGTCTCAACTTCATTTTTTTCAAGCAGAGTGTGTTAAAATTCCAATTGCTGTCAAATTGATTCAAGATTCATGCCTAAGGCATAAACCATATGTTACCACAGATTGCATTGAACTCGAATCCTCCAGGGCCAGAAGGAGAATCCTCTCTCAGCTTAACTGTGGCAACTTGTAACAAAAATTTTTCATTTAGTTTATGGTGTCTAAGACGTGATAATAATTTGTGAAAAATTATCCCATACAATCGTGGAGCAATTAATCCTGGTTGTAGGGATAGCTGCAACCTAGGAAGAGGCAAACACGTCCAATAGTTTCAAAAATAATAGCCTAAAACTCCTTAAAAACTGTGTCAAAAAGATGCATTCAAAAAAAAAGGCATGATCACGTCCCAAAGTAAAATTTTTATAGTAAAGTTATTATAAAGAACGAACTTTAGCTTATAGTAACTGAAATATTAAAATAAACCGTCATACACATGATCATGCAACGCATATAGATAGGATATATAAAGGATCAGTACAGTGATGTCAGAACGAGACACAAAGGACACCCTTGTAACTGGCGAGGCCGAAACTGATGTAAAGTAAACTTAAAGTCCCTTACATTAGTAGAAGGGCCTCATGAGCTCGTGTCACCCACCCCTGCTGCCACCTATAACTTTTTTTAACACCAAATATGGGCATAGCCTCCCTAGGGAGAACACGTGGTTAATGGGGTCAATGACCTCTTTCTCCATGGTCTCTTTCTCCAGGTGTGTTTTTGGCACGCTCTCAGCAAATGTTATGATCCAGAAATAGTATTTGTTGTTGTTTCCGAGGCAAATGTCAAGGTCAATGTTGTTGTTGTTGTTATAAGTGCAGGCTCTCAGCGAATGTTATGAGTTTCCAGAAATTTGGAACACCTGTGCTGTCGACCTCAATTCCCCTATCGTGAATCAATAATTCCCTTTAGAAACAACAAATTAATTCCCCTTTCTTGACAGATCAATCAACCAATGACATCATCTGTTAGAATTTAAAAATTTTCGCATAGAAACGATTCTCCAGGAATATATCCAAGTCATTAATGTCTTTGCCTCGGAAACAACTCTACTGGTCGAACTCCAAAAGATATTAATAACCAAACGCAATGGAAACAATTCTCCAAGAAACATCTTAGCGATGAATTGTTTTAGCGCGCGAAAAGTTTTCTTTGTAATTTCAATGTGAAAGCACAGGGATGCCAAACAAAAGGAACACGCTGAAATTACGTTTAGGGATTATTTGGGCGAAACCGTTTTAGCCATTTTATGGGATTATTTCGGCGAAACAGTTAGAGACATTTTAAAAGATAATTTTAGAAGAGAATTTGAGGGTGAAACTCTGTGATCGTTATAATACACAAGTTCCATTTGAACAGTATTGTGAGGTCCTCTACCCAGCCCCAATGGGTTCCAATCCTCTTACCCCAACCTCGAAGGAAGCCCCCAGTCCTCAAAGGCCCCCCAAGCTCCCAAAGGGCCACCGGCACCCCCAAAGTAAACTAAAAAGTAAAAATTTCGAAATGTTATCCCCTAAACGCCCTCCTCAGGGTTCCTTCTTTAATTTAATTCCTTTAAAATGAGCCATTATACAGCTCTATGATTTTCCAGTGCCCAGCTATATATTTGCGCATTAGGGGGTGGGGGGGGGGAGAAGTTTAAACTTACCTTTTATTTACATCAGAAATAAAATTTACCCCCACCCCCACCCTAATGTGCGAATATATACCCTGAATTGGTATATATGGAGGTGGGGGTAAAATTCATTTCCGACAAAAATGACTATTATATTTGGAAAGAGCATAAGAAAAGGCATCGAGTGGTATGTTTACTTTATTCGTAAGTCAATAATATGAATAGCGAAAAATTTACCCATATCTTTAATATTTCGAAAGCACCTAGGGAAGGGGATCAAGTTGAAACATGCTGAAAACTGCGAGGAGGATGTTGAACTTAAGGGTAATTGTCTTTATTGTTCCCGCTCAATTTTCGAAACTGGTCTTACAGATCTTGGTAACGCCACTGCTTGTATCTCGTCGATAGCAAACCCGGTATGAGACTATTGACAGAAACACAATTAGTCTTCGACACCTGGGTTCTTATTGTTAATCCAGTTTAACGCAGGAGAAAAAACAAAAGTAGAAGCACGTTAGATTCTATGAAGATCAAATTAGATGAGCAGGTTAAAATATGTAGAAGAAAATATAACCACTTCTGAACTAAAAATTGAATTTTTTTGCATATGAAATTAATCTTGATTGGGTCACTTTGGGAAAAAAAGAGCATGGGAGGGGGCCAAGCTGCCCTCCAGTTTTTGTATCACTTAAAAAGAGTACTAGAACTTTTAATTTCTGTTCAAATGAGCCCTTTCTTGATATTCTAGGACTACTGGTTCGATACAATCACCCCTGGGGAAAAAAAGAAAAAAAACAAACAAATAAACACGCATCCATGATCTTTCTTCTGACAAAAAATACAAAATTCCACATTTTTGCAGATAGGAGCTTGAAACCTCTATAGCAAGGTTCTCTGATACACTGAATCTGATGGTGTGATTTTCATTAGAGTTCTACGACTTTTAGGGGTTGTTTCCCCTTTTTTCTAAAATAAGTCAAATTTTATCAGACGCGTAACTTTTGATACATATTTGAAATCAGCATAAAAATCTGATTCTTCTGATGCATCTATTGGTATCAAAACTCTGTTTTTTAGAGTTTCAGTTACTATTGAGCCGGGTCACTCCTTACTTACAGTTAGTTACCACGAACTGTCTGACAATGGGTAAAGTTCATAACTTCCAGCCCTTCCCTCGGGAACTGTGGGGGATTAAGTCATCCTCAAAGGCATATTTATCAGATTTTCGGCTATGCTGAACAAAATTGATATCTCAAAATTTCGATTGGGTGACTTTGGGAAAAAAATGAGCGTGGAAGGGGGCCAAGTTGCCCTCCAATTTTTTGGTCACTTAAAAAGGACACTAGAACTTTTAATTTCAGTTCAAATGAGCCCTCTTACGATATTCTAGGACTACTGGATCGATACGATCACCCCTGGGGAAATAAAAAAAAAAGAAAGAAAAAAAAAACAAATAAACACTCATCCGTGATCAAAAATTGTATTTTTGTCCTTCTGACAAAAATACAAAATTCCGCATTTTTGCAGATAGGAGCTTGAAACTTCCACAATAGGGTTTTCTGATACGCTCAATCTGATGGTGTGATTTTCATTAAAGGTCTATGACTTTTTGGGGGTTTTTCCCTCTTTTTTCGAAAATAAGGCAAATTTTCTCAGGCGCGTAACTTTTGACGAATATGACTAAACTTAATGAAACTTATATATATGGAATCAGCATACAAATTTGATTCTATTGATGTATCTATGAGCATCAAAATTCCGGTTTTTAGAGTTTTGGTTACTATTGAGTCGGGTCGCTCCTTACTTACAGTTCGTTACCACGAACTGTTTGATATCAAAAGAATCGGCTTATTACGCTGATTACAAATATAAAGTTTTATTAAGTTTTGTGTTACCTACCAAAGGCTACAAGCCTGAGAAAAATTGCCTGATTTTCGAAAAAGAGGGAAAATATCCCCTAAAAGTCAAAGAATCCTATTGAAAACCACACCACCAGATTCAGCGTATTAGAGGATCCTACTGTAAAGGTTTCAAGCAGGGTGCTACCACTTCGAATAACCGTCAAAAGCATCAAAAGTCATAACATCCAAAAGGAAAATCCGTCAGAACCACCAACCGTCACAATATGCCAAAAAATTTATAATTTTATATAATAGCAATAAGTATATAATAGTTTAGAAACAAATTTTGGCTATATATTTGCACATCAGGGGGTGGGGGTAAATCATAGCATATATTAAATACTTAACCCAACCTAACCTAGGTATCTTTCCCCCATTAAACCCCCAAAAGGTAGGGTTTTAAATTTGGGTTGTTGTGACGGTTGGTGGTTCTGACGGATTATTTTGTCGATGTTATGATGGATTTTGTGCATGTTATGGCGTTGGATGTCCTGACGGTTGGATGTTATTACGCCTTCCCGTTTCAAACTCCTGTCTGAAAAAATGTGGAATTTCGTATTTTTTTACCAGAAGAATGATCACTGATGCCTGTTGTTTTTTTTTCCAGGGGTGATCGTATCGACCAAGTGATTCTAGAATGTCGGGAGAGAGGTCACTCGAACAGAAATTAAAAAGTCTAGTGTCCTTTTTAAGTTACCAAGAAGATTGGAGAGCAACTAGACCCCTCCCACGCCCCTTTTTTTCTAAAACCGGCGATTCAATATTTGAGAGCGCCATTTTGTTCAGCATAGTTGAAAGGCCCAATAAATATCCTTTGCAGTTAACATAACCCCCGCAGCCCCTGGGGAAAGGTCTTTAAGTTAAAAATTTTGCCCATTTTTTACGTATAGTATTTGTTACTGGGACGTATTCATACATTTTTAGGATGGGGGAGGGGAGAATTTTCTGCTGGGATAACTTTCCAAGGGTAGAATTTTCCATGTGGAAGGACGTTCGGGGGGGGGGTTAACTTGAACGGGGAAATTTTATCATGGGGGACTCTCCCGTAATTCATGTACGAAATTATTTTTATATGTCTTGTTTTAGCTTTACCGACTCAATTTTACCCACGGAGATGTTGAGGGTAATTGTCCTGGTTAAATTTTCACCGGGATTTAACTGTCTATAGGATATTTTCGTGGGGAGGGGATTTTTCCGTGTAGATTTAGCCAGATTTTCTGGCATTATTTAAAAAATGATCAGAAATTAAGTAAAAAAATAAATATCCATTTATTTATTTGTTTATGCATGCATGTATTTGTAAATTTTTCCCCCACAACGGCTCCATATTTTTGTTTTAAAATTGGCACCCTGGTATATTTTGCCTGAAAAAAAACCCATCTAGATGGGTCATAAGTTTGAGAAATTTTTTAAGATCCCTAATTTCAAAAAATAATTCATATGATAACGTCATATCTATGAAAATATTTCAAAAGTACAAATACGTCATTTCCGCGCCAGGAGCTGTTCTTTCATTTTTAGTATCTATGGCGCATGTAAAAATACACAAAAACAAGGCTAAGTATAAAATATCAAATGTAATGATTCTATTTACAAAAGATATTTCCAGCAGTTTGATAATATCTCTAGGACAAAAACATAAATTAACTCTTGCTCAAAATGAACAAACTAGAGCATCAAATGAGACAAGATCAAGAGGACGACCTTAAAAAACGTAAATCCGCAATCGGTGAAAATGAACATTCTAGACCATCAAATGTGACATGACTAATCCAAGCAGCTAAGGCAAAGGGTATTGAAAAAATATCTGATGATTGATAAAGAAAATGAATAAAAAAAATATGTCGTTAGAATACTGGCGAAAAAGACAATTATGAGTCGAAAACTAATTTTAAGAAAAAATAAATACGCTTTAATATTTAACCGGCAGCTAAAATTACAACGACTCAAAAACGAAACTGAAATATAAAGAAATGCGTGGTTAAAAGATAAGCAGCAGTGGAAATTGCAACGAGTCAAAAACGAAAGCGATGCGGTCACTGAAAAAAATTCTAAAGTAATGATGAACTAAATTGAAGAACAAAGACATATGCGGTTAAAAGATAAGCGGCAGCGAGACTTACAGCGAGGGGAAAAAAGTGAAGTACAAAAAATGCGGTTACAAGACACACTACAATGGAAATCAGGACGAATCAAAAATTAAAGTGAAGAACAAAGAAATATGTGGCTAAAAGATATGTAACAGTGGAGATATTCGAAGAAATATTGCGAGACACAAAAAACTATGCCAAGGGTTACATGAAAATGTCCAGGATAATGTAAATCAGCCTGCTGCTTCACTGGAGCAACAGCCATGGATACGAGACAAGTGACAATGAAAATCGATATATATAAAAGCCTGTCTATCACATCACAAATAAAAAATCGTTAAACACATACAAAAAGTCAAGGATGATGTAAATCAACCTCCTGCTTCACTGTAGCAACGGCATCGGATATGAGACAAGTGACTATGAAAATGGTGGAAAGAAAAAGATGGAATATCACGTGGCTTTCCACTCTCTGAAATCATGTACACCAGGCAGTGCTTACCAAGCGTGGTGGGAGTGTGCAAAGAACGGCGGACCTGGGGGAGCTATACCAAGAGTGTTGGAACTATGTCAAGCATGGTGGATATGGGACAAGCCTGGTAAAAGGACGCGACTTTGATCATCACAGCAAGCTGGGAATGTACATTACACACTTACTAATTAAAATTAAAGAGCCGTAATAATCACATCACATCACATCAAAAATACAAGTACATCAAAATGCATCACATAAAATACATCAAACACAAAGATTCATTTATTCCAAATCAGACCAAAATATTTCTTCAAAACCGCTGTTTTCATGCGCTGAATGACTGGTGGATTCTTCGTTGTCTCCCGATCCCTTCTGTGTATTTTTCTTGTTGTCCACGTCAACCAAACTTGACCTTCTTTTCTTCCCTCTTTTGGTTTCTTGAGACGAGCTTGGCTCTCTGGTGTTCATATCCTCTGAGACCATAGGCTCTCTGATTTCCATATTCCTTACCAACCTCGAGTCTAAAATTTCAGGTAGTAAGGATTCATTCCAGAGAGCTTCAAGTTTTGGAAATATTTTCGCCCAGTATTCTTTCGACCGGTGAACTGTAATTGTATCCCAGTCATCAATGGAGTAAAAAACTATTAAGGGGCATATCTTTCTATCTAGTATCTCGAGTTGACCTTGTATCTGGGAAAAATACCTATGATTTTTTTTAACTGAAGACCTTCACTGGATAATTCAATAAAAAATCCTTTGACTAGATTTTTGGACTGAGCAGCATCATAAATGGTTTTGAATTCTGGTATATTATGTACAGTTTTTATCTCTATAGGTGTGCCATCAGAGAGCAATCCATCTACAGATACACAAAGATATTGATGTTGTGGATGCACATTAAGTCCTATTTCATCTCCCTTTATGACTTTTAAGTTGAATTTCTTTTCATATGCTTCTAGAGCAACTACTTCTAAATCCAAACCCTTTTTCATAAGGGCAGAGCAGAATCTAGATGCCAAATTTCGAATTTGCTTAACAATTGGGGCAACTCTAATGCTATTTTTTCTAGTTGCAATTCTATGAAAATAACTGCTCGTTATTCTTCTAGATCTCTCTTCAACCCAGTTCTCATTTTTTGATTGCCCCTTGGTATTATAAAACAAACGGCTAATGCTAGCACTATCCAATTTTAAATGTTGCTTAGTATATTTTTGTCTGGCTGAGCTTATTTCATCAGAAGTCATATCTGGCTTATTGCAGTTTGGTCCATATTCCCGATCGCCAAAGTTGTTATTTCTGTTTTTTAACTTAGCAAAATGTTTTCCTCCAAGAGAACTATAATAACTGGTCAAATTACGTTTAGATCTTAAGCGATGTTCTGCTGTTTTTTTGCAATACTTTTTCGTCAAGCAAGAAGGACTGGACCTAAAAATATTTTTCCAAGCTAATTGATGCCATTTTGGACCTGAATTATAAGCAAGGCTGGCTCCATTTACTCTTGCATGGTATGAACCTCCCTTAGACCGGCTTATTTGCTTTCCCCCGATGAACTTTGCAACAACTGACATGTAGCTTTCAGCTAAGTTTGTAGTTACGTCATTTCGGAGCTGCTCTGATTTTCGACACACAACCTCTACCCCTGGCATAACATCCTCAAACACGTGCATGGGCAGAGTATTCCACCGACTTTCTATTTTGTCATTAATGAATTTAGGGCAACCGGAATCGGATTTTGTGGGGTTTCCAAAAACTTGATACGGACCTCTTTTTAACAGGCTCTTCAATTCTTCCGCTGTTTCATTATTTTCGGAATTTATTTTGATCGAACCCCTTAAATTTTTGGTCAATTGCTGGATAATTCCTCTGGGAAGAAATTTGGGGTACAAACCTTTCTTATTTTTCCACAAGTTATATAGATGCGTTGTATAGTTCTTTGTGACGTGATTGGCACATTCATCTTTCCGTATGTTTGAACCGTAAGAGACACACTGTTTTAGCTTATAAAAAACACTTGAATCACCGTCACCAATAAACTCTAAAAACTGTAATCCATGCATCTCTTCACTGGAACGAAAGCCTTCAACTAGAATGTCTGTTTCCATGCTCTTCGAATTTCCGTTATAGTTCAGAAAACAGAAATGGTCTTTAGGACTTACTTTAGAGTTTGCAAAAGAAAAACACATATAAAAATATTTATTTTTTATGCCAATATATAACAGTTTTTTCGTCAATGCATTTATGATAACCGCAACACAACCTTTGGCTGAATAATCATGCCCTTTGCTACGCTTATTCTACCCTCCATCACATATCACTTTTATCCAGTATGAGTCCTCTTTATACCTATCTTCATGAATGGCTAATTGTAAGGCCTCTCGTCCATTTTCTCGCAAAATTTCCGACGAACTATTCATCCAAGCACTACACAGCTGTCTTTCAATACGGGAATAAACTATTTGCGACATTGGCTTCACTCCAAGCACTCCGAAGAGTTCACACTATGTAGAATATCCACCTCAAGTGCCCATGGCTCCCCACACGGCCTTCAAATTCAAGCAACCTTTTAAAATTGAGTCTTTTTTTGAGAAAGTAACCTGTTTACTTTCTGTACTAAAGCATGAAAGATATTATTTTACACTTGTTACTGGACAATCTGGTTCATTTTTAATCCTCTTTTCCCAGTTACACTTTTTACATTTAACTTTCAGTTCAGTTTGCAGGCCTTTCTGTTCTAATTGTTTTATTATCAAATTATCATATGATAGTCTACAACTAATCTTGTGTGTGAATACAGAAGCTACTTCACTGAGGAAATGTCTTAGATTTACAATGCAATTTCCATCTGAAATTCCAGATAAGTCAATATCGGTAAATGTTGCTGACCTATCGATACCAGAAGAACCTCCACCGCTTCCCAAATTCTGTGCTTCGTTTAGTTTAGGATTTACTGAAAGTTCTTCTGTAATTTCAGATAAGGTTGAAAAATCATCTTTTTGTTCTCCAAGCCGTACCTTCCTAAAAATAAAAAATGAAACATAAAAAGGAATGCTGGTTGATAAACTCATCATTCACAACATATATACACATAAGGGAAGTAATTATTGATGTATTGGAAACACTACTACTACTAACAACTCACCGCAGCACTAAGTCACCTGAGGCCAAAACAGCTACACACGCCCCCAACCCATCTTATTCTATTCAAAGCCCCCTTTTTACACCCTCCTTGGAAGTTTCCATTTCCCTTGAATCTTTCTTTATGACATCATTCCACTCCAACCACAGACGACCTGCTTTCCGTTTAGCTCTAGGTGGTTGACCGAAAAGAAAAAATCTTCAGCAGTCTGTTATCTCTCATGCGCACAACGTGCCCTAACCATCTCAAATTTTCTCTCATTATAGTCATAGAAAGAGGGATTTGACCACACTGGGGCAAATCCGGATTGACTACTCCCTCTTAATTTATTAACATGTCAATACAACATTTTATTATCATGCCGTCTAGCTGCATCTTCCAGATCCTCGGCAATTTTAGCCAAGGTCTCCACTTCACACCTCCTGAGTTCTTATTTTTTGCTTTCTCCACTTTCATTACATTTTTATTTTCATATGATCCATTGGAAGTGATCTGTTTTATACAGCTCATAAGGATAGATATAACTTTACAAATCTCAGGAATAGCTCAGGGATAGATTATTGTTTTTTCCCTTTAGAAACTACTATAAAAAAAAGCCGAAGTAAAGCTTATTGCATATCATTATATACCAGAACTCCCGTGTCAAGGCCCTGGGATGTCTTCTTCATAGCTTCACAAGTCTGATAGCTGGAAACCAGGCGCTAGAAAGGCCCCCTACTCCCCCTCCTCGCCCAAAAAACAAAGCTAAAAAACTTTCAAGCAAGTTTGCTTCCTCTATTGGATATCCTGGAGGCAAGTAGGCTAGTTAATCTTCCTCCAAATCATAAAACATCCTTTCATCTGAAACAGAAATTTATATTGTTTGTGTAGAGCTGGTAAGATTTTTCTGCATCCTCCTCCATAAAATTACATTGTACGTGTCTGGGAAGCCTAATGTGAATTTGTCTCCTAACCATTGTACATATAAAAAAAGGTTTTTTCCATAAATTTTAGATTGAAGGGGATGTAAACCCAGAACCCATCGGAAGCAATTTTAAAAGCTTCTGGACTGGATATTAGTATATGTAATATTTACTTACCGGTATTTTAAATTCAGCCACCTTCTGTTTATATTTTCTTCCTCATGGCTCAAAGGTCTTTTTGACAGTTTCTATCCGAAAGTCATAATGATATACAGAACAGAGTCCAATCAAAATTGCGGGCTTTCTTCCTATTGGCTGACGAAATAACGCTACCAAGCGGGAAAAAGTGGGAAAATAAAGTAAAAATCGAGCATTTTTTATATTTTTATTTTTTTGCTTTTATATTTAATTTGTGATAGACATCAGACACTTTCTGTAATCATTGTAGATTATAAAATCTGCATACTGTCCAAAATTCTAGCCTTTGGAGCAGATTTCATGCCTTATAGAAATAAAATAATGAAAACTGAAAATAATTTTTTGCACCAAAAAAAAATAAAAATTAATAATTCTGCAACCAACATTTTTTTTTTAAATACCAGTAGAATCAACCGCAAAAATATCTACTTTCATTTCCCATCTACTAAATTTTTATTCAACAAACTAAAATAACTTGTTTTCTTTTTTTCGACAAAAGTAAACAAATATATAGAAAAAGTGAAACCAACATTATTTTACTTTTTAACTCGGGAGTCGTCAAAAAAAAAATCAGCGCAAAATCACTTATATCGCAGCAGTTATTCCCGATTTCCTAGCATAGGGAAAATAGCATTAGCCACTAATAAAGACGATTAGCCTTAAAGACAATATGAGACCCCATTTGTTAATTAGCGTAGCTGCAAGATCACATGGAACGGCTAAGATCATTCGGTTGAAACTTTCAGAAAATATCAATTGTGATATTGGACTAAATCGGAAAGCACCATGTCCAATCAGGTTGCAAAATGGCATGTTTGCAATATCGCAGGAATAGCTAAGGGTTTTAAACTTAAACTTTCAGAGGATGTTGGGGCATATTTTAAACTTAATAAGAAATACAACTATATGCATCGTGGTTGCCAAATGGGCGTGTCCGCAATATCTCAGGAACAGCTAATGGCATTTAGTTGAAAATTTAATATATTGAACTTATAAAGAGAAAGCCATAATGTTCAAAATAGTCCAAAGCCCAAAAAACTATATTTCTGAGGCTGAACACCCCCCCCCCGTCCCCGTAGTAAGGACCGTAAGTTATGCAAGTTGCCCATTGTTACCATGTAAGGTTTATAGAAGGGGTGGTTGTTCAAATTTTGATTGAAAATCGAAAGTTTTAGTGGCCAAATAAATATGCCTCCAAGGTTGACAAACCACCTCCCAGCCTCCGGGCAAAAGTCAAAAGCTATGCAATTTGCCCATCGTTGACATATTAGGATTTTTATTGGAAAAGAGGACATGTTTAATCCTGGGTCTCCAAAAAGGCTTAGGGTATAAAGGTGAAACTTTAAGGAAATGTTGAGAGGGATGCCGAGCACAATTAAAACACTCTATATGCTTGCTTGTGGTGAAAAGGGAGTATCAGTAATATCTAAAGAGTGACGGAATTTATTAAGTTGAAAATTTCTAGGTATGTTGAGGAGATGTTGAAGAGGAATTTTAGGGTAGCCATCCCCCTCCTTACTATTTTTTGTTGCCTCTTCTGCACAACAGTGATCGAAATTTGGGAGTTGTTATTTTGTTCAAAACGAGTCAAAAGGTCTAATAGTTATACTTCCAAGGATATCATGCGCCGTAGCCTCATCATTTGGAAAAGGGGAAATATTTGAGTATGTGTGTTTAAGAAAAGGCTAAGGGCATTAAGGTAAAACTTTGGAGAATACTGAGGAATATGTATACTAAATCAAAAGATACTATAGGTATCTAGTTTATCAAGAAGAAAGATCTAAAACATTATAACAACGGGCATGTTGGGTATTGAGTTGAAACTTTCAGGATATGTTTAGGGGGATGTTGAAAACTGGTTGGAGGGTCTTCAACCCCATTCCATATCTTTTTAGCTTCCCTCCCTCCAAAAACATATTTCATATATACTTATTTTATATATTTTCAACATTGGAAAATAAACAGAAATACAGTGTTATATTTTTGTAGTGTGTTGTATCTTGAATACAATGCACAGTATTGTATCTTGAAGCGTTGAGATTTCCGGGAATTAATATTCTTAATCATAAAATGTTTTATTTATTTTCATTAGTTCTTTCCAGTCATGTTGATTATAATAACTACTGCTACTACTACTACTAACAACTCACCGCAGCACCAAGCCGCCTGAGGCCAACACAGCTACGCACGCTCCTCCTCCACCCCAATCTATTCAAAGCCTCCCTTTTTACACCCGCCCACGAAGTTCCCATTTCCTTTAAATCTTTCTTTATGACGTCCTCCCACTCCAGACGGGGACGACCTGCTTTCCGTTTAGCCCTAGATGGTTGGCCGAAAACAACAATCTTCGGCAATCTTTCATCCTTCATCCGCACAATGTGCCATAACCACCTCAACCTTTCTTTCATTATAGCCCTAGAGAGCGGTATTGAACCACATTTTTCGTATAGCCTATTGTTTGAAATACGGTCAGTCAGCCTGGTACCCAGAACAATCCGTAGGCAATTTCTCTGGAAAACATCTAGCAAATCTTCATCCGCTTTTCGGAGCGTCCATGCTTCAGAGCCATATTTGACCACTGTCATCAGTGTAGCTTCTAATATTCTAATCTTGGTTTACAGACTTATCTTCCTATTCTTCCAAACTTTTTTTAACTGTGAAAATACACCCTGAGCCTTGGCTATTCTACATTTAACATCTTCACTGCTTCCATCATCTTTACTAATAATACTACCAAGGTAAGTGAAGTTGCCCATCTGATCAATCTTTTCGTTACCCAACGTCACCTTTTCATCTTCACTTATTCCTAGCCTTAGTGACTTAGTCTTCCTAACATTAATTTTCAAACCAATTCTAGCACCCTGAACTCGCAAAACCTCTAAAACTTCATTCATTTTGCTCATACTTTCATCTAGGATGCTTAAATCATCAACATAATTCAAGTCCAGGAGAATTTTTCCTCCCCATTTGATTCCGTGGTCTCCCATTGCCTTTCCTGTGCTTCTTAAAACAAAGTCCATCAAAATAATCCATATAACGGGGGATAGAACCTAACCCTGCTTAACTCCTGATTTAATACAAAACCAGCTGCTAACCTCGTTTCCTACCTTAACCACAGCAGTGTTATTCTCGTACATAGCACTAATCACGTTATTTGTATTTGTTTGGGATGCCTTACAAGGATAAAACCTTTACTAAGGCTCTTCTATCAAAAGAATTGAATGCTGGCTCATAATCTATAAAACTGAGAACCAAAGGTGTTCGATAACTCAGTCAGTTCTGCATTAATAGCCTAAGAGTAAAAATTTGGTCGACACATCCTCTACCTTGTCTAACACTACACTGTTCTTCTCTTAAAACTTTGTCTATGGCATCTCTAAGTCTAAAAAGTATCATATTCCTAAGTAATTTACTACCTACAGAGACCAGATTAATGCCTCGATAATTACCACACTCACTTTTATCACCTTTCTTATAAAGTGGCTTAATTAAGGTCTTCCTAAAATCGTTAGGTACTTCCCCTGTTTCAAAAATCATATTCATAATCTTCAATAACTTATTTCTAACCTCAGAGCCACCATATTTAAGAAACTCATTTACCACCCTATCAGCACCTGGAGCCTTATTATTCTTCTATCCTTTTAGTACTGTTGCTAATTCCTCCTCACAAAACAAATCTTTCTTCACATCCAAGGTATCACAAAATTTTTCATTTCGCTCTATAGTTTTTCCTGCAACTCTATCTCGGTTAAGCAAGTTCTCAAAATTTTCGGCCCATCTCGGTTTAGTTTTTTCCTTATCGCTAATTGCGACCCCATTCCTATCTTTAACTGGGACAAGTCTGGATTGACTACTCCCTCTCAATTTGTTAACGTTCCAGTACAATATTTTACTATTATGCCGTCGAGCTGCATCTTCCAGATCCTCGGCAATTTTATCCATGGCCTCCACTTCACATCTCCTTAGTTCATATTTTAATGCTTTCTCCACTTTGTTTACATTTCTTTTGTTTTCATGCGATCTGTCGCTCAAATAATTCATGTACAAGCCCCTTCTCCTCTCTATTAAACATAAAGCCTTTTCACTAATATTCTTAGCTGCAATTCTAGCTTTCTTCCCTAATACACCTTCAGCAACTTCACAAATTATTTTTCTAAAATTATTCCAACCATCTTCCACATTATCAAATTTTAAACTCTCAACTATGATAACGATTTGTTTTTATTCGCCCTCTATGATTTTAGATTGTAAATCATACTGCTCAAAATACATATAGTTTTCAATAAAACAAAAATGACGCAACAGGCTGTAGAAATTTTACGACTAGCGAAGGGGAAGGGGCACTAGACAGACTCTTGTTTGTAGTATTTTTTTTCTTTTAAGTTCGATTTCAATATTCAATTTAATTTTTGGTGGTTTTAAAATTTATTTATTCATATTCATTTATATTTGTATATCGAATATGTTAGCTTTATGTCTAATTAAACAAAAAAAAAGTTCTTTTTCAACTGAAAGTAGGAGCAACATTAAAACTTTAAAAGAACAGAAATTATTACGTATATGAGGGGTGTTGCCCCCTCCTCAACACCTTGATCTTCACGCTAAAGCGTGTTAGTTATTTTAAAAGAGCTTCTTATTGTTTTAATTAAACGACCCTTGTGTTTTAGATGTTGCTCCTTAAAGAATCGGGACAAAATTCAAACTTTTGCTTGAAGAGCGAGGTGTTGAGGAGGGAGCAACACCCCTAACATACGTAATAATTTTTGTTCGTCTTAGGGTTTAATGTTGCTCCTTACTTTCAGTTGAAAAAAACTTTGTTTTTATTTCTAAAAGGTTTTTTTTCAAAAATAATTCCAGAAAACCTTGTTTCACGTCCACGAAAAAATTCCCCTTTCCACGTAAATATCCTCTAGACAGTTCAATCCCAATGAAAATTTACCCCGGACAATTACCCTTAACATCTCCACGCGTAAAATTGAGTCGGCAAAGAGGAAGCTAGACATATAAAAAGAACTTTGTATAGGAATTCTGGCAAATTCACCCAGTGAAAGAAATTTCCCCTGAGAAGTTCACCCCCTGGAAACTTCCCTTCTCATGGGAAATTATAACTGTCGAAAATCCTCCCCGCGGAAAATTCGTCATCCCCTCCACCCGAACTGGGTTGATATGATGACTCCTGAGAAAAACAAGAAAATGCATTCTGGCAAAAAATATAAATGCCACGTTTTTGCAGAGAACAGCATGAAACCTCAACAATAGGTTTCTGCGATACGCTGAATCAAATAACGCAATTTTCATTAAGATTCTTTGACTTTTAGGGGGTGTTTCCCTTCTTTTTCAAAAAATCAGGCAAATTTTCTCAGGCTCGTAGCCTTTGATGGGTATCACTAAACTTAATGAAACTTATAAATTTGGAATTAGGATAATAGATCAAGTCTTTGGTATACATATTGGTATCAAAATTGTGTTTTTTAGAGTTTCGGTTACTATTTAGCCGCATTGCTCCTTACTTACAATTCGTTATAACGAACGGTTTGATATGATCATTTATTTTAAATCCTGTTATTTTTGGTTTCATTTATTACTTAATAGTAATTTCTGTTAAATTTAAGTTTGAGTTATTGAAGGACTTTCTTTGTGCAGGTCATAAGTTTAACATGGCTCTTTACCTTTCTTAACATTTTTTTTTTCGGAAATTTGTTAAAATTAATACAACACAAAACAGAGAAATACAAACTTAATAAAAAAAAAAAAAAAAAAACAAGATAGAGAATATAATTCATAAATAGCGTAGCTATTACCGCCAAATTCTTATAATTTCGCAGAATTTGTAAGGAATGGTTGAAAAAAAAGGTGCATTAAACCAAAACTATCTCATTATTATCTGGTGCAAAGATTCAATCACGGAGAGACTCAAAAAGCTGAGATAGGATTGATTAAACGTTGGCAATGGTAAATCTACATACAATTCAGTAGCATTTGAGCAACAAGACAGCATTTGCAAAATCTCTCTTAGACTTAGTTCATCCGTAGCCTAGTGACGTACAGCGCAGCCACTATTGACTTCCATGTAAGATAATCCTTAGCTAAAGACCCTAGCTCGGGGGATATAAATGCAAAACTCTTGACTCGCCTTCTAGGGACCAGCCAAGTGTGGCACATTGTCTACAATTTTTCCAAAAACCAAGGAGTCCAGATGGAAGTAGTTCTTGTCTCATTCACGTCATGTAACTTGAGTAGCGTCATGTTATTAGTCTGACTTCACTTGTTATTTGTGGTTGCATAGTGAGAGACCTAGTTTGGATGTTAGGCTCCCCATCAGTCCAGCTAATCGCAAGTATTCTTTGTAGGGAATTGTTTTCAAATCGAAGCGACCTTTTCTCTATCCCTTTAGACGGACACCAAGATTTGCATCCTTATGTCATAATAGAGGTATCATTACTATTGAATTCCCACAGCTCCAGCTTAAGACAGTGCTTGCTACATCGCCAAACAGCATTAGTTGAGAAAATACTGTACCCATATATACAATTTGATGTATGATCTCTTTATTAGGACTGCCTTCTTGAGTTAGTGTGCTACTCAGGTACTTGAATTTTCAGCTTCCTCAGTTTCTTTTCCACAAGTTTCAAAAAGGTTCCAAGCGATGTGGTAACACCATTTGACATAAGCTTGATCTTCCTCACATTGATTTGCAGATCTGTTTAAAAGGCAGTTGAAGCTAACTCCTCAAAACTCTGTTCCATACCTTCTGTGAAATGACCAACAAGAGCCATGCCGTTGGCAAAATTGCAGTCGTAAATATGTATTAGAGGGTTTAATTGAACGCCACCACAGAATTTGCAAAATCTCAAGATGAAGTATATTTTTATGGCAAATAAAATTGAGGATAAGAGGCATCCTTGCCTTACACCAGACTCTATAGTAGACCACTTTGTTTGTTCATGTTCAGTATGTACTGCAAATTACTGCCATTTCTATAGAGCTTTCATCAACTTTATAATATGGCCGTGTACATTTTTAGAAGAAGTATTTTCAGACTTTCCACTTAAGATTATTCTGTTTCACAGTGTACAAATTTAAATTAAATCTTCTTGTAATTTTCTCATTCTAGTTAATATCTACATAAATGTAGTTTCAGAATACTTTTTGGTGAGGCTGAGCCTTACTTTCTAAAGATTCATGTATATTATAAATGATTCTTTCTTGTTTTTTTTTTGTTTTCAAAAAACTGTCTACAAAATGAAAGGTGGTTTTTATTTTTCCGTAGAAAACCTTTGTGGGATATTCAGAATTATGGTTTTAAATTTTGTGTACATAGATGGCATCGAGGTAATGTAGCGGGAATTTCACCTGAAGGAATTGAGTCACCTGGACTTTTTGGATAAGCGATAATTGTTTTGTAATCAGATGCCGTGACGACAACAAGGAAGTGGTTTCATTTTGAAACCGCGCTGTGCTGATAAGGGACTTGTATCCATATTTAAATGGTATGTATATATTTTTTTTGTATTTCTTAGCAAGAAAAAGGAAAAAAAAAAATTGATTTCGGAATGGTCTACGAATTCATCAATATAATAGGCTTACTAAAACAGTATGTCTCTTTGGAAGAAAAATATTTAAGCAAACCGGTGTGCAAAGGCACGGGGGAGGAATAATTCATTCTGTCAATGATTGTTGGAGCCCTCTCCCCTCCAGTTTAAGTGCTAAGTAGCTAACAAAATAGTGCAACATCTAGTATTTTCAATTCTTTGATTAAGTGGCACGGCCGTCCAAAGCCACAGTAACTTTTATGTCACGGGGCTGGGTGAAAAATGATAGCAAAAGGTGTGTTTTGGATAAGGATTAACATGGTAAAGGTTCAAATGTAAGAAACCAGTAGATTTATTTTTATACCTACTTCAGGCCAGATTTTATGCCGACTCTGTTAAATTAGCTCCAGGGATGTAATTTACTATGGGGAAGGGTGCAACTGACCCCAAACCTCAGTTTGCCCCATAAGACCCCAGTTTGTCCTCCATACTGCTATTTGCCCCCCCCCCCGGGTGAAATATAGTATCTTCAAAAATCTTATCAAAACTCAGATAGGCCTACATAATTTAAGAATTCACTGGACCAATTCATTTTTCTTAGTATACCTTTGCCTTTATGCTACTATATGGCTCATTTTTCATTTTCCAGTGTCATTTTCGGTACTTACGTGTCATGCCAACCATGCCCAAAAAGCTTGATCTGTTCAATCTGTGTGCAACCGGTTTCTCTGTGGGCAATCTCAAATAATAAGCTTAGCTTGAGTGAGATAAACTACTCTAATTAAGATAAACTATATCTTAATTAAATATTCCATGATTCTCTGTTATTTTTAATTAAATTCTTCCATTATTCTCGGTTGTAGTTTCCATAATTTTGTTACTAAAGAATTATGTCAACATAGTTTTCACTAATAATTTTGTTAATAAAGAATTATTTTGGTATATTTCATTGTGATTAACCTAACTTCAGCATCTTGAGTGTGGTCGATATAACGCATAAGTACTTCATTTTCACATGACTTGGGAAAGCTGGCTCCAAATTCCACCCCCCCCCCCAGTATTTTTACGAAATTATTTCGCTGATTAGCTCATTCGCCAATAGTGCTTTATCTAACTAAGTTCAAAAGGGGATAGACTCGACACAAGGCCGTATCCAGGGGGGGGGGGGTTACCCGGTCTGAACCCCCCCTCCCCCGAAATTTTTGACCGAGTCGAAAATTAGTAAAACCTAGGTAAAAATCAGTAAAATTAGTCGAAAACTGAGTCAAAAATTAGTAACCCCCCCCCCCCGAAAAAGTCAAAAATTAGTAACCCCCCCCCCCCGAAAAAAATCCTGGATCCGCCCTTGACTCGGCACTCCTTGAATCGCATATTTCCCAAAAGGCAATTATCATGGGTCTAGTACTTCTGACACCTTGCTCTTTTCCTATTTTAGTTTTTTGCTCATTTAAGCTGTATTGAAATAACCTTTAGGGAAAAAATGCAAAAATTATTTTGAGTCTTTTATTAGGTTTAGTAATAACCTGAAGAAAATTATGTCAACATAGTTTTGTACAGGGACAAAATTTCTCCAAAATCCTGACGGGGAAAATTTGCGTCCGATTTTCCCAAGTCAAGTGAAAAATGCTCCATAATCTACCATAAAGTCAAAAATATACTAAAGAAAACTAATCTGTTTCTGTGGATTCTTGAATTTTGTAAGCCTATCTTACTTTTGACTAGATTTTTGAAGGGGGAAAATTGGGGTCTATGGGGCAGTTGCCTCCTGTCCCATAGCAAACCACGCCCCTGGTTGTGTAGTCCTCTTGTGAGATTTTTATTTGTCCCCCTTATTACACGGAGGAAAAGCGGTTTCGGCGGCTTTTCTTGGTCGTACTGAAATAAATTTTGGTACTTGTTAATTATCTGAACACACTCAAGAAATTTGCTTTGTTTGATCTAAGTAAACCGGGTTTTCTCTCGCACTCAGTTATAATTAGCTTATTCTTTCGTGAAATAAAGTATGATGCAGGTATATTTTAATTAAATATTTAATATATAGAGGTGTTTAGGTTAGGTATTTGATATAATGCATTCTGGGCGGCCTGCTTTCCATAATCCTTTGTTGTAGTTCCCATAATTTTGTTACTAAAGTATTATATTTTCATCATATTTTGATATATGTCATTATGACTAACCTAACTCCATTTCATGTGTGTGTTCTGTAGAATTAACAAGTACCTAAATTTTGACACTGATTACCACTAAATGTTCTCTCTATGGAGTACAGGTCAAGGTTGCCAACTTTTGGTCGACGAATATATCCCTTGAACATCCATAAATGTGTCCTTTTCAGACAAATTATGTCCATATTTTATCTATAATATATCCATCTTGAAATCTCGGAAACTAGTTTTTTTACGACTTGTAAACCTCTTTCAAAGTGGTCAGTTAACATCGATTATAATGAAAACGAAAAAGATTCATTTAGTACATCCATACAAAATGAACTAGTATGAAAGCATAAAAGTCATAAAAACATGTAAACTGCAAAACACTTCTTGTGGGAGCTTAAGGCTCATCTTCCTACGAGAGTTCCGCTTGACAGGTATGGTCGGCATGAGGGTCAGCATTTTCAATTCTTTTGGTAGCTTTTTGCAAATCAGAGTATTTCTTGCGCATGTCATAAGGTAAAATCCAGGAGTCAAGCGACGTTGCGGACCGCTGGGTAAGCTGGGTGGCCCTTTAATCTGGGGGATGACATCCCCAAAGGCATAATTACTGGACCTTTGAACAATGCTGAACAAAATACATGTCACCAAATTCTGATTGGATGCTGGTTTTCGGAACTGATAGGCACGGGGAGGGGGGGCTGCCCTAAAATCACTTTTGACTCTTATAAAGGGCACTAAACTTCAATCAAATGAGCCCCATCTCAAATTTATACGACTACCCATTCCATATAACCTTATATGCCTCTGGGGCATAACTTACAACCCTTGACCCAGGACTCTTAGGGGTTATGTAAACGCTGAGGGCATTGTTATATGTTTTTTTTACCATTTTTAACAAAATTACTATCTCAAAATTTCTGTCGGATGCATCTAGGGAAAAGAAGACGTGGGTGGAGGGGGGGAGGGGGAGGCTGGTTTGCATCTGACCACTTCTGATTCTTAAAAATAGCACTAGAACATCTGATTTTTAATACAGTGAGTCCCCTCCAAAGTTTGTAAAACCAACCCTTCCATAGAAATCGTATATGTTAATAATGGGGAACTAGTATAACTCGTAACCCTTGCCCTGAAAGCTTTTTTTTTGGGGGGGGGTTCATCTACAAAAATATAATTACTGGGACTTTTAATATATGCTGAACAAAATGACAATATCAAAATTTTGATTGGACATGTTTGGGGAAATGAAGGGTTTGGGTGGGGGGGGGGCTTTTCACCTTCCAATCACTTATAATTCTTATTAGAACTTTCAATTTCCAATCGAGGCGCTTTCGAATTTTCAACGACAACCCTTTCTACACGATGTGCCTTGGTCAGAAGTAAAAAAATTGCAACCTTATCGCTCTTTCATTCATTAAATTAAAAAAACAGGTTTTTCTACTTGAAGTAATAAGCAACATTAAAACTTAAACAATCAAAAATTATTCCATATATTAGGGGAGCTGCCTTTTCCTCAATACCCCTATCTTCACGCTAATCTTTTCAAGAACTTTTAAAAAAAGGTTTGATTTCAATTACACAGCCCTTGTGTTTTAAGAATCGTTCTTAAAAAAAAAATCGACAAAAGGTCGAACATTAGCGTAGAGAGGGGGGTATTGAGGAGGGAGTAGCCCCCGTCATATACGGAATAATTTCTGTACGTTTTAATTTTTAATGTCGCTCCTTACTTTCGGCTGAAAAACTAGTTTTTGTATTTATTTATGATCGTTTTTCAGATAAGCCTAAGAAATCCACCCCCTTCTGTGGAAAATTTTCCCACGAAAAATTCCTCTATATAAAGTTCCTCCCATGTAAAATTCTTCCGCTCGGAAATTACCGCCGGACAATTCCATCCCTGCTGCGAATCCTTCCCAAATTTTTTTTTTTTGCTTACGATTCTGCCTGGAAAATACTCCTTACCATACTTTTATTTGAAGTAACACTTGTATTCATTTAGTTTCTGATCCTTTTTAAGGTCATTGGGGAATATCCATGTTTGGAAAGTACCCCCCCCCCTGGAAATTTTATCCCCCAGAAATTTCCCATGGAGAATTTCTCCTGGTGATAATTCCCCCATGGAAATTTCTCTCGTGGAACCCGCCCCCCCCCCCGCCCCAAAAAAAAGATCCCAAAAGAATTCCAACTCTGCTGAAAATTTCCCCCTGAGATTTCCCTCAAAGCGTCTCCACATGTACAATGGGATTAACAACGAGAAAAAAGACAAATAACACACATTCTGTATACAAATTATGGTAATTTTCTCCCCATGTAAAATTTCCCCTGAAAAGTTCACCCCCAGAAACTTCCATCCCAATGGGAAATTCTCCCTATAGAAAATCCATTCCCAGAAGATCTCCTTCCTTCCTTAGAAAATGTCGGTATACTTCCCTATAACAAATACTATGTGTAAACAATGGGCAAATTTCATAACTTGCGGCTCTTCCTCTGGTGGTTCTGAGGGGTCATGTCATCTCCAGACATATCTATTGATATGCTATCTCAAAATTTTGATCAGACAACTTTCAGGAAAAAAGGGTGTGGGACGGGGCTGCTTGTCCTCCAGTTTTTTGGTCAATTAAAAAGGACAATAGACCTTTTAATCTTCGCTTGAACGAGCCCTCTAGCGAAATTCTAGTACCATTGGTTCGATATGATCACCCCTGGAAAAAGCAATAACAACAAATAAACATGAATCCGTGATGCTTCTTCTGGCAAACACTATAAAATTTTATTTTTATAGATATAAGCTTGGTACCTCTACAGTGGGGTTCTCTGATGCGTTAAATCTGATGGCGTGATTTCCATTAAAATTCTTTAACTTTTATGGGGTGTTTTTCACCTTTTTCGAAAATTTGGCAAATTTTTGTCAGACCCACTAAACTTAAAACTAAACTTACCACACTAACACTAAACTTAAAAAATACTATATATTTGGAATCAGCACAGTAATTTAATTTTTTGGTACGTCTATCGATATCAAAATTGATTCCAGATCATCAAGAATCTAATTTTTTTCTTTGGCTAACTTTTCATTTTCAGTTAGTAATACTTGATAAATAGATAGATGTTTTTGCCTGACTACTGGAAGCCGGAAGCCATTGTTATCGAAAAAGGTGCCTGCTTGCCTATTATCTTGACTGTAGCGTAAAAGCAAGGAGAAATAAAATCGTTTATAGATGAAAAATAAAAATTTGTAGAGAACTTCAAGAGTATTTGCAGATAATTCTCTGCGGGAAAGAGCAAGCAACTCCGAAAAATAATAACGTTTGTAAAAAATAACATTTGTAAAAATTTGTAGAAAATAAGTAGTTAAGTAAATTTAGTGCTAGACAAGTAGTTTTAATACTGATTTGATGAAAAATGTCATTTTTTTTACAAAAATATCTATCCAGTGGGGAGATATTCTATTTTATGTCATAAATTTGTAAAATATGTCCCTTTTATATCCCAGATTTCTAAAATATGTCCCTTTTTTTCCTATTATGTCATTGTGTCCCGGTACACAGGAATGTGTCCATTGAACATAAAATATGTCCAGTTGGCAACCCTGGTACAGGTAGAGGCTGTGTTTGCAGCTTCCATGCCCAGAACGATAGCTCACCGGCCAAAACCAGTTTTGTGTTTGGTCTGATAACTAGACCACAAAAATAATGGTGCTTGCATATTGTTAAGGTTAATCTACTTAAATTCTTAACATTGAAGACACAGACCAGGCGAATTTGAAACACGCCCATTTACAAACCGCTCACTAATAGATTCACCCCTTAGGGGGGTTTATTCCTTGATTGTATTATGAGTGTTGACTAAATGCTTGATCGGGAGATAATGCGAGTACGCGGTATGACACTAAGTGGCCCACAAATATTTAAGAAGCCCCGGGTAATTGATTGAGGGGGGGGAGCTTGAGTGATTAGCACGATTTTGCACGGCCTCTTTTGAATCCATCACTGTAGCAACAAAAGAACATGCATTGCACCGATCTATTACCCATACTCACTAACGTGACTATTGCGTCCTCCCCCCTAGGAGCCAAGATATAGCCCTAAGTTCTATATAAAGTTACTGATATTCTTTTTCAAAATACATTTTTTGCGCTATGAAGCCAAAGATGATGAGAAAGGCGCCAAAAAATCATGCCAGCCAACAAAGGAAGTAACAGTTTTGTATAGAAATTAAATTAAAAAAAAGTTTTTTCACCTGAATGTAAGGAGCAGCATTAAAGCTCAAAACGAAAGGAAATTATTGCGTGTATGATGGGGGTTGCTACTCCTTAAAACCTCGCTCTTCACGCTAGTTTTTTAGAACTTTAAAAAAAAGCTTCTTATTGTTCTAATTAAACGAACAGTGTTTCGGGAGCCGTTGCTAAAGAATTGGGACATAATTCAAACTTTAGTGTAAAGAGTGAGGTGTTGAGGAGTAATCCTTATTATATACGTAATAATTTCTGTTCGTTTTAAATTTTAACGTTGCTCCTTACAGTCAGTTGAAAAAACTGTTTTTTTATTTAATTTCCTACCGTTTTCAAGTAATGCCAGGAGATCTGGCAACATCTCCACGGATAAATCCCTCTTGATCACAGATTTGTTCTCTAGATAATCCAATCCTGGTGAAAATTTACCTCGGACAAGTACGCTTAACATCTCCACGCGTAAAATTGAGTCGGCAATAAGAAAGCAATAACTCAGAAGAATTTTTGTATAAGACTTCAGGAAAATTCCCCTAGTTTAAAATTTCCCCTGAAAAATTTACCGCCTGGAAACGACCCTCCCCCGGGACAAGTCTACCCTGGTATACTCGCCCCCGCACAAACCTCCCCCCCCTGGAAAAGGTATTCAAACGTACCACGAACAAATACTATACGTGAATAATGGGCACATTTTGTAACGTAAGGACCTTTCCCCACGGGATGTGGGGGGACCAGATATCTCCAAATGCCTTGTTATTTGGCCTTTAACCTGTGGCGTCTTTTGGTTTTTGCATGGAGGAAGTTGCCCCCCCCCCAATAAATTGAAAAAAGCTATTATATAGCCCATCTCCTTGACTCTCTGGATGTGGAACTTGTTTGCCCCCTCAATAAAAATGCTGGAGCTACGCCCCTGCCTTTCAACTAAGCTGAAGGAAATGGCTATCTTAAAATTTTGTTAGGACCGTTTTGCGATAAAAGGGGCGTGTAAGGGGACCTAGTTCCCCTCCAATGTTTTTGGTTACTTAAAAAGGGCACTAGAACTTTTAATTTCCGTTTTAATGAGCCCTATCAAGATCTTCTAAGACCAATGAGTCGATACGATCACCCGGGACGCTCCGGGTCGCTCCTTACTTAAAGTTCGTTACCACGAACTGTTTGACTAGGGCCATATCGAACCATATTCGGGAGGGGATACGATATTATCACGGTAGCAGTCATTGCACATGGGAATAGTTTTGAATGCGAATCTATGGGTCCCATGTTTTTGCTAGTATAATGTCTAGTCCAGAAAGCAATAATTCCAGAAAGCAGATCAAAGCAATGATAAATTGTAGGACAGTCATTGAAAACCAGATAATAGCAACAGACTGCCAGTGAAAATATGGTCGTCATTCAGTTATCTAGTTTATAAATTAGCAAGGGTGCGGAAACCTCTTGTTCACTTTATATTTGAAATTGAAGTTCCATTTAAATGTTTCTGAATTATAATCCACTCAAATCTATTGACCCAATATAATTTTTATCACATTGGTTCAATATCATTAAGTCTTGTATGCAGAATCAATAAACCATACTTGTTCGGCTAATTTCTAAGTTATATTATGCACCCCCACCATCATATGTAGATTTAGTCAAATCAGGTTGGTGATTTAACTTTTTTAGTGAGAAGGATGTGTGCATGAATATTTCTCGGGGAAGGCTCTAAAATAAAATACAAAAATGTAATAATTTGCATAAGAAAAATGCAGAAATTTCCGGAAAAAAGGATATCAGGCCTCGGGTCGATTAGGATTTCAGCTTCCAGGTCCCGAGATCACTTACATCCGTAGAGTTTTAGTAAAGAACCTGGGAATAAAAACTTGACTAAACTTAACTGAATCGTCTTTACGAAAAGAAAAACAATTCTGGAAAGTAAAAAAACGAAAGACATAAAAAGTATAAGATAATTACTGTTACACAGATTGAGACTAATTTTGGCTGTGTCAATTCATGAACCCCAAAATTTTGTTCAGTCTCAAATGGTCTGGAAACTTATAGTATTTGTGGAAAAGGGTCAAGTAGACCCTAATAAGGACATGACATTTTAGAATTTTGGTTGTATCAATATCAAGCGCCTTAAACTGCCAAAAAACCTGTCCCAGTTGCCTTAAACTTACAGGGCATATAGACAGGATCAATAAAGGCCCCCTTTGATCAGCATATAAAGATAAAGAAAGTATTAATAAAAATCAGTTACTTCAAGTAGGGACACGCGAATTTCTAAAAACCTTAAATTCTCCTATTTTTGGCTTGAAACTTACAGGGCATGAGAAAGGGACGAAGGGAGATAAATCAACACCCCCATGCTTTCTAAAAGCCAGAATATTCAGAAATTCAGTAACTCACTGAAAAAAAATTCTTTTAAATGTTTTAACTTTTATAACCTTAAGGAACAAAATTAATTAAGATTTTAAGGAATAAATATTAGTATATGTATATTAAACTGACAATGCACATTTTTTTCAGTGACTTTATTTGATTTTTTCAGTAAAGTAAAATTTATATTCTGGCTTTTGGAAAGCTTAGGGGTTTAGATCCCTACTCACATTAATTTCTGCTCGTTTTGAGTTTGACTATGTTATTTATTTTGATTTATGTTTGTTTTGGGTTTCATTTGTTTATTTATGCTGATTTGTGGTAGTTGTATGTTTGGTAGATTATTTGACTCTATTTTTGTTCATTTTTGGTTTAATGGATTAATTTTTTTATGAAAAAACCTCATTTGGGGATAAAGTTTTTTAAATAAATTTTTGAAAACGTCAGTTGTTGTGTATTGATTTGCCAAACCCCAAAATGGGACAGACATTATTTTTCTTCTGTCAACCTAATTGATATTGATCAAACAGTCAATAAGACCGGGTCAAGACAAAATTAAATAAAAATAACGAATTATAGAAGAAAAAATTCTGCTATATCGCTTCGTAGTCAGACAAAGTTTAGCATTCTTCCTAGCTAATTGTTTTGAAAACTACAAAACAACTGAACGTAAATGATAACATGGGAACCTCAATAGAAAAATAAGTCAAGAAACAATAGTTTGAATTTTTTGCGAATTTCGAATTCTTTATTTTATCTAAATACAACAAAACAGACTTTTTTATAAATCACATTGTCATGCATCTATTAAAAAAACAAAAAAAAATAAAAGTTCTGACAAAACAGTACTTGAAACAATTCTTTTGATAAATAATAGAAAAAGATAAAAGTATATTCAAGGGCTTCTACTAGCTAAGGGTCGGAACGGCCTCAGTGCTAGACTGAAAATTATAATACTCAATCCTTATAATTATAAATCCTCCTCCTCATCCACCCCATGCCAAAAATATTAGTGAACAGTTATTACAAAAAACGACGTATTAAATAAAATTTTGACATAATGTTTTAAATTTTATAATTTTATAAATCTATGTTGCATTCCATTAAATTTCGATTAAAAAAAAACAAAACACAACTGAATAACCCAGCAGTGGAAAATTCTACCAACACTTCGACAATTCACCCTCAATTAAACTCTTTCAATTAATGCGAATACTAGGATAATTAACCAAAAAAAACCTTTACAAATATATTTTAAAACGAAAATAAGAGCCATAATATACCAAGACACGACCAGAAATAAAATTATATAAAAAGTCAAAACTTAATATTAACACAAATTGCTATTATACAATAAATGGAACATAAAACGAATATCAATTAAAATTAATAATTATATCGAAACTTGGAAAAAATATATTTTCCAAAAAGCTTTTCAGCGAAAAGTGAAGAGCCATAATATATCCTGAAATGACCCGAAATAAATTCGTATAAAAAGTCAAACTTAATATGAACACAAATTCCTATGATCGAATAAATGAAATAAAAAAAAAATATCAATTAAATGAATAATTAAATCTAAAATAAGTGTAAGAGATGCTACTTTGGATGAATAGACGGAACCTATAAGGTTCAAGCATTAAAATGAAAAGTCAGGTCGTATCACAAATAAGACATTGACCGCCTGCCTTTTTCTGCCTTCTACTAGCCAAGGGTCGAAACGGCTTCAGTGCCAGACTGAAAATATAATATTGAATCCGTATAATTAAAAGCCTCCCCATCCACCCCGTGCAAAAATATTAGTAAAAAGGTATTGCAAAAAACTACGGATTATCGAGAATTTTGACAAAATGTTTAAATTTTTTAATTCTGAAAATGAATGTTGCATTTAAATATTTTTGGTAAAAAATTGACAATCGAGAAGTGGAAAATCTACAAGCACTTCGACGATTAACCTTCAATGAAACTCTTTCAATAAATGCGACTAAGAAAACAACACATTTTCCAATAAGCTATCCAACGAAAAGTAGAGAGCCATAATATAACCTGAAATGACCCGAAATTAAGTCATATAAAAAGTCAAACTTAATATGAACATAAATTGATATGATCAAATAAATGAAATATAAAAGAAGGAACCTATTAGGTCCAAGTATTAAAATGAAAAGTCAGGTCTTATCACAAATAAGACCTTGACCGCCTGTCTTCTTAGCCCATCAAAAGCCAGAGCGTCCTTTGGGTATGTATTTACCATAACAAATCAACCAAGAATCATTAATCTGATAAGCCTTGAATTTTTATCAAAGATTTTTTTCTTTTCATCAAATTTGACTCAAAACCATATTAAATAAACTGATAAATGATTTATATGTTCGTCGCCCATTAAATTGTAATAAAATAAATATAAAAATACAAGCAAAAACGACGGCTCAGGTTCAGAGTCAGACCAAATAATTGGCAAAAATTCTTCAGCGGCTAATTCTTCTTGTCTCTGTTTTTTGTGGTTTGTGTTATTTGCGTTGAAAATCTGCCTCTTATCGCTATTATAGCCCAACGTTTTCATAGCTGTTCCAATATATATTGGCTCTCTGGGCTCTAAATTCCTGAGAAGGCGCGAATCAATTATTTATGGTAAGACTTTCCTTCCAGAAGCTTAAAAGGCTCGGGAATACTCGGGCCCAATGCTCTCTATTGCGTTCAATTGTAAGGACTTCCCAGTCCTTCTCGTTATTATAGACAAGCAGGCAACATTTTTCTTGATTTGAAATTTCAAGCTGTCCTTGAATTTGGCTATAATACTTGTGAGTGGTTTTGAGCTTAATATCTAAGCCAATGCTCTGCAGAAAGAAGTCTTTGACGAGGCCTTTCGTACGAGCTGCATCAATTATTGTTTTGTTCTCTGGAATATTGTGGACAGTCTGAGCCTCAATTGGTGTCCCATCTGGCACAATCCCGTCTAAGGAAGTACTAAGAAACTGGGGTGCCAAGTGAACCAAAAGACCAATATCCTCACCTTTCGTAATTTCCGCGCCAATTTTTTCTTCCTATGCTCTGAAAGCAACAGGTTCTAACCGACTACCTTTCAGAATAGCAGTTGAGCAGTAACCACAACCTCCACTTCTAATATATTTCATAATCGGTGCAGTTTTAGTTGATTGTTTGCGTGTAGCTATTCTGTGAAAGTACGTGCTGGTTATTCTATTACTTCTTTGATGTATCCAGTTTTCATTGGAAGATTGGCCTTTGGTTCTCTCGTAAAGTTCTTTCAAAGCGGTGTCACTACTCTTTAGATAGGACTCCTCAAATGTAACCATAGCTATTTTTAGCTCCTCTTCTTTCATATCAGGCCTGTTGCAGCTCAGTCCATAGTCAGAGTTACCCAGAGAGAGTTGTTGATTGCATTTTCTTTTGGCCTGGAATCTACCTCCATTATTACTATAGTACCGTATCAGATTTCGCTTAGATTTAGCTCGGTGGTTTGCGGTTTTACTACAGAATTTCTTCATTATATTTGTTGGACTGTGATTAAATGTTTTTTTCCATGTATAAGCATGCCACTTTGGACCAATTGCGTAGGACAAGCTTGCACCACCAATTTGGGCATGATATGACCCTCGCTTTGACCTACTAATTTGCTTGCCTCCGCAAAACTTGGCAGCTACTGACATGTAATTTTCGGCAAGGTTCGTTGTTACATCGGTAAGGAGGAAATTTTTGCTTTCTTTCACATGTTCTCAACCCAATCTCTCACATCCGGGAGAACCTGTGCTGGCAAGTTGTACCAACGATCCTCTATAAAGCCATTGGGTAGTTGACTTTTTTTGGGGCAAATATCATTGCACTTTATATGATTTCCAAAGACATTATCGGGACCTTTGTGGAGCAAACTTTTTAAATTATCGGCTGTACACTCATGTACACTGCATTTATTTTATTGCCCCACGAAGGTATTTTGTAAGTCTTTGTATAATCTCTCTTTTTAGAAATTTTGCATGTGCACCTTTCTTCATTTTCACTAGATTATATAGATACGAAGTGTAGTTTTTGTAATATGGTTTGCACACTCTTCTTTTTCAATTAGAGGACCGTATGAGATTTTCTTTTTCAATTTGTATAAAACACTCGTGTCTTCATCTCCAATAAACGACGGTACTGCAGTCCATGCATTTCATCGCTCACTCTAAAACCTTCAATGAGAATATCCATCTCCATACTCTTTGACGGGCCATCATAATTCATAAAACACAAATGTTGTAGAGGAGTTTTTACCTCTTTTTTCGCCCGAAAACAAACATAGCAATATTTATTTTTTATGCCCACGTACAGCAATTTTTTTGTGTAAGCGTCAATGATTACAGCCACACAACCCTTAGGTGTATAATCATGCCCCTTACTCCGTTTGTTCCACCCACCATCACAAACCACTTTGGTCCAGT